>NC_141822.1:9435582-9757082 GCF_982586985.1 Callionymus lyra
TGAAGAATTTATGTTTTTTCCTGAACATTATTATAAGTTATTTTGAAGTGGAGGTATGAAGGTATCTCACTGAAGCACATTGCAAGTTTCTGTCAGGATTTCAGGCAGGAAACCCAAATGCAGAGGCAGGAAACTGGATTAATGAATGAACTACTTTATTATCAAAAGGCTAACAAGGACCTATCAATAAAACTAGAAAGTGAGACAAATGATAGGACATGACAGTTTCAGTGCGTATGTGGAAGATTTAAGTTGATGGCCTAGCAGCTTCCGCTAAAAACAAGCTTAAAATTTAGTTGTTTAATTTTTTTCGGTACAATATATCAATTTGAGGCTTCAATACAACATGGACGTTACAAACGAGCAGTATGGAGGTATCTGGATGTTTTAAATGTCTTTTTGTATGAAGATGAGGACGTTGACAGCTGAGCTCCAGTCGCTACATTAAAATGAACAAATATTTTTGTCTATAACTCTATAAGGAACAGATTACTCTGAAAATAATCCCAACTTTTAAGCAACAAGTAGAAAATGAGTGAATTTTTGGTGAACTATCGTTATACATTTAAAAAAAAAACATGTCTTATATTTTATTTTATTTTAAATAATCTCTTAAAAGAAAATCAAAAAAGTTCAATGTATATTTGTCACAAATTGCACAGCTTCCCGTTATAGAAGCCCTACTAAGCGGTCTCATTTTTTTTTACAAGAAAGGTAGATGGCGCTCTAAGCTTCATTTAAATCGGGTGTGGGGGCTATTCAATTTCCTCAGGGGCCACATTATACTGCATTACATTACATACATTGTGACTGCTTTGAAGGGCCATTAGTCCAATAGAAAAATTACTGAGAAAACCTTTGAAAAAAAGAGAAAATTTCATTATGCATTTTATAACAAAGGGGAAAATCAAAATCAAAATTAATTTAACAATACACATGTTGTTTACTAAACGTTTTTTTTTTTAATATTTATTTTTGATGGGAAAACAAATACTAATTAAATAAATACTAACAAGACTGAGAATCAAGGTCTAAAAAACATGGTATGGTGTTGTTATATGGTGAAATGAATCATACTTTGACCTCACAAGGGACACATAAATACAGTCAAAGGACTGCATGTGGTCCCGGGATGCAATTCGCCAAAGATCGATTTAAATAGTTGCTAAAGACCAAAAATTGCAGTGAGTGCCATCTAGTGGGCTCTGAAAGGGACTCATTAGGGTTCATCAGGCGAATTTTTGCAACATTTCCATGAAATTAAAGTGATTTCAAGAGCTCAAATGAACTATATCTGTGAATAGATGGAGCAGATATGATCAATCCAGCTCCATCAGGCTCACAAACATCATTATCCACACTGGTTTCACTATAGCATCCAGATGGTGATGGCCACTGCCTTCCCCTCCTCCTTCCCTGCACTCTCTCCATGTTCCGATTGCTTTCACAAAAGACTTGATCCTCTGTATCTGAAGTGCTGGGCTCAGAGTGATGGTCTTGTGTTGCCGGATAATGACGGCAACACACACAGAAACGCTGCAAAAAAAAACCCCTACAATGTGTGGAACTCAGGTGTGAGCAGTAGCCCAGCTGTTCACATCAAAAGCCCATTTCTCTGCTCTGGTCAACAAGCCATTCTGCTCCCCTGCTCTTTCTCTAATCATGTGTAGTCTGGGAAGCCGAGGCAGATTCCCCGGAGAGCTGCGTCAGCGCCGTGGAATACACCGTCTCTCACTCACTGTCTGCCTGCATGTGTCTGCTCATCGTTCTCCTGCTGACTGTCTCGAGACAACAGAAAAATAAGTGGAATAAGGCACTCCAGGAACACACTCTTTTACACAAACTCCCTTATTTGTATGTTGCCATATTGTTAGGACTATAAAGTGCACTTACAATTACCTAATATTCTAGAAAATGAATTAATTTTTGTATTTATTAACTTTAGTTTTTATTAAATTATTTTGTACACTATAAAGCTGCAGCGCAAGGTTAGGTATTATTATTCTGCAAGGCTGAGTAGTATCACTCCGGGAGGCGCCATAGTACTACTATTATTAGGCCGCAACGACTTGTTGTATTACTCTTTGAGGCACTGTAGTATTACACCGGAAGGTTCTTTAGTATTACTTCATTAGGTTCAGTAGTATTACTCGCTGAGGCTCCTTGAGACTCTGTAGTATTTTTTTGCAAGGCTCCCAGTATTATTCCACAAAGCTCCCTACAACTCAAGGTTCTGTAGTTTTACTCCACAAGGCTCCTAGTATTACTTTGTGAGGTTCAGTAGTATTACTACCCAAGGCTCTTTAGTATTATTCTGTAAGGTTCCATAGCGCTATTTCATGAGACTCCCTAGTATTAGTACTCAAAGCTCGCTAGCATTACTCTGCGAGGCTCTGTAGTATTACTCCGCGAGGCTCCGTAGTATAACTTTGTGAGGTTCAGTAGTATTACTCCTTGAGTCTCTTTAGTATTACTCTGTAAGGTCCCATAGTAATATTTCATGAGGCTCCATAGTATTAATCCCTACTACTATTCAGTGAAGCTTCCTAGTATTACTCCTCAAAGCACCTTAGTATTAC
The DNA here is from genome assembly GCF_982586985.1 of Callionymus lyra. Lineage (NCBI taxonomy): Eukaryota > Metazoa > Chordata > Actinopteri > Syngnathiformes > Callionymidae > Callionymus > Callionymus lyra. The sequence continues at coordinate 9,438,162 of NC_141822.1, forward strand.
TTTGCGAGGCTCCGTAGTATTACTTCATTAGGTTCAGTAGTATTACTCGCTGAGGCTCCTTGAGACTCTGTAGTATTTATTTGCAAGGCTCCCTAGTATTATTCCGCAAAGCTCCCTACAACTCAAGGTTCTGTAGTATTACTCCACAAGGCTCCTAGTATTACTTTGTGAGGTTCAGTAGTATTACTACCCAAGGCTCTTTAGTATTACTCTGTAAGGTTCCATAGCGCTATTTCATGAGCCTCCCTAGTATTACTCCTCAAAGCTCGCTAGTATTACTCTGCGAGGCTCTGTAGTATTACTCCGCGAGGCTCCGTAGTATAACTTTGTGAGGTTCAGTAGTATTACTCCTTGAGTCTATTTAGTATTACTCTGTAAGGTCCCATAGTAATATTTCATGAAGCTCCATAGTATTACTCCGGAAGAACCCTACTACTATTCAGTGAAGCTTCCTAGTATTACTCCTCAAAGCACCTTAGTATTACTTTGCGAGGCTCCGTAGTAGTACTTTGTGAGTTCAGTAGTATTACTCTGCAAGGTTATTTAGTATCACTCTTTAAGGTTCCATAGTAATATTTCATGAGTCTCCATAGTATTACTCTGGAAGGATCCCTACTACTATTCTGTAAAGCTCCCTAGTATTACTCCTCAAAGCTCCCTAGTATTACTCTGCGAGGCTCCGTATTATTACTCCTCGAAGCTCCGTAGTATTAATCTTCGAAGCTCCCTAATAGTACTCGGACAGGCTTCATAGTATAACTCCACTTTGCTCTGTAGTATTAGTCCTCGAAGCTCCGTATTACTATTCTGTGAGGGTCCATTTTAATAAGTAACATGAAGTAAAATAATTATAGGTTCTGTGCTTTACTTTAATATTATTACATACGTAAGGAGTGTCCTGTTACCTTTAAAAAATAAAGTACCTCTTAATTACCTTTTTTAAACTGGTATCGTTAAGTCTGGACTGACTGTATTATTTTCAATGACAACATAAACACATTGTCTTCCATTTCTGCCTGCTTTGATTGTTGGAACTTTCCCAGCGTTGATTGCAGCTCATCACCTGCTGCTCCATCAAGCGTACGGTTAATACTCTTGTTATGTCGGATTATTCCGCGTGCTGTTCCTTTGACTGATTATTGTGGATTCACCTTTTCTGTCTCCTATTCCCCTTATGTCCCTTATTTTCTCGCGCCTGTGTCTGTTTGAGTGTGTTATATTTTTTATTGTTGTATTTCAGAGCAGGTGGTGACAGTTGAGTCACATCCCGCAGCAGACTTGTATTCATTTCACTCTCTTGTTTTGGGGGGTAAATGCTTTGGTTTATGATCTAGTTTCGCACCTGGTTCTATTTTCTATAAAACTTCACAGAGAAATTGGATTCATTACAGACAGGAGTCTGGAGTGAGGAGGATCCAAATGTGTGTACTGTTATCTGAAATAAAATGAATCTAGTGTGTCTCAACCAGAACCAGTGTTCAAATCATGTTTTTTTATATATATATCATTAGCTGCACAGAGGAATCTAATCAGAACAAATGCATGATCTAATCAATAATTAAAATAATCATTCAGAATGAGTTGATTTGATGTGGTTTGTGGTTAAAAATATATTAAGGTAATCAAATTCAATATTCTTTCACTGATTGTCTTCCTCATCACTGCTTGTGTGTGAGAGGAATGTGTGAGTTAAGATGTCTGTGTGGCAGGAAGGATCTCTGAAGGGGTTAACGCTAACCCTGACTTTGAATGAAAAATCAATTATTCAAGTTTTTGTTTGGTGGAAACCTGAAGAGTAAGATAATCAATTGCTTGTGAAACCGCAACGAAGATAACAGCGAACTAACAGCTCTGCGCTTTATAAAGAATTCAGATTGACATGTAAACTCTGTGTTCTCCTTTCTTACTTGCAAGTAAAAATGTGTGACTCTAAACCAGTTCAACAAATGTGAAAATACAACCCTCCTGACTTGCTCACATGTTTCAAATGTTGAATCTTCCTCTCCAAGATGCAGTAACTCCTTCATCATGAACATGTTTTGAATTTATTTTATAAAGTTTGTCTGAAATCTGGGCGAACAAGAGGTTACAAGAGCAGAGTCGATTATGACGTAATAATGGATTCAATTCCCCTCCAGCCATCTGTAAACACGCCCCGCTTTGTCTAAACAACGAGTCCCTTGGAGGTGCAGACTAACCTGGTTATGGTAAATGAGATTATAGTTTAAAGTATTTTCAGTGGGCGGGGCTTAAGATAATTCTCTAATGTAAATACTTAAATCAAAAGAGAGTTTTGTAAAAACAGAAACATACTGATGAGTACAATAGAGTCTAAGATCTATTTAAGACAACAGATTGTTGACCTTTAAGTAAAATATTTTGGTCAGATTCCTAATGAGACACTGTTTTCTACTGACCTTCATCCACTGGGTTTTGGAGTTATGTGAAGAGAATTCAGTCCTAAAAGACAAGGCTCCACAACTGGGTCGGTCCAGGACCGGTACCAGAAGAATCAGCAACAGTAGTAGCATGTATAATATTATATTGGAAATAATGCAACAGTTACATTCTTTATGTGTTGCTACGTCCAGGGTGGCAGTTTGTTTACAAACCACTAGGCAACGTTGGAGGAAACATCTCTTCTTCTTGGCTTTTGTCTTTCTATCCGACAGTGCATATTAGAGTAGTTCAGATCCGATGAATCGTTTGATGCATGAGGACATACATTTGTATCGGGTAGATGCCTTCAGCTTCATGTAGAGAGGGAAGATTAAATCTTGAATCTGAAAACATAAAATCAAATTGTTGAAAATAAAGATGATTTAACAGGCCTTATACTGTAGTCCAGGGTCTCTAAATCGCCGTCTGTAGCCCATGACATGATATTTTGCGACCCTAAATTTATTGTCTTAGTTTTTCTGGGAGCAAATAACCATTTTTGTTCATCATCTAACTGTTAAGAAACAAAGATCATTTCATCTTTTATAATCAATTATATAGCATTGATTAAATGGACAAACTTAAAGTGATAATTCACTGAAAATTCAAATTGCACTCATTTTCTACTCACCCTCATGTTGACTAATATGTTGTTGTTTTTTTTTAATTTTTGGGAATAATTAGTTCCTTTTTTTGATTCGTATGCAAAACTGTATGTCCATGTAGCGACTGGAGGTAACTTGTCTTCATCCTCGTCCTAAAAGCCAAACTTGAAAACAACCAAATACCTCTTTACTGCTTGTCTGTAACGTCCCTTTTGTAACGAAGCTCCAACAATAGAAATGGATCCAAAAAATGTTCAAACAAAACTACATTTTAAGCTTGTTTTTAGCAAAAGATCCAAGTTTATTATTGTAAATCTTGCGTATGAGCACTGACACTTGAAATGTGACTTAATGACGATACACTACAAGTTGGAACTGAAAGACTAGGAGCTTCGATACAAACAATCTTGAAATATAGACTAATTTCCGTTTTTCTGAAATTATTTTTCATGTCAATTCTTCAATAAAAGTTTATTTTTAATTAGACACAGCAATACAGCAATTATTCATGAAAATAAAAATAAGAACAAGAACAAAGAGAAAAAAAGAGAAATAACAAGATGAAACAATCTAAGTCTAAAGAAAAATAATTTTTGGACGAAGACAACTAAGCTCCAGTTGCTACAGTAAAATGAAATTATTTTTTGTCTATAATTCTAAAAAGGAACAGATTAGTCTGAAATAAATCCCAACCGTTAGTTGAGGGTAAGTAGAAAATGAGTGGAGATTAAATTTGGTTAAACTATCACTTTAAGATGGAACATATTTGTAAAAAAAAAGTCTCCTTATACGGTAAAACTTTTTTCATCCCAAACACCTGCTTTTAGTTTATCCCATTGCAAAATAAAAAAATCTTATTTTCTCCATTCATAAATAATTCACCAAAAATGAAATGACCCATTTACCCATGATGCCTCTCTCTGTGTGTGTACACATCAACTGCTGACAGCGAATAATAGTGATATGTTAGCTTGACATTTTTCACATTAGCATATGCTGTTAAATCCAGACCCTCCATCTTCAGCTCCTTCCTGCCAAACTCTCTTAAGAGCCTTCCCTGATTTAAGAATCTAATTTGTGGGCCGAGACTGAACCCCTCGCGTTAGACATATCTTTAGCTTAATAAATAATACATTGACAAATACAATAATATTTCATCCCAATGACATTGATAATATGATTCATGGACGCCCGAGGGGGTTTAAACGTTGAATAGTAGCATAATATATGAGCCATAGCCATAAACTCAACACCTTTTTTGAAAGTATAATTCGCCTAAATGCATTTCAGAAATCAATGAGGAAACCAGTATGAGTAAACAAATATGCTATATATTCTACCGAGACCTTTGGGCTGTTGTATATGTTTGAGAAAGTTTTGTTTCTGAATAATTAGCCTCTATACTTTCAGGACGTTGAAGGATGTTGTCGAGTCTGTTTTCTTTTAAACAAGTACATTTTGTCCCATTTGTTTTTCATATTTTATGTACCTGATGGCGATATATTATACGATAGCATTTTTATTTAGTGAAGGACAAGGCGGTAAATGATGTGGTTTGATTTAACTAGGTATGATCATGTCATCTGATTGTTTATTCTGATCAACATTATCACAGTTGTCCTTATGATTACATATCAAATGTTTTTAAAGCTGAAATAGTCCCTTTATTAAGCCAACAAAAAAAACACAAATTCAGTGAAAGAGTCAAATTAAAGCACATTTTGAGTCTCCCGTACTTTAAATTAATTTTATTTTTGCAAATACTAATATATAAAATATCCAATACTAACTGTCTTAAATGTACCTCGCTCAACATTTACACCTCTAACCATTACATAAGTCAAGGCATTTGTGTCAGGAAAGAGGGATTGTGGGTTAGTTCAAGGGATGGTGAATAGTAGAGTGAAGAAGAGGTTGAAGGAAATGAAACAACTCACAGAGAAGATCTGTGAAAGTTGTTATGATTCTTGGTTTTGCTGAAGGTTTTTTGGTTGGAAGGAACAGGATCAGAAAAGTAAATATCTGGAGAAGTTTGGAGACAAAGTAAGGATGCTGTGAACATGTGACGAGTATAGAAAATAAAATAAATATATGTATATTTCAAAATATATATGGAAAGATATATGAAAAATTCAAACAAGAAGAACATATAAAAAACATCATAACTACCAATATTGGGAAACACATCATCAACAACCAAGGAAGTAAAGGCTGATGTTCAATCTTATCCCTTTCAATCTATATAATTTAGTTTAAAATGTATTGTAAATACCCTAAAAAAAAATCAAAAAGGAAAAAGAAGGAAGAGGAAGCAGTAATTTTAATTGATATGGAGAACATGAAGGTGTTAAGAAAACCTTGGTTGAGGTTAACTTGCTTAATTCATGTAAGAAGTAGTCAAAGAAAAATAATTAAACTGAAAATAAATATATAACACTATTCATTACTCATAACCTCACCTTTTGACGCTATATTAAGGTGCAATTTATGCCTTAAAAAATGTAAGGCATAGATTTATGCCTCAATTTAATTTAACTATATTTTCTGCTGTCCGTCTCTTAATAATAAATAACATTTTAATTGGATGAGTGGGTGTCTAAACATTCCTGGTTTAACAACAGAAACATTTTCTCTCCCTCCTGCTCAAAAGACTTTCAAAAGCCGACTTTGCTAAAACCCTGCAATCCCTGTTTCCTGTTCCTGAACATACTCCTCTCTGATTTGGATGTACTCCCTTAAACAAGATTAACCAACTGCTGAGTAAACAATTTACTGTCTGTCCAAAAATGAAAAGCAAACGCCTATTGTATTGCTTTTGATCGTCATTTTAGGAAATGAAGGGAAGAGTGAAATTGTTCGCATTGAGTGGATTAAGATTTCTTGGCAAGAGACTGAAACACTAACAATGTGGTTTGGATCTGGAAGCAACGCGGAGGCAACAATACGAGCATTTTTGCAATCCAAGCCTTTCGCAGAGCACCTACATTTTAAGGACAAACACATTTGAATGAGAGAATGAAAGATGTTGATTGAAATAAAGACGCTCGTACAGACAAAAGACTGCCTCGAGGGAAGTTTCAGGTTTGCGTCTGATGAATTAATCTGATGTCATAAGCAACAACTCAATATAGTTATGCTAGTTGTATAATACCTGCTGTTCTTTGAGTATAAAACCAATTTGAAAAGCAAATAAACACACATATCTGAAATGGGTGGGAAGAGAGTGGAGCTGCTTGATTTTGGGTCTTTGCTGAATAAGCTGCAATTATGTAGTATGTATTAAATATGGTATACATTCAATTTAAATTGGAAGTATTTTGATTTCCATTTCCTTATGTTCCCCCATACAAGTAATGCAAACATGTATGTGTTATGTAATAGAGAACAAACGTTTAGATACACCTAACAGGCTCACTAATAGTTTTTGCAACTTTCTGGTTCGGCCAACTTTGTTTTTTTTAAAAGTGATGATGGTCAGTCGTTTCTCCTGATTTAGCTGATTGGTTGTTGTCATAATATGAATCATCCAGTACGTTTTAAGGCTGTGTTTGTCTTCTACACAACACAACTGATGGCTTCAACTCCATTAAAAAGTAAAACCCTGAAAAGACACACCTGTGAAGTGAAAACCATGTCAAATGATAACCTCTTCAGAATTCAGGATGTGGAAGGAAAATAAGATAAGTTGAAACTTTTTTTTACGTATTATCTCTGCTTAAAGCTTAAAGAAAAGCAGGTTAAAGCAACATAAGGAAGTGAAAGGGAAATTGACGATACCTCATGACAAGCTTCCTAGTACCACACACTCAAGGATCCAAATCCAGTTTCTCTTTGCTCCCCCTGCAGCAAGTATAAGGTTATTTCAACTGTCTTTGTGGAGGAATGGGTGAGCATAGAAAGGAGGAGTGATCCTGTTTTTTTTCAAGTACATAATTCCACACATATTCATTCAACCGTCTCACTTATGATCAGATAATTCCCACCATTTATTGCACAGTTTGAAGGTTTAAAGCCTCTTTTTATGCCTGCTTACAAAAGGAGTGGAAATTCAGGGAATCTCCCATAGCTGGTGTGTTTAAATTTGATTAAAAAAAATGGAAATAATTGGATTTTCATGAGGGTCTTTTCCCATCCTTGTGTCTCCTATCTCTTGAATTTCCTCTCCCCTAACAAGTTAACTGGGAGATCAGTTATCTAAATGTTAATTTTTAATGAATTTATTGAGCTGTTTGGGAGTCTAGAAGACATTATGATCAGACAGCCTCACTGATACAGACAGAGATACTGTACATTTGTGACAGAGAGTACTCTATCCAGGTTATAGGCAATATTAGATCTGCTGAGGCTGCTCTTAATTGCATCAATGTCTTCCTCCTCAATATTAGAGTCCACTTACATTGAACACACCTTGGCCTGTTCAATCATTGACCCATAGTAATCCCATCTGGCTTTACCCCCCATTGATCATGCGCCATTCCTGTTAGGCTAACACCTTGATCCAATAACTTTCGCAGTGTGCCTTCTCTTTCCCTCGCATGCTCCACTGATTTCACTATTGTCTGCTGACACACGGTTGAGAATTAGGGTTATTGTCAGTGCATCATCAGGCTCATAGAAAAACAATGTCTTTGTTGATTGGAAATGGAAATGAATGTCATTTTGTCTAATATTGTTTCCTCAAAAGAATTGTACCTGGATTTGTTAGCGACACAGTACATTTGTTTGGATGGTTGATCTATTCAAACAAAGTGGGACCTGGAGATGGGAATCTTAATCAAGCCTATCATGTTTGCATTGTTCTGGAAAGTGGAGTCATGATTAGGAGAGAGATATTTACTACCAGACTTGAACTTGAGGCGGAACTGTGATCCACCAGATGGGTCGGAACGTGTTGTGACTTATTAATAAATAATGTTGGTTGGGTCTGCTTCTGTGGGCTCTATTTTATGAGATGTCAAATAAGGTGGGCCAGGACAATGAGCTTGTTCGGATCAGTTACCATAGAAAATGAAGGCTCTAACTTTGGGGAATTTGGTGGAGATGAAGAGGTGAATTTGCTTCAAGACCTCTCTAGGTGCAGCAGGGGTATTATATTTTGCCTAAGGTACTTCGGTATTATCAGGGATTACTGAGTGTTTCTGCCCTAAAAAATAAGTAAACAAGTAAAAAATGTATATTTATAGAGCACTTTTTAAGACCAGGGTAACAGAGTGCTTAAATAATCAAAACAATACTCAATAAAATATATACTTAAAAGGCCAAGATAACACGAGAACAACACAGTAATTCCAGAAAATCAAGGAAAATCCTGCACCAATTAAAATGTCTTAAGATGTTTCTTGAAGGAGTCAGTAGATCATCAAACACAGAGTGAGAGGAAGAAACAATTTCCCGAAGGAGACCTCCTGAGGGATCAATAAAGTTTTACCTTACCCTTACCTTACCTTACCTTAAAATTACAAAACTTAGGAGCAACAGCCTGGAAGGATTTCTCTCCTCTGGTCCTGAAGCGTGTTCAGGAACCATCAGTAGATACTGATCCACAGACCTCAGAGCCCGAGCTGGGGTGTAAGGCTGGATCAGATCACTGATGGAAGGTCTGACCATGAATAGCTCTGAAAGTAAGAACCAGAATTTTAAACTTCTACTGGAGTCGGTCAGAATTCTTGCAGCAGAGTTCTGTATTAACTGCAGGCGAAAAAGGAGTATGTACGCATGTCCAAAGGACCAGGAAGGTACTCTCTGACTCAAGAATAGAAATAGATGAAGAGCTACCCCCAAAAGAATACATGGACGTGGCCAAAGGGTCAAGAAATAACACTTGTCTGACTCCTGAGTCAGTGAAAAAGAACCTGTCGATCAGGAAAAAGTGTTTCTGCCAAGGAGTCCCTCTAATGGCTCTAGGGAAAGGACTTCCTTTTTCGGGTAAAGTCTGGGACACCAAGGGGCTGGTTCTATGACGCAAATGGACATAGCCTTTCATTGCGTATGGTCGCCTTAAGGAACATCTCTCAGAGACTGCCCTGTTAAAATGTTGATGCTTGGACGAATGATCTTGTGAATTGAATAAAAATAAATAATTATCATCCTCTTGATCCTTTGGTCCTCTCATCCTCTGTAGCACATCCTTCTAAAACGGTATCTGACAAAATAAACACAGCTGCTTGTGATGTGGCCAATTTTTTACTTAAATATGGACAATACAAGATTCAAAGTCATAATATTAAGACTATAATAGTCATGTAGCCACTTGCTAACGGCATTGGCTAATGGTCCCCCATCATGTCAGAGACCTGGATGTTCATATCCTTTTCCGTATTCTTTGGCTCTTCCAACATTAATGGAAAAGAATAGAAGGTACAGGGATGCCAAGTGTCATGCTTTACGTGTTAGTGACGGTTACGCTGTTTGACCAATTTCCACACCACACGTCACACTTGACATTTCTCACTCTTGAATTCCACCATCAGACGCCACATGTTTATTTTTTCCAATACAGTAAACATTGGTGTTTTGCGTGAATCTGGCTACAGGGCACCACGTCATATCTACCAATCTTAAAAGCAAAATAAGGTAGGTCTTGGAGTCTATTGTTATCTTGAGCACGACCGGACACAACACAGACATCGAGTCATCGTAACTTTACACCATTTAACACAACAATGCCAACATTTTACGACATCGTCACTTTAATTAAGAAGGATCTAAATGATCGCTGAACTTCACTGTAATTTCCCCAGATGCCATTCAGAAGAAGGAAATAAACTTACGGCTTCAAATTAAAAACATTGAATCAGCCGTGTCTTACTTCGGTGCTTTATTTTGTTTGATTAAAACATAATATTTAAGCTGTGACTAGCTCATTGTCAAAGATTGACAGGTTTATGATTCTATTAATCAGAAATTATCTCACGTTAAGATCAATTAATGCCTCAGATCGTTTCAAGAGTATTTTTGACTTCTATGCCACAACAATCCATTGCAAACTTTACAGAAAGTAATCATTGAATCATCATATTTTAACCATCTTAGTCAAATCAAACATACTATTAATCGTATAAATTGACATTAAAAAATGCCAATATGTTTTCTTTGCTGAGCACGTCATTCCACTCAAATCTTGCTCTTGTAATATTCTGAAATTTGGCAGCCCTGAAGGTATTTTCTTACTTCACGGTTAAAACTTTATGCCATTAGTGGGTTGCTGAATGCTTCAATTTTCAATGTCATAACATTGAGCTGTTTTAAGTCTTCATACAAGAAGAACCACAGAGTAATTATCATTTTTTGAAGAAGCACCGAGTTCAGTTGTATAATTTACTTGATGGCAGATGACGAATTACCAACATGACGGGACAAAAGACTTTGTACTCTTACAAAAGCTTCTTAGTGAGTAAAAATTGATCACATTCCCTTCTGAAGTCTGCAAAATAAGTACTGAAAAAAACTGTTTTAGACAGTGTTTAAGATACCTTTTTAGAAAGTGTTTTCTTTACTGCAACCTTTCTGATTCTTTCAGGACTTTTCTTTGTGTTATCAGGTGATTTCTTTCACTAAATGGCTAATAAAATGCCTTAAAAATCACCCAGACTTGTCAGTAGATGTTATAAATAGGTATTAAAGTTCCTTCCAGACACTTCCTGCAGAGGCACAAACCTGTTAATTAGCCTTACCCTGCGGAATCTAAGTATAGAACCCATATATCAGAATGAATATCTTTATTTATTCACAAAGGAAAAACAATGCAATCTCTATTTTCGTGTGTTTTTTGTATTCTCTTGCCATGAAGAAACATTCAAACTAAAGTGCAAGTCTTGTCTTTACACATGCAGTCTTGACATATTGTCCAATACCTTATTAAACGTGTGAATGGGATCTTGAAGCGTGTGCGTCCCCCCTGGGCTGGATGAACAGCTGACTGGAATAAACATACTTGTTAGCGTACACTCTTGCCTTGCAAGGAATTAGACACAACCTGGCAGGTATTTCTCCAGATAATTGAAGACGGTGCACCACAAATACCTCAGGGCTGTTTTTCCAATGTCTTGTTAACAGCTGTGGAAGACAGAAACATATAAGTGCTGACGTCCAAGACTGCGTTCATTAACAGTTGGTTATTAGACCAAAATAAAAGGACGTGATGTTGAACGTGATAAACTGTGAGGAGACAGCAAGAGCTTATTAATATCTTAGCATGTTTAGGGTGTTAGAGATGGCAAATAAACAGCTGTGACTAACACAGAGAAAAAGTAAGTAAGTAAGTAAGTAATTTATATGTATACAGCGCTTTTCCACACCAGGGTCACAAAGCGCTTAAACAATCAAAAACAAAACTCAGTAAAATACAGTGAAGAAAATAAGTATTTGAACACCCTGCTATTTTGCAAGTTCTCCCACTAAGAAATCATGGAGGGGTCTGACATTTTCATGGTAGGTGCATGTCCACTGTGTGAGAGATAATCTAAAAACAAAAACCACAATCTTTTAACAATTTATTCGTGTGATACAGCTGAAAATAAGTATTTGAACACCTGTCTATCAGCTAGAATTTTGACCCTCAAAGACCTGTTAGTCCGCCTTTAAAAGTCCTCCTCCACTCCACTGTATTATCCTGAATCAGATGGACCTGTGTGAGGTCCTTAGCTGCATAAAGACACCTGTCCACCCCATACAATCAGTAAGACCCAAACATTCAGCATGGCTAAGAGCAAAGAGCCGTCCAAAGACACCAGAGACAAAATTGTACAACTCCACAAGGCTGGAAAGGGCTACGGAGAAATTGCCAAGCAGCTTGGTGAAAAAAGGTCCACTGTTGGAGCAATCATTAGAAAATGGAAGAAGCTAAACATGACGGTCAATCTCAATCGGAGTGGAGCCCCATGCAAGATATCACCTTGTGGGCTCTCAATGATGCCAAGAAAGGCGAGGAATCAGCCCAGAACTACACGGCAGGACTTGGTATGACCTGAAAAGAGCTGGGACCACCGTTTCCATGGTCACTGTTGGTAATACACTAAGACGTCATGGTTTGAAATCATGCATGGCATGGAAGGTTCCCCTGCTTAAACCAGCAGTATCACACAAATAAATTGTTAAAAAATCATAGATTTTGATTTCTGGATTTTTCTTTTTAGATTATCTCTCACACAGTGGACATGCACCTACCATGACAATTTCAGACCCCTCCATGATTTCTAAGTGGGAGAACTTGCAAAATAGTAGGGTGTTCAAATACTTATTTTCTTCACTGTATATACTTAAAAGATCAAGATAATACTGTCTTAAGATGTTTCTTGAAAGAGTCAGTAAATCCATCAAACACAGTAGGAGAGGAAGATCATTCCAAAGCTTAGGAGCAACAGACTGGAAGGATTTCTCTCATCTGGTCCTGAACCGTCTGGAGGAACCATCAGTAGATTCTGATCCGGAGAAAATAGGTTTCAAATTTTCAGTGTCTGGGTTAGTTAATATACGTTTTCTTATCATCTTATACATTAATTGTCTGAAATTCAAACCAAATATTTGTGTTAAGGTTGTCGGTATACTAATATTTCTCTACAACATCTTCGTTGTCAACAGAATGTGTCAACACTGTTGATTGGCAAACACGTGTTTGAATGAATATACTGTATATTACTCAGTACTGTACAATGCAAAACAAACAGTAGAGTGACTAACAGGGATTTCCAAATAAACAGCTGTTCAAATTTTAAAAGGAAAAATGTTTAAATGCATTAATACCTTTTAGCCAATCAGCAGATACTATTTTAGCAGATACTTTGATTTATATGGACAATTTCAAGTTTTACTCAAGCCTTTTTTAGTGTTGGTCATCAATTTATTATTTTTTTTGGGGGGGGGGGGGGTAAACTGGATATTTTATGTAGTACCACTTCTATCAGGCCATTAATATCTATTCACAGTGAACCCTTTTTGATACCATTTTAATACCACAAGATACACCATTGGCACCGTGTAATCGTAAAATAATTGTGTTTGCTTTTGTAAATGATTATACATGATTTAATCTGATAAGAAACATGAAACCATACACAGGGTTAATTGAATTCAATTTTCTTTATTGTGTTTCACTCTGAGAAAAAACAAACAAAATGTAAGTGGCTTGCCTTGGGGATGAATGCACTCTGAGTGCTTTTCCAGCTGAAATTCTTAGTTTTCCAATCCGGCAAAAAATAGCGACAATAACAAACATTGTTTTGTTTTTATTTTTTTCTTTGTCGTGAACTGAAATTGCACTCTCCGTCACACATATGCCGAAGCATTAATTAATTTCTATTTTAGAGTACCACCCCGTAAAAAAAGCGCTCATTAGGCATCGTCAGCCGGGACTAGCAGATGCATTACCTCAACAGAGAATAAAAAAAACAAACTGCCTGTAGAATAATGGCTATGACTTCTATTTCTCACCGGGTTCTCACTACTATTTATAAATCTCAAAGTGTCTGTGATGCTGCTCTTTATTCGGGAAACAAGTGACAGCATCTTTAATTTATATGGCCTTGTTACGGTTGTTGCCGCCGCTTCGATGTCGTCAGTCGTTTTGTTTAACGGTCGATGCGCTCCCTCTATAATCACGTGCTGTCCATCCTGACACAAAAAAGCAAGATTTGAATCAGGAAACCATACGATTAAAAAAGTTCTGTGAAATAAAAGTGGGCCAGAATACAGACGGTCAGAGATGTTAGATGCAAGTAATCCCAAGTGTAGATATTATTTGCCTCCAAATGATTATCATAGAAGCTGCACTTTTGCTGCCCTAGTTTTTACTGTATGATTGACAGAATGAGGAGATGTTTTTTACATATTGATGACCAACAAATTCACCTTTTCAACACCTGCTCAAGTCAAAAGATACCAAGCTCAAGTCTAACAAAGTGTTTAAAGCTTTTTTGTGCGAACGCGAGCCATCTTTCTCCGGCGAGATTGATGGCTGTGACTTGAAAGCTATATTTCAGAAAACCGCCTCGGCTCCCCAGACGATATTCTATAAACTGCTTCCTCTGGTAACTGTGGTGACTCCCTCTACATCCGTCTCTGTCTGGGGACACACTCGGAGACACACACCATGATCACAGTGTCAACTCCAGCTATCCTCTCTTCCTACCGTCGAGGAATAGCCGGGGGATTATAGAGACACTCTGGTGTACTTCTTCTTTTTCGGTATCAAAAGATTAGGAGGTCAGAAAGAAAGAAGAAAAGGCCGTCGATTGAAGGGTCCACTGTTCTACTTTTATTAAGACGCTGCTTCTGTATTAGGGACGCACTCCTCCTGGGTGTTGACGGGAGCTCAGAGAGCTAAATGTCCAATTAACCTTCGCTGGCCCGGGCTCATTTTTACAAGTTTAAATGATTCCCGAATGGCCGAAGATAATGAAATAATTTAATGGGATGGCACGTTCACCTCATTGTTGAAAGGTGCTGAGTTCACATTGTGCTAATCAATTTGAATTAGCTTTGCGTTTTTTATTCCACGGGCCACCCATGCGTCCCCGAGAAAACAAATGAGGATTTGTACGATGCATGATCATGGGTTGTATGGATGCGTCGAGCAACGACGGCGTCAGGTTATTTCTTAATTTGACCTTTCTCCTTTTTTTTTGCCATTAAGAGACATTTAATTGGATGTTCACTTTGATTTTCTTTCATTATATCGCCCTGTTCTTTTCAGTAAATACATTTATTCTGTAAACTTTCACATCCATATTTTATCCTTAAATACATTTACAGTAAAACAAGTTGGTGTGTAGTTTAAAGCAAATCTGGGGTAAAACGACAAAAAAAAGGTAAACCATAGATCTGATTTTTATCCGAGATCTGGTCACGGGACAGAAAGTAGAGACCAAAACTAGACCCCTCCCAAACAAACAAAGCAAGGGACACACTGGTTCTCTTGGATCTGTCGTCAGCCTTTGACACAGTTGATCACCAGATCCTGCTGAGAAGACTAAGGGATGAAGTGGGACTGTCTGGGTCTGTGTTAGAATGGTTCTCATCTTACCTTTCTGGGCGCAGTTTTAGTGTATCTGCCAATCAAATGAGGTCTGAATCGGCAGATCTGTTGTGTGGAGTCCCTCAAGGTTCTGTTCTGGGTCCTTTATTGTTTTTGCTGTACTTGATTCCCCTTGGTAAAATCATTCAGAGATTTCCAGATGTTTCTTATCACATTTTTGCTGATGACATCCAGCTCTACTGCTCTTTTGACCCAACTGAGCCCCAAAGGCTGAACAGCTTAGTCAATTGTTTGCTAGAAATCAAACAATGGCTGAGTGAAAACACTTTACAGCTTAATGTGGACAAAACTGAAACTCTGGTGATTGCTCCTGATGATACGATTCCAGGGTTGAGTCAGTACTTGGGTGACTTAGGTCAGTCTGTCAAACTGAGCCTGAGAAACCTGGGTGTTGTATTTGATAAAGACATGTCTCTTGTTCAACACTGTAGAAAACTGACCAGAAACTGTTTCCTTCAACTGAGAAAAATCTCTAAACTTAGGAAAATGCTGTCACAACATGATCTGGAGCTTGTAATCCATGCGTTTGTTTCTTCTCGTCTGGACTATTGTAACAGTTTGTTTTCATGTCTTAACAAGAAGGAGCTGTCTCGCCTGCAGTTGATTCAGAACTCTGCAGCGAGAATTCTGACCCGCTCTAGTAGAAGAACTCACATTTCTCCGGTCCTTAAAACTCTTCACTGGCTTCCAGTTTCTTTCAGGATCAACTTTAAAATTCTGGTTCTTACTTTCAGAGCTATTCATGGTCAGGCTCCTCCTTACATCACTGATCTGATCCAGCCTTACACCCCAGCTCGGGCTCTGAGGTCTGTGGATCAGAATCTACTGATGGTTCCACGCACACGGCTCAGGACCAGAGGAGAGAAATCTTTTCAGGCTGTTGCTCCTAAGCTTTGGAACAATCTTCCTCTCTCTTTGCGCTTGATGGAGTCTACTGACTCCTTTAAGAAACATCTTAAGACGTTTCTATTTGTGCAGGCTTTTCCTTGAATTTCTCGAACTCCTGTGTTGTTCTCGGTGTTGTCTTGATCTTTGAAGTATGTACTGTTTTGAGTATTGTTTTGATTGTTAAAGCGCTTTGTGACCCTGGTCTCGAAAAGCGCTATATAAATATATATTACTTACTTACTTACTTACTTACTTACTCTCTTAAGTTTGTTTTTGACCAGTTCTACTATGAGTCTCACATGAATGACTGAGTCCCCCGCACCCCTATTTCCAAAAGAACAGTCCGTCAAAACTCAGGGAAACCCTATCTTGGCCGCTTTATAATTAACAACAAAATATCACGTAATTGCAAAAATATATTTTGATCTAAAAATCCTGAAAGAAACTAGAAGCAGGAACTCAACCAGACCAACACAGGAAAACTCTCTCCAGTGTGTCCCTGGATCAGCCCCGGGGCCTACTTCTAATTTGAGGAAGGCATCCTTAACGTAACTTAACTTGTTTTTAACGATGTTGAAGAGAAACAGTTCTACTATGAGTCTCACAAGAATGATTGAGTCATGACTGAGAATGAGTCCCCCGACCCCTATTTCTAAGGGGGAGTCCAGCTAAACACAGAGAAAACCTATTTTGGTTTGGTTTTGGTTAAAAATATGTTTGTATCTGAAATCCTAAAAATGTACTAATGTGAAAACCAAACTCCTGACTCTCATGTTTGAAATGCTGAAGTCCTCCTCTCCAAGATCTAGTAAGTCCCTCATCATGACCATATATATAGTTATTACTTTTTAAAGTTTTCCCCCTTCTGCAATCTGGGCGAACGAGAGGTTACGAGAGCGGATATCATTATGACTTAATAATGGCTTCACTCGACCTCCAGCCAGCTGTAATCACGTCCCGTTTTGTTTATACAACGAGTCCCTTGGAGGTTGAGACTTAAGGGATTGATGACGGGCGGCGACAAACCTTGATGCTTGACCAATCACAGCAGAGTGGGTGTGGTTATGGTAAACACGATTTAATCTCCAGAAAAACAGTGTTTTCAGTGGGCGGGGCTTAAGATCATTTTTCTAATGTAAATATATTATGGAAAAGTTTTGTACAGACAGACTGATGAGTGCAATGGAGGTCGAGGATCAACTTAAGATACACTTTAACCAACAGCACATCATTTATAAAAACTGAATTAATATTTTGTTTTGGTAACTGCTGTGCTTATATTTGCTTTGGGCCAAAGAGTTTGAATCATTATTTAAACTAACATATTCAGTAGAAATTGTATTTATTAATTCTCTGGTAGGGCCAGATGATCAATCAATACTAAAAGTTTGTTTTCATCAACATATCCTTGTAAGATATGATGCACAAACTTTTTAATAGAACATTTTTCCTATCAGAAAACTTGCATTTACTTTTTTCCCTTGTTCAATATTGATATCCAACAAATAACAATACAAATGTACACTTTATTATAAAAGTTCACCTCAATATGTATAAGACAACGTGAATCTGTATTTAATCATCATAAGCCTGCTTGTGGTTGCATTTCCATTGCTGACCCTTGTCAGAGTGACCAGCTGGCAACCAACGCTGTGGGACCACAAACAGTTTCACCATATGGCGCTTAATTCTCGCAAGTTTAACATGTTCCGCTGATGCCTACGGCAACACAATCATTGGTGTAATAATTATGAAGCCACGGATCAAATTTAAAGAAGGATATGATTTGTTAAAGTAAAGGTATGATAATGAATATAAGCTGCTACCTTCATGCCAACGATACAATCATAACAGACAGTTTTTGAAACACGGTTAATAGATTTATGCGAGTACATTTTTACCAGTTTAGAGCAGGTGGCATGCTGTGTTAAACCACTCGGCTAACAACTTTGTCGTATTTTGTTTGAGTTCTAAATGTAGAATAAAAGACTGAAGTACAAAGCCGAGCAACAGTTTTATTCCTTGAAACATTTTTAAGTCTCTACAAGGGTCACAGACGTTCTTGTGAAACAACATCACGTCCTTTTTATCAAACTGAAGCTGCACAATGAAAGCAGCTAAAGCCAGTTTATATGTATATATATATATATTTATATATACGCTGTCACATGATTTTTTTTAATTTGTGATTTGTCAACAAAGTGCTTTTATTTAGAAAATGTAATAAGATTTACAGTTTTACTTTTGTTAAACTCAATTTTAAGATGTTTTAAATAAGCCCCTGATCGTCTCTGTTAGAAAAGTATTCTTTAATAACCCTGTATGTAAAAAAAAAACATTTACACTGGAGCTTGTCTGAACTAATTCAAATTTAAGTATGTGATCCATGTCAGAATTGTTTAAATGAACAAATATATATAGTTTATCCAGTTTAAACTCATGTTTTCATTAGGTTTTTCTAAGTGCAGAGAAAAACCAAGGACTCTGGTTCATCTAAATATTACCTAATTATGTAAATTAGGTTGTGGAAAGGGACGAACAAGCCTGCGATTAATTCCAAGTTGATTGGGATGAACAAAGAAAAAGTGCTTGAAAAAAATCCTACGTCTGAATATTTTTGTAAGTGCACCATTTTCTGTATTTGAGTGTACGACCATTTTTCGTTACCATTGAGGCGCCTGGTGCTTTTGAGCTTTTTCTTTCTTTGTTTCATTCTGATCCTCTGCGCTCTTAGGTTTTTTTTATTACTGTATGTTTGTGTTGACAGCTACTTTATTATTCATTTTAATAGCGATGTTTCATTGTTCTTATCCTTTCCTTTTCAGACATGATGCACTCACAATCGGATTTTCTCTAAAGTGCTTTCTATCACAAAACTGTTACTCTCCTCCTGTTTCTCTTTTCCATTTGTATGTTTTGAAGCAGTTCTACCTTTTATACTTGTCTTATTGTTCGTCCATGTGTTATTAATTGTTAATTGTAATATTAGTGTGTCCAGTTTCCCTGTTCTCCAATTGTTACACACACTGTTTTTTTTAAGTTCTGTGTTGCAAAGTAGCATCAACTAAAAAGAAAAGTAAAAGTTTGAATTTGAAAGTCAGTTCTTCCTCTATATATTTCTGCTCATGGCCTTCTTAAAATGTCAAGGGACGAAGTCTGTACATCTTCAAGTTCGTGTTGTGCATTTATCAGTCTTTTTTTTGTGCAATAAGACATATTTTATGTGTCCACTGCTTCAACTTGCAATCCAGAATTGATAAGTTTATTGATCGGAGTTTGTGTTCATGAATTTACTTGTATTTATAGCTTTGGAAGGATGCTAAATTTGGTTTAGTCAAATAAGTATAGACAGTTAAAGTGCTGCTATGGTTGTTGAATCATTCTGAACTCTCTTGGTAATGGAACTCTCTTCGCTACAATCAGCTGAAACAAAGATGCGACGTTTGCTCAAAAACTTTCAGACCATTTTCCAACTGGTACCGATGGCTCATCTCGGACCCTTTCCCCGAAGAGATCCAGGGATACATGAGTGACACCATGTTACAGCTGTTCTCGATCACTGTGACGGTTTGCTAATCACACATGATTCCAGGAATAGCCTAGGATTTTAGACGGAACAGACCTCGGCCAGATTGTTATTTAAATCCACATTGTGAGCTGGAAGAGAGAAAAGACATGACCTTTCATGCTTCTACATGACAAGAATAAAATTATAACAGCATATTTTAACATTTTAATCTTTCGCCTTTATGTAATTCCCCAGCTTCATCTTTCTTTACACCGATCCCTCCAATCCATCTCTTTTTTTTTTTCTTCTTACAAACTCCTTTTCCTCTCTGTGCATCCGACCCTCCCCCCAATCTGTTTTGATCCAATTCTTAACAGCCATGTGCACTTCTGTAAGTAAGAGTGAGTCGCCCAAGGGGTTCTCATCAAGGAGCTGCCAGGAAGACAAAGAGGCCAGGCAAACCTGTGCTAAGTGCCAATGTCTCTGAAGCAGAGAGGCTGGCAGTGCCACTTTTGATCTGACCATCATGGCTTCATTTTGTGGGACAATGTTGTAATCAAGGGAGAAATTACGTTGGAAAATCAGTTAAATCGGTATTTATTTCTCATTAACTTTAGTAATGGTGCTTTGGTTAAAGGTCGTATTTTTGTAGAGGCAGTTTTATTTTATTCTTTAATCATCTAAATTGTGTTTATTATGTTCTTGGACATGGATATTTAAAAGATTTTATCTTACCAGATATAATGTAGAGTTTATTCTAGTCCTCAAATATTTAGATTTTAATTGTTTCTACGGTAAAACATGCGTAGCCCTTCTGTTGTATCTCTCAGTCATTTGTTTTAGGTCTTTTGGGTCACCTTGACCCTGAGATAACACAGGGGTTAGAGAAGGTTCTTTTAGCTTTCATGGCACATACCTGTCAAATTGACTGTCCAAGCTTGTTTAACTTAATTCAATTACAAAAACTATTGTTATTATGGTGCTTTAAATTAATAAAATGTTATGCAATGGAAACATTACATTTCTTTGTCCTTGATATTCTCCTCAATCTATATTTAAGTTAAGTAAGCTTTTCTTCAACTCTAAGAACACACCTTGATATTCAAAAGCCCCCTCTGCTGTGATTGGTCAAGCCTTGAGGTAAGTCACCACACGTAATCAATCCCGGAAGTCTCCACCACCAAAGGACTCATAGTATAAACAAAGCGGGGTGTGATTACAGCTGGCTGGAGGAGGAGTGAAGTTATTAATATTATTACGTCGTAATGGACTCTGGTAACCTCTCGTTCGCCTAGATTTTAGGGGAGAACTTTAGCAAGTAATACATTAAAAATATTGCCGTGATCAGGGAGTTACTGCATCTTGGAGAGGAATAGTTGCCCATTAAGTCTCAAGCTGTTTTTTGACAAGGATTTAAACATAGTTGTAATGCTGCAAAAGTCTGTTTTTGACTTACACGACTTCTGATCTTTCCGTAGCCAGCCTCAGGTGGACACTAAATAAACTGCAGCTTTTTGCATACGTCAGTTTCATTGTTGAAAACCAACATATGGGAAAGAAAGATTACCACCTACCGAACTGTGAAATTCAGGAAACTTCTTCATGAATCTTCATTATTCCATCACTACACCCGTTCCTGAGATATCAGCCTAATATTTGGATTGATGATCGCACACTTTACGAAACCATGCGGCTTACAGTCATAATGGCTTCCGCAGGTTTTAGCAAAGACATAAAAATAAAACATGTTAGCTGTCACAAACAGACAGTCCTATTGTTAAAACGTGCTAAAAAAATGTCTACTTCCAATCTAAAATCTTGCTCATCCCAGTGTAGTAGCAAATAATTTACATTACAATAGAGTAATTCATTTTGGAGATAAAGTGTTGGGACTATTTTCTGTTATCATCATATTACAAAATATCATTTAAAAAAACCTAATTAAACCCAAACTTTACTTTAAAGTTCACTCTTTCAAAAGCTATTAATTTATTTTTTCACCTTCTCTCCTTGAAAATTACATTTGAATAAAAGCTTGAGTCTACATTAGGTGACAAAAAATATCCAGAGACAGTCAACGCACAAGTGAAAAAATGTTTAATAGTTATTTGGATTGTAAAAAAAAAGAGTTTGTACTTTATGAAATCTGTCACCGGCTGCATTATTAAAGTTTTTTTTTTTATTCCTGCAGAAGAAGTTAAAAGTTGGTCCATCCCGTGCTTTGGACAAAAATAAGAGAATATACTGGACGATGATAAAGTTGTTTTTTCCTCACTTCACAAAAGTAGCCACTAAATATCATGAATATTTTAACATAGTTTAATAAGAATTTATTCCTCTTTATATAAATCTCTTATTGTCCATATATCAGGTTTATGTTGTGTCGTACAACACTGCGAAAAACGTTGCCTTTAAATTTGGATTTTAGAAACTTATAAAGTGAGAGTAATGTTCAGTGTAAATGTTAATGTATTCTTCATTGAATGGTGTGATGGTTTGGTCATTTACCCAGTAACTGCTCAATTGACTCTGTCTCTGGGTATATATATATATATATATATATATATATATATTTATATTTTTAAAAAAGCCTGTATAATATAGAATATAACAGATGATGATTCATGTGTGACGACACAATATATTGCACTATATTGCAATACTGCCGGAACAAAGATATATTGTTTCTTTTAAAGAAGCAATACTTTGAAAATATACTTTCTCAGATCAAATGTGAAAGTTCTTGTCAAAATTTTAACAAAAAATGTAAACTTATCTTAAAAAAATGAAGTGCGTTAACAACCTTAAACAGCCTGGAGCATCATGCCATATCCAGTATCTGTCGGTGTTTAATTGTTTCACTTTAAACTTTGTGGATGCTTATATTGAAATAGGTAGGTAGATAGGTAGGTAGGTAGGTAGGTAGGTAGGTAGGTAGATACATAGGTAGGTAAGTAGGTAGGTAGGTAGGTAGGTAGGTAGGTAGGTAGGTAGGTAGGTAGGTAGGTAGGTAGGTAGGTAGGTAGGTAGGTAGGTAGGTAGGTAGGTAGGTAGGTAGGTAGGTAGGTAGGTAGGTAGGTAGGTAGGTAGGTAGGTAGGTAGGTAGGTAGGTAGGTAGGTAGGTAGGTAGGTAGGTAGGTAGGTAGGGAGGTAGGTAGGTACGTAGGTACATAGGTTCGTAGGTAGGTAGGTATGTAGGTACGTAGGTAGGTAGGTAGGTAGGGAGGTAGGTAGGTACGTAGGTACATAGGTTCGTAGGTACGTAGGTAGGTAGGTAGGTAGGTAGGTAGGTAGATAAAATGTACAGTTTGGATGTGAGTGTACCAACAGTTCTACTGTTGGACTAATGTACTCATATAATTCAGGTCCAGGAATAAAGTGCAGCAGTTTATTAGCCTTTCACCTTGTTTCTCTGGAAAATTAAATCAGATTTACTTATTTGAACAAAACGCCACCTTGCATGTTGCTGTAACAACAATAGGTCCCAACTGTTTACTCTCTTTACTGCGCTATAAATCACCATCTTTACAATGATTAACGCCGCCTCCACTAATTCTAATGAGTCTCCAAATCCAGTGAAAACCGAGGTCTCTATAGGGGATAGTTGCTGACCACGCATGACTCCAAGTGAGCGTTCCTCGCCTCCTGCAGAGCCGTAGGCTGAGGTTCTCTCTGATTTTGGCAAGGTCGGTCCAGAGATCACGCCTCTCCTCCCCCCCCCACTGTCACAGCACAAGGACAAGGACAGAGTAGCAGAGCCGAGCCCCTGCATCGCGTCAGTCAAGCCTCCAGTCGAAGCCCCCCGAGTTACAACTCACGAAGGGCGAGCGAAGGATGGGAATGGATCCCCCGCTCCGCACTCCCCTCCATCTGGTGCCTCCGTCAGGATGTCAGCTCGCTCGCGGTAATGAAGGGTGTCATCAAGGTTACTGCCGGCTGGAAAGCTGCCCACTTTATCTCTGACTCACTCTCCCATCTCCTTTCATTCAACATCAGGTGTAAACAGAGACGGACGTTTATTGAAGGTGTAACGTTTTATAGTTACAGACGTTGATGTCGCAAAGAAATAACAGACTGAATCCATCACATGTTTGTCCACACTTTTTTTTGGGGGGGTGAGAAGCATTATTCGAACCCTAAGAAATAACCATCTCTAAATAAAGTGAATTGAAGAAATGTCTTTTCTCATATTTTATTTTATAAAAATTAAGATAATATCTTTAGTTTATTTAGATTTGTTATACAATGTCATGGCATATTCACATATTTTTCTATTTTTTTTTGTTTAGGTTTTGTTCCATTTTAGTGGCAAATTTAAATGATATTAAACCCATGATTTTTTTTTTATAAATAGAATTAATTATTTAACATATTCAAAATAAAACTAAATCAAACATTTAAGCAGCTAATTCATATTTTTACTTTTAATTTTTTTTGCAGCAATTTTAGCTTTATAATTTCGAAGAAAGAAACTTTATTTTAAATGATCTCAGACACTACATAAACTATACGATTTTAAAATTGTAATACACACTTAACTTAATCAGTTTGAATAAAATGAGTTATCAACTACATTTTTTAATGTAATTATTTGAATGTAAGACAGTATCATGTTTCATATTATTAAATAAACATCTGTTTTTTTTCAAAGTAAAATCACAAATACCTGTTTAACTAATACTTTTATTAGGATTGTAATTAAAAGTGTAATAATCATACTTATAACTATATAACTATATATATATATATATATATATATATATATATATATATATATATATATATATATATATATATAATTATATATAAGGGTGTGCAAAGTAAGTGGAACAATTTAATGTCAAATTAAAGATTAAATATGAGATTGTATATTATATTTGAAAGGTCATATGGTACAAACGTTATCAAACGTGTATGAAATGGTGTCCTTTAGTCGCACTGAATTCCACATGTAATGGATCCTAATATTCTCTCCAAACGCTGATGTAATATGACAAATTGCATCCTGGGTAACCATCTGTCTCATCAGTCTGGTGTCTGGTCTGCTTGGGGTTGTTTTCTTCTAAATTAATGTGTTAAAATGACTGTTTCTAGTAGAGATGATGGATCATTGAGGCATCTTGATGCCGTGTTTTCATTTTGAAAGGCCACTAGATGGCACTCTCTGCTTCCTTTTCACAAACTTAGAGTGACACCTTGTTTCCTTTAAGACACCAAATCATGATGTCTCATCAGCTGTTCCCCGAGGCCTTATCAACCCATCACTAGTTTCTTTTATTGGGCAGATGAAGCTTCTTGAAGCATTGTCCTCCTTTTCAAAGCCCACTAGTTGGCACTCTTTTACAGTTGCTCTATCATAGAAGCACCATTCATGCCGGTGAACTTAGTAGTGATGGGCTGATGATGCTTCATGGAGCAGTGTCATGTTGTTTTAGAAAAGTCTTAAAACAAAGGAAAATAGTGCAGAAACCGCCATCTAGTGGACTCTGAAGATAATGACACTGCTTAATGACTCAAACTTAGAGATGGGAGTTGATGGTGGAGCTTCATGAATCTGTTTTCTAATTCTCAGGACTCAGCCTTGTTGTTTTTTTAGTTTTAAAATTATTATTATTTGTGTAATCAAGGAGGGTCTGACACTGATTTATGAAGCTTCATTATGAAGTCCCTGAATAGAAGAAATGTTCATTTAAATGAAAGTATTTTTATTTTAAATTTTGAAAACGTGGTAGATATGAGCAACTTTAGACTTTAGACTTTCTTTTATTGTCATTGCACAGAAAACACAGCAGTGAAACTGGCAACGAAATTCCGTTGCTTGGCAACCGTTAAAAACACAGCAGAGTGAATCTATTTTTGAAAAGTATTAATATAAATATTAATAAGTTAAACATAGTATAAATAGAATAAATAAATAACGTTTTAAATATTGCATATAATAATTAATGTATATAAAATGTATATAAAAGTATAAATATAAACAAGTTTAAAATAGTGCAATATGTTATAAATAGAATAAATACATAATATTTTAAATAGTGTCTTTGTAAGGAATAAAGTGTTTAACGGGGTGAATATAAGACATATTCTTTATGTCCTGATGAATAAGTTAATGTCAACAATATACAAAAAAAACATAAATAATAGATCTCCATGTGTTTGGATATATTTTCTCACAAGTATTATGTAAAAAAAAATAACAATCAACAGAATGGGTTCACATTCTACTTATTTTTTTTATTATTATTCCACATATACAGAGCCTTGAACCTTGATTCCCCTGCGTGCTGCTCTGGGCATTAAATATTTAATAAGTACTTATAAATAATGAAAACAATAGATGGAGAAAATATAAATAGTAATTATAAAATAACGGACAAAATAATTATACACTATATGGTTAATTATTTCCTCTGATTAGCTACATTTATACATTTCAAATGACTAACTTATATCTCGGCCTGGTTACCAGTGGAAATGGATAACACGCCGCACATCCATCCACAGAGCAGGATGTGTTATTCAGGCGTGGAGCTCTGTGACATTAATTTTCCTCACACTGTCACCACTGATGTATGGAGCAGCTGAACGAGCACGAACGTGGAAAAAAAAACCAACCTTCCCTGACCTTGTAGGAAACTATTACGGTCAAACTATCAGCGTCTCTAAATGTGGGAACAGTGTTAAAGGTAACGCTGGCGAGAGGCGGGAGGCTGGAATGCTGTGAGCAGAGATCATATTGGTTCGGAAAACAAGCTCCGTGACCCCTGACCCCTCAGCCATCCTGGTGTGGTGAAGGTGTGGATTTATCATGCTGTAAAAGATGTGATTTAAAAAAAAAAAAGTATTTATTTAAATAAGACAATTCTGTATGAAATAGATCGACATTGAACTTGCGGAAAATAATATGAATAATTCACATTAAAAATGATTTGAGTTCAAATAGATCAAGTGGAAAGTTTGAGACGAACAGGACGAATTTACAGCAAAACACTATTTTCCAATACAAGATCGAAATGGTAAGTAAGTATGTAAAGGTTATTTGCAAAGCGCCTTTCTAGACCAGGGTCACAAAGCGCTTTAACTATCAAAAACAATACACAGTTATATATACTTTAAAAGGCCAAATAGGTAAGTAAGCAATAAAGTAATTTATATTTATAGATTGCTTTTCCAGACCAGGGTCACAAAAAGCTTAAACAATCCAAACAATACTCAATAGAATATATACTTAAAAGATCAAGATAACACCGAGAACAACACAGGAGACACATAAGACAAACACAGGAGTCCCAGAAAATCAGGTAAAAGCTCAAATAAAAGTGTCTTAAGATGTTTCTTGAAGGAGTCAGTAGATCATCAAACACAGAGATCGTTCCAAAGCTTAGGAGCAACAGTCTGGAAGAATTTCTCTCCTCTGGTCCTGAAGCATGTTCAGGAACCATCAGTAGATTCTGATCCACAGACCTCAGAGCCCGAGCTGGGGTGTAAGGCTGGATCAGATCACTGATGGAAGGTCTGACCATGAATAGATCTGAAAGTAAGAACCAGAATTTTAAAAATGATCCTGAAAGAAACTGGCAGCCAGTGAAGAGTTTTAAGGATCGGAGAAATGTGAGTTCTTCTACTAGAGTAGCTCAGATTTCTACTCAGTTGAAGGAAACAGTTTCTGGTTTCTTCAGTGTTGAACTAGAGACACGTCTTTGTCAAATACAACACCCAGGTCTCTCAGGCTCAGTTTGACAGTCTGGCCTAAGTCACCCAAGTACTGACTCAACCCAGGACCTACGTTTATTGGGAGGCAGCTCTATCATTCTTGTTTTGAAACACAAATGATCCGCGATCCTTTAGCGGACCCATCCCGTTGGCAACGCCAGTTTGAAACAGTCCCAGTATCTACTACGTGACATTCTTAAAGCGATACCCGTTTTACCGGACCCATCACCACTTGTGCCTTCTCTTTTTGTTAGCCTTTCTGAAAAAAAAAAGTTTGTTCATTTACAAGAAACAAGACACAAATGAAGTACTCGCGACAAAACATCGAGAATTACCTCTTGTCCTCAAATCCAATGCAACATGAATATCCTTTTTCATGAACTCCAAAGTTTGCAAACGGTTCAACAGCAGGCCACCACACTGTAATTATACCGATCGCACAGCTGTCCCATATCTGCCCCCCCACCAGAATAAAGGAACCGTCTCGCCAGCCGTCATGAGGTAGAATGTCATTCCTGTAATGAATCTCCGTAGGCAGCTTAATGTCTCCCTGAATCTGGATGGACTTTCTATTCACACTCAGGAAATCACGCTCTGATGAAAGGTAAAGGTGCAAGAGGGCAGGTACGGGACAAGGTGGTCTCTGATCATCACTGCTTAACCTTGTCCGACAGCAGAGGGAATACACCTCTGTTGAGCTTTTAAAGATCCATTACTGTCACCGAGAGTTGTCTCGCTCAAGCTATGAGTGGGACCTCAGAGGGAAATAACTCGGCAACCTTGGCTGCACCGCTCACCTCCATAGATATTGAGTAACAGGGCCAGAAAATAAGTGGTTTCTCATTAATCTCCAGGACCATTAAAAAATATGTTCATCAATTTACCTTATAAATTGGAAAGGATTGCGAGCGTATGTGCGAGGCAGGGGCTCAATGCTGACCTCTAATTGGAAAACAAACTTGAGTGGTGACATAATGCCAATGATACGTGGAAGGTTAAAATGTCTGCATCTACTTAGACCATGTGACGTTATATCTATTGATTTGTTGTTCTTAAAAACATACATTATTTACAGCCGACATGACCACGTTTTGCTCCCCAAGAGTGTAGAAGATACAACGTTCCTTTATGATGGAACAGAAGTGATGGGCTGATGAAGCTTCATGAAGCAGTGTCTTCATTTTCCAAGCTCAGCAGGTGGTTATTATTTACACTAAAACCCATTTGGTGGAAGATAAATCCAATTTTCAGGTCAATAAAATATACTGTAGTAGAATAATGTGTGATTTTAAGAAAGAATCATTACTTTGGAGGTAGATAGATGTATATATATTTATGGATGGATATAAACAGACGGACGGACGGACGGATAGAAGGATAGATGGATAGATGGATGGATGGATAGATGGATAGATAGATGGATATGTGTAGGTTAACTGCTTAAAAATATATGATGGCTAACAGACAAGTAATACTCCATGATCTACCAAAAAGCAAAAATTAATTTTCAAAAACTGTCTCATTGACTGACAACTGACTCCCTGAGACCTTGGCTCCTACGAGGGTTTGAGTGATTTCAGCTGCTGGCCATGATGTATATTAAAGTGTGTCTTAGTAAACACGTTTTTACATTTTCGTTGGTAGAATTTGAACACAATTTTAAAAGCAACGAATTGAACAATGAAACTAGTAAAACTATGGCTTCAGAATTGTAATTTAGAATGATATGTAAGATGCTTTTCCTATATAGGTTTTTTGGGCATTGCAAAAATGCCTGTGTTTGGTAAAAAAGGGTATTTATTTAAATTGACATTGAAACTGACATTTTGATCATTTAAAACACAATTCATCCTTTTAGTTACACAGTATATCTTGAAGAGCTCTTGTGATAGTTCAGATAAAAAACGCTGTGGTTTCACAAAACGATCCATAAATAATGATTTAAAACTATATTCAGTTCATTCTATATTATAAAACAAGATTGAAATCAGTGAAGCAATGAAGAAATAACAACAACAAAAAGGGTATAATGGCACATGGATGTTAGTGGAATATCTAAAAGAACCCTAATTATTTACCAAAATAAGAGTTCCCCCCTTCCAGAATTATGCCCACCTTGTTCTTCTTTCCAAGAATCACTAAGTAATAACACACAGTTGGGCATGTGATAGTTAAAAAAAAGTGTTCATTTATTGTGCCGATCTCACTCTATTCATTAATCACCACATTTCCTCGTCCATGTTTGTGCACAACATCAGTTTGTTGCTTCTCTCGCTGTTGCTATTGTATATATGCTGCATTATTCTTCATAATCAGGCCCTGATGTTTATAGGCCCCTTACAGGAGCTCTACGTGATGATGATGGATTCCTGTTCAGTTAATCAGAATCCAGTTGGCACATAATGGCTGCCTCGGGTTCCACCAGGTTTGCAGAAATTTAATTAGCAAAGCCATGAATCTCTATAATGCTTGCTCAAGGGCGGGAGAAGCTGGATTTTGCAGTGGATGATTGGCTAAAAAAGTGTTGTAGATCAATTTGATATTCCATTGTTAGTAATTGTCATAGCTATATATCCATCTATCCATCTATCTATCTATCTATCTATCTATCTATCTATCTATCTATCTATCCATCTATCCATCTATCTATCTATCTATCTATCTATCTATCTATCTATCTATCTATCTATCTATCTATCTATCTATCCATCTATCTATCTATCTATCTATCTATCTATCTATCTATCCATCTATATCTATCTATCCATCTATCCATCTATCCATCTATCCATCTATCCATCCATCCATCCATCCATCCATCCATCCATCCATCCATCCATCCATCCATCCATCCATCCATCCATCCATCCATCCATCCATCCATCCATCCATCCATCCATCCATCCATCCATCCATTCCTCCATCCATTCCTCCATCCATCCATCCATCCATCTACAGTATCTATTAATCCATCCATCCATCCTTCCATCCATCCATCCATCCATCCATCCATCCATCCATCCATCCATCCATCCATCCATCCATCCATCCATCCATCCATCCATCCATCCATCCATCCATCCATCCATCTACAGTATCTATTAATCCATCCATCCATCCATCCATCCATCCATCCATCCATCCATCCATCCATCCATCCATCCATCCATCTACAGTATCTATTAATCCATCCATCCATCCATCCATCCATCCATCCATCCATCCATCCATCCATCCATCCATCCATCCATCCATCCATCCATCCATCCATCCATCCATCCATCCATCCATCCATCCATCTGTCCATCCGTCCATCCATCTACAGTATCTATCAATCCATCTTCAGTATCTATCCATCCATCCATCTTCGGTATCCATCCATCTACAGTATCTATCTATTTTTATAGCTAATTCAATAAGAATGTATAAGAAAAATAAAAAGGGAGATGTTTCTTGTTATTTGAGAATATCTAGATAATTAGTCGTTTTTTTTCTCATTAGAGGGAGATAAAAATACTGAGCATGTGTGACTAGTTAAGTGTGTCCAGATGAGCAAGAGTGATGTGAAAAGAAAAGTGAGCGACAGATAGAGCATCCACAAAAAATACCTGTGGTTCTGAAACCACAGCAAAAATGTATATAACAGTTTCAGAAATGTAGCTTTTCTCCAGTGGAATCATCTCTCAATTGCTTACATTTATGGATCAGGTTCCACCTTTGAAGTATATTAAACATCAATTCCTGCAGTTTATCTCAATTTTCGAGGCGAAACCCTTCGAGGGGCAGGCGCTTCTCACTTCCATTCTCTGTGTAATTTTGTTCTGGTCAGCCACGGGCCACAACAAAATTTGACATTACCGCGCGGCGCCCCCTCGGTGGTCTGAGAAGATTGTGACCTTTTATTATAAAGCCTCTCTGAATCCAGATCATGGGCGTAGCTTTGGGATTTAGCGAGGTGGATTGATTTAAACCAGACTGCAGGAAGCACTCTTCTTAATGCCGGCGCTGGAGTAATGTTTGACAGAGCTCCAGGCCTCTAAAGAAAGACCCTTCGCCTCAATTAGATGGATTCACAAGCCTGGGGCTTTAACCTCCGCTGAAGCTCAATTTGTCTCCCTTCTCTCAGATTTGAGACAGTCTGAAGCAATCCACTAATGCCTACAGATTCTCCACCGGCTTTCTGATGTTTACCTCTGCAGTTTCTCACTCTTGTCTCCACCGCATATGCAGATGATTCATTCATTTATATTCATTTTTTAACACCTTAACACAATGTGACAAACCAAAGTTTTTTTTTCCCGTCAATCAAAAGTCAAGCTGTTATTTTCCGTTGACCATACTTTTGGTTCATTTAGTGATGAGAAGTTTGTGAGGGTGGCGCAGAACATGTATGAGGACAGTGAGACAGTGTTGAGGTCAGCTCTAGTAGCAACAGATTTTCTTTTAGATATTGTGTTGGACAAACTGGCAGAGAAGGAAGGATGTGATCTCATGATGAAGTGATTTAAAATAAGAGGATGGAGCAGACAAAGAAGAGAGTGCAGCCAGGGTAGAGTCTGTGGAGACTAGACTGTGTCTGGTGTGTTGGTGAGATTGAAAGGAAACGTTTAACCCTAAAAACCACAAGAACAAATCGAATAAAAAATCCCATAATACCTTGCAGTCCTGCTACAATATATATACTCGATAAGTTTAATATTGAGTTATGTTGAGCCTGACGAACAACATCTCATGCAGGTTTAGTTCTAATCCACTTTCTATTTATTTTTTAAAAAAATCTTATTTTAGAGCTTTATTCTGTAAATGCTGAGCTCAGTGGATCAGTTCACATTATCTAATGATCATGATCTATCCATCCATCCATCCATCCATCCATCCATCCATTATCTATCAATCCATCTTCAGTATCTATCCATCCATCCATCTTCGGTATCCATCCATCTACAGTATCTATCTATTTTTATAGCTGGATCAATAAGATAATAAAAAATCCCATAATACCTTGCAGTCCTGCTACAATATATATACTCGATAAGTTTAATATTGAGTTATGTTGAGCCTGACGAACAACATCTCATGCAGGTTTAGTTCTAATCCACTTTCTATTTATTTAAAAAAAAATCTTATTTTAGAGCTTTATTCTGTAAATGCTGAGCTAAGTGGATCAGTTCACATTATCTAATGATCATGATCCATCCATCCATCCATCCATCCATCCATCCACAGTATCTATCAATCCATCTTCAGTATCTATCCATCCATCCATCTTCGGTATCCATCCATCTATAGTAACTATCTATTTTTATAGCTGGATCAATAAGATAATAAAAAATCCCATAATACCTTGCAGTCCTGCTACAATATATATACTCGATAAGTTTAATATTGAGTTATGTTGAGCCTGACGAACAACATCTCATGCAGGTTTAGTTCTAATCCACTTTCTATTTATTTTTAAAAATTTCTTATTTTAGAGCTTTATTCTGTAAATGCTGAGCTCAGTGGATCAGTTCACATTATCTAATGATCATGATCGATCTATCCATCCATCCATCCATCCATCCATCCATCCACAGTATCCATCCATCCATCCATCCGTCCGTCCGTCCGTCCATCCATCCATCCATCCATCCATCCATCCATCCATCCACAGTATCTATCAATCCATCTTCAGTATCTATCCATCCATCCATCTTCGGTATCCATCCATCTACAGTATCTATCTATTTTTATAGCTGGATCAATAAGATAATAAAAAATCCCATAATACCTTGCAGTCCTGCTACAATATATATACTCGATAAGTTTAATATTGTTATGTTCTGCGATGCTGAACCCAAGAGCAGACAGAGGCGAAGTTCCAGAGAGTACAAAAGGGGTTTATTGAACGAAGGGGAAGCAGGTAGTTGAAGGGGAAGCCGGAGGGAGAGCGAGATCGGCGAGCTGGAGTGAGGGATCCGAGTTACTGCAGGCAGAGGAACAAAAGTTAGCTGAGGTCCGAAAAAACAACGAGAGACTTCAATACGAGAACGAAGGTAACACATAAACTGAGCCAGTCACGTATAGTTACCACGGTAGAGTAGAGTACGATCTGGCGCCGACCGCGGGGAATCCAAGGGTAGATGAAGGGGGTTGATTGGGGATCAGGAACAGGTGAGTGTGATTGTTGATGAGGACCAGGTGTGAGGTGAGGCGACAGGAGGAGTGGCTTAAGGCGAGAGACATGGAAGGTGGGGTGAACGCGCATGGCTGGAGGCAGCTTGAGTGTGACAGCTGAGGGGTTGACGATGGACACAATAGGGAAGGGACCAACAAAACGAGGGGTTAGCTTCTTGGAGCCAGTCTTTAGTGGGAGATCCTTTGAGGACAGCCACACCTGTTGGCCCACCCGATAGGCAGGAGCGGGAGCCCGGTGGCGGTCGGCAATGCGCCGGTTCTGCTCGGCGGAGCGCAGCAGAGCGGAGCGTGCGACCCTCCACATCTTGCGGCAACGGCGGAGATGGTGTTGAACCGAGGGGACAGAGATATCCTCCTCCTCGGCGGGAAACAAGGGTGGCTGGTACCCCAGGGAACACTCAAATGGAGACATGCCGGTGGCAGCGCAGGACATGGAATTGTGGGCATACTCAATCCAAGAGAGATGGTCGCTCCATGCAGAGGGGTTGCGCGCAGCCACACAACGAAGTGCAGTCCCCAGGTCCTGGTTAGCTC
Source organism: Callionymus lyra (assembly GCF_982586985.1). Classification (NCBI taxonomy): domain Eukaryota; kingdom Metazoa; phylum Chordata; class Actinopteri; order Syngnathiformes; family Callionymidae; genus Callionymus; species Callionymus lyra. Next base: position 9,472,060 of record NC_141822.1, read on the forward strand.
TCTCAGCCTGCCCATTCGTCTGTGGTTGGAATCCTGAAGACAGGCTGACAGAGGCTCCAAGTGCTTGGCAGAAGGCCTTCCAAACTTGGGAGATGAATTGAGGGCCACGGTCGGAGACGAGGTCAGTGGGAATCCCGTGGAGGCGGACGACATGCTGCACAAGCAGCTGGGCAGTCTCTGTGGCACTGGGGAGCTTGGGGAGGGCAATGAAGTGAACTGCCTTAGAAAATCTGTCCACCACCGTTAGGATCACAGTGTGGCCCCTAGAGGGAGGAAGACCGGTCACAAAGTCCAGGCCGATGTGAGACCAGGGCCGACCAGGAACGGGAAGGGGACGTAGCAGACCAGCAGGAGCTTGATGGGAGGACTTGGCCCGAGCACAAACCGTGCAGGCGAGCACGAATGCCCGAGTGTCGGCGTCCATCGCTGGCCACCAAAAGTACCTCTTCAGGAGGGACAGGGTGCGGACCACGCCAGGGTGACAGGCGAAGCGTGATGTGTGGACCCACACCAGAACTTGGGAGCGAACCGCACTGGGCACGAAGAGACGGTTAGGAGGACCGTTACCCGGATCTGGTTCTGTGACTTGGGCTTCCCGGATGAGGGACTCAATTTCCCAGGTGACGGCAGCGATCCGGAGGCAAGAAGGGGAGAGGATCGTGTCAGGGGAGGCCGGTGCGTCCTCAGGGTTGAACTGACGAGAGAGGGCATCAGGCTTGACGTTACGGGAACCCGGACGGTAAGTGAGGGTGAAATTAAATCGCCCAAAAAAGAGGGCCCATCGGGCTTGGCGGGAATTAAGACGCTTCGCTGCCTGGATGTAGGACAAGTTCTTGTGGTCCGTCCAAACCACGAACGGTTGTTCAGCCCCCTCAAGCCAGTGGCGCCATTCCTCCAACGCCAATTTCACAGCCAACAACTCTCTGTTACCAACATCATAGTTGCGCTCAGCAGGTGCCAGCCGCCGAGAGAAAAACGCGCAGGGGTGAATCTTCTCGTCAGAGGCAGAGCGCTGGGACAGGACTGCCCCCACCCCTGTGTCAGACGCATCGACCTCCACGATGAATTGCCTGGAGGGGTCAGGTTGGATGAGAATGGGGGCAGACGAGAAAAGTCTCTTTAGATCAGAGAAGGCAGTCTCCGCCTCGGGTGACCAGGCAAATGGGAGGGCAGGAGAGGTGAGACGAGTGAGAGGGGCTGCAACCCTGCTGTAGTTCCGGATGAACCTCCGGTAGAAGTTAGCAAACCCCAGAAACTGCTGCAGTTTCTTGCGGGAATTGGGGATGGGCCAGTCTGTCACCGCACTGACCTTCTCGGGGCAGGTCCTCACTTGTCCACTCGCTACGATGAACCCAAGGAAGGATACCGAGGTGACACTGAACTCACACTTCTCGGCCTTAACATAGAGTTTGTTCTCCAACAGCCGCTGAAGAACTTGTCGGACGTGCTGGCAGTGCTCCTCCTCGTTCCGAGAAAAAATAAGTATGTCGTCCAGATAGACAAAAACCGAGCGGTTGAGAAAGTCCCTGAGGACGTCATTTACAAGGTTCTGGAACACTGCAGGGGCATTAGAGAGACCGAAGGGCATGACCAGGTATTCGAAATGGCCAAGGGGGGTGTTAAAAGCAGTCTTCCACTCATCCCCTTCACGGATGCGCACCAGGTGGTAGGCATTGCGTAGGTCCAATTTTGAGAAGACTGTAGCGCCCTGCAGTGGCTCGAATGCGGAACTGATGAGGGGCAGGGCATACTTGTTCTTGATCGTAATGTTGTTGAGTCCCCTGAAGTCGATACAAGGACGAAGAGACTTGTCCTTTTTGGAGACGAAAAAGAAGCCAGCACCAACAGGGGAGGAGGAGGGTCTTATGAGGCCAGCCGAAAGAGAATCTTTGATGTACTTCTCCATTGCCTCCCTCTCTGGCCGGGACAAGTTATACAGGCGACTACTGGGCAAGGGGGCGCCGGGGAGGAGATCAATGGGACAGTCATAGGGGCGATGAGGGGGCAGGGTGAGCGCACGACACTTGCTAAACACCTCTCCTAGGTCATGATAGGCTGGGGGAACCAAGGAGAGGTCGGGGGGTACTTGGGGCGAGGGAACAACTCCCTCTGCTGGAGGTAGTGCAGATTGAAGACATGTGGAATGACAGAAGGTGCTCCAACTCACCACCTTGCCAGACGACCAGTCGAAATGGGGGTTGTGCAGCTTGAGCCAGGGGTAACCCAGGACCAGAGGGGTACGAGGAGACTGGATAACGTGAAACTGAAGTTTCTCATGGTGATTACCAGAAACAATTAATTCCAGGGGCTTGGTACGATGAGTAATAAGGGCCAGGTGGCGGCCATCTAAGGCGTTAGCGTTAAGGGGCGAGGGTAATTTTTCGAAAGTGATGCCAACCTGAGAAGCGAACTTGGCGTCAATGAAGTTTTCGTCCGCTCCTGAGTCCACCAGGGCGGGTACTGGCAAGGGACGTCCGAGGAACAGAAGAGTGGCATCCAGGAGAGAGCGTGAACCGAGAGGAACGGGGACGGAAGGAGGGTGGCTCAGCAGGGCCCCGAGTCTCACTGCTGGGCCTTGTCTTTTGGCAGTGACGAACAGGTGGAGATGAGATGTCCGGGTTGTGCACAGTACAAACACACCCCATTCTTTAAACGACGGGACCGCTCAGCTTCGGTGAGACGAGTGCGCCCCAGCTGCATGGGTTCCTCTTCGGGCACAGCACATCTCACGGGGGCAGAGGGGGTAGCCCTCGGGAAGTGTGAGGAATGGATAGTAGAGAGTGCTGGGGATATGGAACTCCCTGTCCTCTCCCTACGCCGCTCACGTAGGCGGTTATCCAGCCGGATAGAAACGGAGATAATTTCGTCCAGAGTCTCAGCCTCCTCCCTAGTAGCCAGCTCATCCTTGATGGACTCACTGAGACCAGAAAGAAAAATCCCACGTAGAGACTTATCATTCCAGCCCGATCTTGCTGCATAAGTCCTAAACTCTACGGAGAACTCAGCTACACTGCGAGAGCCCTGGCGTAAGGAAATAAGGCGTTTGGCGGTGTCCCCTCCCTCCACGGGGTGATCAAAAACCTTCCTCATTTCCGCAACAAAAAGATCAAAATTATCCCTGACTGGAGAATCACTGTCCCATACTGCTGAGGCCCACGCTAAGGCATTCCCCTTAAGTGACCCCATAATGTAAGCTATCTTAGCCTTCTCAGTGGGGTAGGTGAGGGGTTGTTGACTGAAGACTAGGGAACACTGAATCAAAAAGGCCCTGCACGTACCCATGTCCCCGGCGTAGTGTTCGGGCGCAGGAATGAGAGGTTCTCGGGCTCGTGGCAGGTGTGCTGGGGAAGTGGGGGCAGGCGGAGGAGTCGTAAGCAGTCGGGGTTCCGGTGTGTGGGGAACCAATGCATCCAGTTGTGCGGCCATCAGAGTGACTCGGGTGGCGATGTTTTTGAAGGCTTCCATAGCGTCCCGGAGGGCTTGGCTGTGCTCGGCAATCTGAGTGCCTTGAGTGGCGAGAGCTCCGTGGACTTTTGCCATGTCCGCTGGGTCCATCTTGGCCAGATCGTTCTGTTATGTTCTGCGATGCTGAACCCAAGAGCAGACAGAGGCGAAGTTCCAGAGAGTACAAAAGGGGTTTATTGAACGAAGGGGAAGCAGGTAGTTGAAGGGGAAGCCGGAGGGAGAGCGAGATCGGCGAGCTGGAGTGAGGGATCCGAGTTACTGCAGGCAGAGGAACAAAAGTTAGCTGAGGTCCGAAAAAACAACGAGAGACTTCAATACGAGAACGAAGGTAACACATAAACTGAGCCAGTCACGTATAGTTACCACGGTAGAGTAGAGTACGATCTGGCGCCGACCGCGGGGAATCCAAGGGTAGATGAAGGGGGTTGATTGGGGATCAGGAACAGGTGAGTGTGATTGTTGATGAGGACCAGGTGTGAGGTGAGGCGACAGGAGGAGTGGCAGACCAGGGGGAGGGGAACACAGCAGGCTGCTGTGACCACAACAAATATTGAGTTATGTTGAGCCTGACGAACAACATCTCATGCAGGTTTAGTTCTAATCCACATTCTATTTATTTTTAAAAATTTCTTATTTTAGAGCTTTATTCTGTAAATGCTGAGCTCAGTGGATCAGTTCACATTATCTAATGATCATGATCGATCCATCCATCCATCCATCCATCCATCCATCCATCCATCCATCCATCCATCCATCCATCCATCCATCCATCCATCCATCCATCCATCCATCCATCCACCATCCATTAACCTATCCATCCATCCACTCATCATTCCACCATCCATTTATCATTCTTTCATCCATCCATCCATCTATATATCTATCCATCCATTGATCATCCTTCCATCTATCCATCCGTGGAGTCAAATTAAAGTGTTGCGTGTTTCTTGTTTGTGACTGAACAGAATAGAGCAGATTCAAATGCTGGAATACTTACCAGTAAATTACTGTTTTTCACTTGCCGAACTAAAACACCTTCCACACAAGTGAGTCTTCATTGAAGGTGATGTAAAAAAAAAGAAAATAAAAAAACGGATTCAATCTATGGGTCAAAGTTCTACGCAACTACTGAGAAATAACCATTTGTCGGAGAAAAGAGAAAGTAGAGGCTGTGCTCAACCTTTTCGGGGGAAACCGTGCATGAATACACTCACAGATAATTGAGCGAGAGCAGGGCCGTGACATGAACAAATAAGTGCCGCAGTTTAGAAAGTGAACTTTTCTACTGACGTTAATAATGTTTAAGTGCAGCCGGTCTTGGATCAGGGACACCATATACAATCTATGTCATCACCGATTTTACACATCAGTGGTGTGTAACCCTTAACTGCGGAGGAGGAACATAATTAAATTACACTTTTAAATCAGACAAGAGATCAATGTTAATACATTTGAATAAGGTTTTTTAAATTTCTACTGTGGCTTCCAGCATCCCTCGATCCTGGCTAGACTTCTTAGCCATAAACAAAACCGGCAGAAAACCCAAGTGTCACTTGAGCTTTTGTATTATCCGCATACAATTTATTTTATGTCTTATAGGTAATGATAAAACAAAACAAAATAAAGAAGAGGGTTAGAGCCAGTGAAAATAAAAAAAGTATCACTGAATTGTTTATTTAATTTTAGAAAAGTCAGACTTTAAAGTCAAAATTCCTATTTTAAAGTCACTATTCCTTCAAAATTATTTACTTAAATTCAGAATTCTTACCCAACTGTTCATGTTTGAAAGTGTGTGATTGATTTATTGATTGATATTCCTTTATTCTTCCCACATTGGGGAAGAATATACATATTAGGGTGGTAATAAGCTACTTAACAGAAAATAATCCATTATAAAGTACTCACTTTGTTTCTTGTGTTGTGACTATATACTATCCCAATGACGGGCAATTAGATTTCTTCAGGGGCCATTAAATCTAGTATGTAATATGCAATCATTATCGTTGTAATGTATTTTATATGATTCTCATATTTTTTTAATCTCATATAGAAGCACCCTTTTTTTCCCAAATATTTTTTTTATATTCACTGAAATCATTTTGAGGGGGCACAAATACTCAGAAAATCACAAGTGTATGACAAATGCCCTAAAACAAAACCCTTTAGTCAAAGTAAGAGCGTATTTATACATTATAGAAATAAATCGAAAATAAAATGGCTAGTTTCTGCATGATCTTTGACCCCTTGAGGGCCACTTAAATATAGTCAATGGGCCGTATGTGGCCCCCGTGCCCTAATAGCACGATAATAAGGATTTGGAGCTAATAACATCTTAATTACTGATTACTAACAGGAAATAAAGAAGGAATTAAGGAGTTGATTCTCTCTATTCACCCATTCATATAAAATACAATAACAAAAGTAATTTACTACAAACAATACTGTCTATTTTCAAGTAAAAAAGGATCCTGATTACTCAAAAATGTGCATTTGTAATTGGGAATATTTAGTCATTTTGATGCTACAAATACTAGTAGATACTTGTTTTTCCCTAGTAGAAAAATACTGTTATATATCAAATACTTATTTAAATATTTACTATTACAAATAAATAATTTTTAATAATTAGGATGTTACAAATTCTTTTATACTTATGCTTTTTTAATTTAAAAGAGATAAAAGTGAAGGAATTATGTTATGGTATTTACAGTTAACAAGTGGTAAATAGAGAGAAGATAGTTTTCACCAAAAACCTATATTTAATTACGTATTTATTCTCCGTTAATAATTAGTATTTGATGTGTACTTCAGAGTGAACTTGTGCTACTAAGGGTGGAACATTGTCACAATGTACAAGTGTGTGTTTGTACTTTATAATGGTTAATAAGTGGCAAATATTCTGTAGAACATGTATAAATAAATAGCTTATAATGGTATGTAATATGTATTTAATATGCGTTACCAATTCTAAAGTGACAATAATGACAAGATTATCTCCTGATAGACAACTCTGTTGTTTTGCATTTCATTAAGAAACCAAGGTCCCAGAGTCTGGAGTAAGAGGGGAGATGCACACAATCCATGTTGCATGAAGTTCAGTGTGAAGTTTCCTCAGTCTGTGTTGGTTCAGGGAACCATGTCATCTGCTGGTGTTGGTCCACCGAGCTTTACTGAGTCCAGAGTCAACGCAGGCGTCTATCAGGAGATTTTAGAACACTTCATGGTTCCTCTAGCAGACAAGCGAAATGGAGAAGCTGACTTCATTTTCCAACAGGGTATGGCACCTGCCCACACTGCCAAAAGTACCCAAACCTGGTTAAACAACCATCAGATAACGGTGCTTGATTGACCAGCAAAGTCACCAGACCTGAACCCCATAGAGAATTCATTGGGCAGTGCCAAGATAAGGATGAAAGACATGAGACTGAACAATGTGTCTCTAATGATGCACTTCTCTAAGTGCGCTGCTTTTCAGTACACTGTAAGACAGAGCAATTTTCACCAGTATAGTACTGTCTCAAATTAAACACTGGAGCTACACACTTACCGGAAATGACTCGTCAGCTTCTTCTTCTACTACTTTTAAAAGCTGATTGCAACCGGCCGTTGAAACACTATCTGCTCATTGGGACGCACATGTGCACTCCAAACATTAAGTGTAAGTGCAGAAGTACACGAATTGGGACACAACCCTGGTCTTCCAAAACAGTGCCACAGGCCAAGAGCATCCATGCTACGCTGTTTATGCAAAAGGGGCCCAAACCAAGTACTAAGTACATATGCAAGATTAAACCTTTCAAAGGGCCAACATTTCTCCGTATAAAATCCCCTTTCGGTTAATTGTGTGTGATATTCGATTTTTTTTGAGAATTGAAATTTGAGGATTTCATAAGTTGTAAGACATAATCAACAAAATTATACCAAACAAAGGCTTGAAACTACGTCATACATTAATTAGTTTCATCTTGTAGATCTATTTGCTGTTTTAAATAAATCTTTGCATGATATTCCATTTTTTGTAGTTCACCTGTATATATGCATATATTTATATGTATATAAGTGAATGGATGACCGTGGTGGTCTGGATTGGACCACCATCAATAATGGTTTCTCAAAAGGCATCTTTGAGCATCATAAACCATTCTTTCTTTTGAATATGGGCCATCAAAGTTTATTATTTGTTTTATTTTTAATATATGCTTTAAAAAAAACATTGCATATTAATAAAAATACTTTTTCTTAAATCGTGATAATTAGGATCACATTTGTAACACATTGTTCTGTATTTACTGTTTTGTTGACTGAATGGACTGAGCATGTTTTGTGAAGGAGCCCTTCAATTGTTTGGTTTGTAGTAGTAAGTAGTGATGGTCTGACAAAGCTTCATGAAACAGTGCCATTATATTCAGAGTCCACTAGATGGCGGTCTCTGCACTATTCATGAAGCTTCATCAGACCATCACTATGTAGACTTTGTTAGCAACATAATGCTTCTGAATGGAATAGTGCCTTTAAATAGGATGTTTTCCTTCCTATAAAATAATCCACTTTCACAATCGATTGACAGCACATGTTATTTCTCTTCCATTATCCACTAAGTGATGGAGCATCAACATCTGTTTACCATTGCTACTACAAATAAACTGCACTGACATAACAGAAACGGCCGTTGGTAAAATTATAGTGACAGTCTTCTGGATTTGTGGTCACTTATTTAATAATTTCTGACTTTGTTTGTTGTTGTGTTTCTAAGTTGCATCCCGTCTCCTTGAAAGGTCTCCAAACATGGCTACGCAGTTAATGGCCCGACATGAGGGATGAAGAGAGGGAGAAAGAAAAAAAAACATTCCATCAATCAAAAACTTAAGGCCATGAAGGCAACTGCAGCATCATTAAATTCACCTTTGGCTCTTTCACCCACTTCTTTCGTTTTTTTTAACTGATTCAACCGATCAATCCATCTAGGGCTCTCACAACTTTCCTGCCTTGCTGTTTCTCCTTCTTTATGTCCTTCCTCCCTCCATCATTCACTCTCTTACCCTATTACTCTCACCTTAATCCAATTTTTCTCCCGAATTCACCTTTTCCTCACCCCTCCCCAGTTCTATCCTCTATTTCTTTCGGCTAGTCCGTGATGATTAGAGTCACTCATGCAGCACTCATTGATTATTTTCTGTTTGTGCTTTGACTTCAAAATCATGAAGAAAAAACATTGCAACTCATGTTTTTAATTTGTTTATATATCCGTGAAGTCTCAGGTATATTTTGGGATCTACTCCTTTTTGATTTGGATGTATCTTCGTAAAGTTAAAAGGGAGGATATTTATTGGCACGGTGCAAAGTCGAAAAGGCAATAAGGACACTCGCTATGATGACGGCCATAGACGTGTCAGAGATGAACAGTTTGTCATTGCGCGTGACAACAAAGGACAAGATCAGAAATGGGAACATCAAAGGGACGGCTCATGTGGAGAAGATGTGGAGACAACGTAAAGGAGGCCAGATGGTTTTTGGACACGTGGAGATGGAGATCAGGTAAAGAGGATGATTAACATTGACATGAAACATGTGGTCGACGAAGACCCGACAGGACTTTAGAACACTGACATAAATCTGGCCTTGTCAGTGTTAAAATACAGGAGTTTATCAACAAATAATGCTGAAATGCAGGGAAGACACGACTGTTTCCGTCTTTAACCCAAAAGCCAAAGACAGTAGCAATTAGTTTCTCAGATTTAATAGTTCTCAAGGTGGTAAGAAGGCTCTTAAGAAGGAGGGCTAAGACACAGAATTTTTAGAAGGAACCTTAATCAAGACATATAATTAGTGGGAGCTGTCCACCGTTGTGGTGCTGAAACTTAATCACTGAGGAACTACTATACAGTATATTTCCTTCTTAGTGAAAGATATTCTTAATGTTAACTCTTGGAAACACTCCTTCTTTTTCGTTAGAGTGCTCCTAAGAAGATCACCGGACCTCTTAAGAACTTCTTAATGAATCTTGGTCACCCGGCCATTGTGATGGAGCGTAGGCTTTAATACAAACCTTACCTGGCTAGCAATGCTTCTTATCTTATCTCTAAAATGATGAAGTTAAAACGGGTTCTTTAGACCCAAATACCCGTAACATGAGATGTGTACTCGTACTATTATTTTGCATTGACATAACTACATATTCATATTTGTAATCCAATGCATAATTAAAGACTTTGTCATAAAAAAGAAAAAAAACTTGACTATATGACTATATTTTTTAAATTTCTAAGCCCTGAACTCCACTGAGTGAGCCACCGAGGATGATGAGGTCATGAGGGCATTTGGTAAATTAAAGACAAAATTATACTCAAACCATGTCATGTTTCGGGCTCCGTATATATTTATGTTTTGGACTGAAACCTGACACTTTACTCTGAAAATGGAAGTAAGTAATATATTTGTAAACTTATAATCAAAAATATAAGTAAGTAAGTAATAGTAAGTAATTCTTATTTATATAGCGCTTTTCTAGACCAGGGTCACTAAGCGCTTAAACAATCAAAACAATATTCAATAAAGTATAAGCTTTAAAGATCAAGATAAAACTGATAACACAACAGGAGTTCCAGAAAATCAAGGAAAAGCCTGAACAAAAAGAAACGTCTTAAGATGTTTCTTAAAGGAGTCAGTAGACTCCATCAAGCGCAAAGAGAGAGGAAGATCGTTCCAAAGCTTAGGAGCAACAGCCTGAAAAGATTTCTCTCCTCTGGTACTGAACTGTGTGCGTGGAACCATAAGTAGATTCTGATCCACAGACCTCAGAGCCCGAGCTGGGGTGTAAGGCTGGATCAGATCAGTGATGTAAGGAGGAGCCTGACCATGAATAGCTCTGAAAGTAAGAACCAGAATTTTAAAGTTGATCCTAAAAGAAACTGGAAGCCAGTGAAGAGTTTTAAGGATCGGAGAAATGTGAGTTCTTCTACTTGAGCGGGTCAGAATTCTCGCTGCAGAGTTCTGAATCAACTGCAGACCAGACAGCTCCTTCTTGTTAAGACACGAAAACAAACAGTTACAATAGTCCAGACGAGAAGAAACAAACGCATGGATTACAAGCTCCAGATCATGTTCCGACAACATTTTCCTAAGTTTAGAGATTTTTCTCAGTTGAAGGAAACAGTTTCTGGTCAGTTTTCTGCAGTGTTGAACAAGAGACATGTCTTTATCAAATACAACACCCAGGTTTCTCAGGCTCAGTTTGACAGACCTAAGTCACCCAAATACTGACTCAACCCTGGAACCTTATCATCAGGAGCAATCACCAGAGTTTCAGTTTTAATTATTTTTATTATTATTATTAGGACTACAAGTTTTCAATTATACCAGTGTGCCTTGTGTTTTATGGCTACAAATATATATTTACGTGAATGTGCATTTGAGGTACAGGTACAAATCTCATGCTACGAGTGTGTGGAATATATGCACCTATTTTAGCAGTGAGCACAAATCTGTGACTCACATCTGTAGATTCAAGAGGTCGTGTTTAGAAACTTGTACTCGTACACCTAGAATATATAGTTTTTTTTTATACTCTGGATTTCGAGTATGAATATTTAGTTGAGTCAATGCAACTTAATAGTACGAGTACTATGGACCCACAGTCCGAAAAGACTGTGTCAGTCCAAAGTTCAGTTCACAAATGTAAAACTGAGCCAGTTCAGTTCATGAATCAACAATTTTAGCTTCAAAGTTCCAAAAATGAACTAGTTTGTGTTTCTTTTTCCAAATAATCCTGCAAAATTATATTATTCAAACAATGCCACATTATATAAATTAACCCTAACCCTAAATGTAAATAAAATGTCCTATAAAATAGTCACATATTTACACTGTACTTACAGGGGAGAAAGAAAACCCAATATTTCTATGGAAGAAATGCGAAAAACTAGTCAGTTTTTTTATATGATTAAAAATAGATTGTGATATATTAATAGCGACATAAAGTCACTGTTGAATCAGAATCGTCACCAATCACCGTGAAAATGCTGTGATTGGTCAAACATTGAGGTTTGTCACCACATGTCACCAATCCCATAAGTCTCCACCTCCAAGGAATTTGTCGTATAAACAAAGAATGGTTGTGAATAAGGCTTTAAAATATCAACTTTCACGCCTCTATTATGCTTAAATAGTGTTAACACATGGCTAATAGTTTAAATAAATGTTGTCGACTTCAAGTCAACTTCTGTCACCACAGCAAGTAGCTTGGGCGGTTGCAGAAAATAAAAGGCTTTTATTAGTTCACAGTCTTTCCAATTAGCACCTTTGCATGATCTGCTTCGCTCCTCGTTGTGTCACTTGAGCCTCTGAAGTCAGATGCTGGTTCAGCAGCGGCTTCTATTACAGGTCTATAAAAAGGTGTTAGTGGATCATCTTTGTGGCCTGTTGACTCGCAGTTGTTTCCTTTAGTAAGTGCAGCATGAATCTTTCAACAGCATTAACCGTAGATTATGCTGCAATGATCCGGAGATACGTCTCGTCCGCATGGATGATCACTGCACTGTTTTACTCTCTACTCTCTTAAGCTCCAGTAGTTCACTGAGGAAAGCGTTTTCACCTTCACCACTCAGCCATACACGCTAACATCCAAGTACATGTGTTTATTATAATGAGTATCCTGGTTTAATGCATAGAAAATACATGGGAATGTGAAGATATTGGAGCTTCTGTTCAAATGTGTTTAACTTTAGCTATGTATAATATTTTGTTTGTATCAAGCAAGAAAACTATTTCGTTTCAGGAGCAGCAGCTTGTCTTTCACAGCCAAGGACACTTTTAATTACTGACTAAATCATTGGCACAACAAAAGTTGAGTAACTAGACACATCTTGTCAAATCAAAAACATTTAAATTTTGTCAAAAATAGATTGAATATTATTTCATTTTATATATTTTTACAATTCACTTTTTATTACTACTACTTCTACTTCTACATTTATTTCTATTGCACCTACCAAATACTTCTACTTATTCTACTACAATTACTACGACATCTACTACTAATTTCTACAACTACTTATATCTTCAACTACTACTACTATTACTATTACTACAACTTATTCTACTACTACTACTACTTATTATTATCCTCCTTCTCCTAATACTTGTTCTACTACTACTACTAGTTATTCTACTACTATTACTCAAACTACTACTTATTCTACTACTACTATTTCTACTACTAATACTACTAATACTACTACTTTTAACATTTAAAATAAAATTACAAACACTATTAAGTTGATACATTGTCTTATCATTTCAATACAACAATGTTTGCAACTTAAAATGTACATCCAAATCATTGAACAACATGTAAGATCTCCTACAGTTATTGAGTGCAAGGGTTCCCACACTTCACCCTTCATATCAAATACTTTCAAATATATAAATAAAAACCAACTTCGAGAGAGATATTATTTTAATTCACTTTTCCATATTTGATATCTGTAAAAGCAATGCAGGCAGTTGTGATCACTTAGCAGCTGAATCCTTCATGACAGGGTTGTTCTTCCTTTGTTCTTTTTCCCGTCCATTTCCTACCTGGCAGAATGTGACATCATCATCATCATCACAGGTGATTTGTTGAGGTGCAATATTAAAATTGAGAATTCAAAGTGTAAGGGAGTTTGCATGTTGAAGAGCAAACAGATAAATTAATTTATTAAAATAATTATCAAATTTCCTCAAATATTCTGAGCCCCTACTTTGAAAACAACTGATTTTGTTTAACTCTAAGCCAATCTTTTGGATTTTACTCGAGGTTTTACTTATTATAGGGGGCGCACTTTCGTCTCCCACGAGAGATCTTCGCGTTAAGACAGCTTCTGATTCCCTCTCATCTGATCCGTGTGATTCATTGACTCCTGAAGCCACTACTTTTGTTCGAAAACTACTGCCGTTTCCAAGAAAGTGTGGTGAATGCTCTTGTCAGCGAGAGGTCGGGGCAATATTAAACCATGACCAGGGTTGTGGCATCGTCTGAATTTACGGTCGCGGGAGCATCGACAACAGCCTCCGCTCCCTTCTCACCAAGGTCGGCTTAATACTTCCCCTCTCAACAGCATCCATCTCTTCCGCTGCATACCTGAAATGCAATTTTGCCGTATACGTTCCATTAAAATATTACAGCGCATTTGCAAGCGAGCGGAAGGTTATTTCCTCTCACGCTGACAAAAACAATTTCCCTCTCGGCTCCTAATGAGGATTGCAGGCGTTTTGAAATAACGACCCCAAATAGCTCATCACATGGTGGAATCAATGAGAGCCAGGTAACTGCGTACCTGAGATGATTTGCTGTTGCACGATGCAGACGGCGAGGAGGGTTAGCAATAGCACGAGTGAGCGCTGATGATCGTTTCCGAACAGTATTTGAGTTAATGATAAAACTATAGGGCGGGGATAGGTTCGTACATCGATGGATTGAAACTCAAAAATCCTTGGAGTGACTTTTTCAATCTGTTTCAGTTTCAGGTTTTTGACAAAATTCTTCTTCAACGCATCGATCAGGATTCGACCGGCCCATTTCCTCCGCTGAATATTCTCGCCATGTTCCAGAACCCATCGCTTCTCATTTAGCCCACGCTTTCTTGGAAAGTGACTTAGAGTCAGAATTCGAAGAATTGTCTTTCCTTGTATATTTATACAGTGATGAGACACTTCCAAAGTAACCTGCAACATTTTTTTTTACAAATTCAAGTAACCAAAAACACACTGATGGTAGTGCACCACCATCAAGAGAAATCATGGTTAAAGGGATTATTTTCATTTGTTTTCAGTGGAATCTGTTCCTTTTTAGATTCACGAGACTTTCACTTTTTTGGACCAACATCCAAATATCTCCATACTAATACTTCTACTACTACATCAATTTTTACTTCTACTACTACTTATTTTTCTACTACTAGTAGCTCTTCTACTAGTACTATCTGCCACTACTTCTTCTACTTCTACTACTACTACTAATACTACTACTTATTCAATTACTACTTCTACTATTTTTTATTCACTACTACTAAAAGTACTTCTACTGCTAATACTAATACTAACAATAATAATAATACTTATTCCTCTACTAATTGTACTACTACTATCTGCTACTACTACTTATTCTATTACTACTTATTCTACTACTACAACTACTACTACTACTAGTTATTCCACTACTACTACTAATTGTACTATTACTATCTGCTACTAATACCTATTTTACTACTATTTATTCAACTGCTTCTTCTTCTACTACAACTACTACTTCTACTACTACTACTAATACTACTAATAATAATAATGCTTTTTTACACAACTAATATTACTTCTACTACTACTACTTGTACTACTACTATCTGCTACTACTTCTTATTCTACCACTACTAATACTGCTACATATTTTACTATCACCACACATTTTTCTTCTACTACTTCAATTTTTTCTACTACTACTACTACAACTACTAGTACTACTTATTCTACTTCTACTACAACTTCTACTAATAATACTACTTATATGAAGTTGTCTTATGATTTCAATAAAATAATGTTTGCAACTTGAAATTTATATCCAAATCAATGAACCATATATAAGGTCAGCCGCGTTATTAAGTGCAAAGGTTCACAAACTTCAGGTCCAAATACCTACATACTGCTCTACTCTAAGGTCTCTCTTTTCAAATTGTTCAGTAAAAAACTCAAATAAGTCCAAGGCCTTTAGGGCAAAGGATTCAAATATATACTTTTTATTGGAACACTTTCTTTTGTCAAGGCTTTCATCCAAGGTGAACGTTACAAAGACGAGTGAGCGCCGGTTTCGACCTTCACATGAACATAAACTTTTGTCTATAACTCCAGAAAGAAAGAAATTACTCTGAAAATAATCCAAACCCTTAGTCGACATGAGGGTGAGTAGGAAACGAGTGAAGTTTAACAAGTTGCTGAATTATCACTTTAAGTGTCAGGCGAACCACAACACAATCAGAGTTGCTGGGATTGACCGACAACTTCTTAGGCAACAAGCCAACCACATTACCCACTGAGCTATTTCGCCCATCGCCTTTTAAGCCACACTGGATTCTAACCTACCACTTAAATTCCCATCATCCTTGTTGCTGCCGTTAAAGTCAGTTTTTTACAGTAGTTATTTGGAATTTTATTTCCTTCCTTTATTTTACTGAGACATTTTTTTTTACAAGTACTCCACTCGATATCTTGGCAATCATCTGTGCTTTGTACATGGCTTGAGGAAATTCCGTTAAACACATCCATTTTCTCCTAAATCTCCTAATTTTGTAGGGTTGGGGGATTGCATGTAAAAAAAAAAAAAAATGAGTTAATAAGTCTTGCATTGAAAAATAATTCAACATACATTTCTTTATTTCTTTATTTTGTAATGCTTTCTACTTCATTGATTACCACAAAACTACTGTATAATAATAATGCATTACTTAACGTTTAAGTTTTTTTTGCTGAACAAAGACGGTTTGTTAAGAATTCAATTTTTTCTGAAGCATATTTAAGTAACAATTTATACTATCAAAGAAGTATCAGAAGTATCAATAATTGTTAAACAATACTATAAAATAATACAGTTACAATAAATGTAACAATGCAGTTTTAAATCTTGCATCAACGTGTTTTTTTTAGAATTTCAAGACACCAATATTTAACTAGTTCATCCCTTTACTTGAAACGGCAATGTTTAGTCAGTAAGTAAGTTATTTGAATTAGTAAAGCACCTTTCTGAGACCAGTGTCACAATGCCCTTAAAATACAAAGTAAGGCTGGATCAGATCACTGATGTAAGGAGGAGTCTGACCATGAATAGATCTGAAATTAGAACCAGAATTTAAAAATTGATCCTGAAATAAACTGGCAGCCAGTGAGTTTTAAGGATCAGGAGATGTGAGTTCTTCTACTAGAGCCCTGGACACCATTTTGATACTTTATATTAAGCTAGAATAATATTATAACGTCCACAACGCTTCTTCCAATCAGGATCATTTGGGAAAGAAAATTAGTTTATATGTTCACATGAGCAAATGAAACAGTCTGTGCAAAATAAATGTTGCGTTTGACTGTCCAAATGAATGATATTGCTCATAGCGGTTGATATTTCTTTAATGAAAACACATTTTAGAATTTTAACTGTAAAATGTGCATCATGGAAGTCATCACTGGAATGTACAGTTTGTGTTACCAGCTGTTGAAGTTGTGCACCGTGTTAAATTTGTCATGGAGGCGGAAGCGTTCCTCTAATGTGGCGAAGATTATGATGAAAAAGAGCACGGCAACAGTTTTCCCCGGCTTGCCACGATTTCATGGAGACAAACAATTCTATGCATATCGCCCCCCGCTGGGAAGAAAATTTGGGACACGCGAAAGAATAGAGTTGCCGGGTTTTGTTTCATGAATAATTTACTTTTTCCTTTTTTTTAAATACTTTGAAGTCTTTCAGAAGTATTTCCTTTTTGGTTTAACTTTTGTTTGCAATCACTCCTTTTTTTTTTTCTCTCTCTTAAGTGCCATTATCCGACGTCTAATCTGTCTTCGAGAGGAGTGAGAGGACCGTGAAGCTATTCAAACAGAGGTCAAGAAGGCGGTCAGAATTCCCTCGGGCCACTTGATGACAACGCTTGCTTGACAGATGGTTGGAGCAGGACCGTCGTGACAGGGGCGGCCATTTAAGAGCGTCTGACAGTCGGTGTCACACAAGCAGGGGTTGAGCAGACAAACAAGAGGGAAGGATGATGGATGAAAGGATTATGACGCATTTAAAAAAAACAAAAACATGATCCTGGTGGAAACATCTTTACAACTCAGCGTTTATGAACATTGGACATAATGGAGGCACAATGTGTTGACATCAGAAATTCATATTTCATAGATGCCAAGCCTTAACAATTCAAAGGGAATTAAAGATTTTGTTTAAAGTGGCATATTAAAACAAGAAAGTAGGAATAGAATATATTAATCATAATATAGTGGTGGATGATGAATACATTTTCTATTTTAACAGGATATGTCAACAGCAGTGCAGGTCTTACATAATCAGCCTGTGATATATTCAACATCAACGAGTCTTGCTGCAGATATTGTTAAAAAAAAATCTTCCAAGGCCAAATGAAAATGGAACACAATGTTAACAAACTAAAAAACACAAGTGTTAAAGTCAGCTGAAACAGATTTAGATGGAAGCTAATGTGAAGACCCATCTCTCCGGACTTAATCTAATTGTCCAGGTCATTGTCTTTTCTAAATAAAATCCAAAAAGG
The DNA here is from genome assembly GCF_982586985.1 of Callionymus lyra. NCBI lineage: Eukaryota > Metazoa > Chordata > Actinopteri > Syngnathiformes > Callionymidae > Callionymus > Callionymus lyra. Next base: position 9,489,825 of record NC_141822.1, read on the forward strand.
TAAATCCAAAACAGGCTCCGATTGGGGGAGAAACAAAATCCAGAACACAGGAGACAGAAAACGACTGGAATGGAACCCAGACCGGCAAGCTAAAAAAAAAGAGAGAGAAATCGTATTTAAACAGGAAGTGCTTACAACGTCATGATCAGTCTCAAGAATATCCAAAAGACAAGTTCTTAGAACAGAGAGGAGGCAAACCTGGTCGGGAGATGCAATCAAGTGGCGATCTTTTCCTGCTTTGGAGATCTTATGAAGTGGGAGAGACCACCACTATTCAGCTTAGACGTGCAAACCTGCCTCCTGCTAACAAGGTATAAAACAAAATGGAATAAGAAAGAAATAGACAAAATCATCATGACGCCCATGTTTCAAATGCTTCCTCTTCAAGATGCAGTAAGTCCCTTATCATAACAATGTTTTGAACTTATTACAAAATTAATAAAGTTATTTCCCGTCTGAAATCTGGGCGAACGAGAGGTTACGAGGAGGGAGTCAATTATGACGTAATAATGGCTTAACTCCTCCAGCCAACTGTTATCACGCCCCACTTTGTTTATACAACGAGTCCCTTGGGGGTGGAGACTTCCGGGATTGATGACGCCGCGTGACTAACCTCAATGTTTGACCAATCACAGCCGAGTTGTCTGCACCACCACCATCATCTTATCAGTAGCATCGCCACAACCACCACCATTATCATCGTAACCACCACCATCATGCGGTTATGGTAAACAAGATTTCATCTACAGAAAAGAATATTGTTTTCAGAGGGCGGGGCTTAAGATAATTTTACAACGTAAATATTTCAATGAAAAGAGAGTTTTGTACAAACAGACACTGATGATACAATAGAGTCACACATCTATTTAAGGCTCACTTCAATCAACACTTTAACAAGTATTTCCCTCAATGGAGCATTTTAATATAATGCAAAACAAAGAAAAATACTTTTCAATTTTAACTGCCTGGCCACAACATCTTCCTCTTCTCCAGTCGGCGGCAGTTTCAGCCAAATTTTAAGTGACAGTTCTAGAACAGAACAATCTGGTGAGTTTAGTGAGCAGTCAAAGAGCATTACAGTGCATCAGCTCGCTGTCACCGTGTGGCCGATTCAAACAAATAGAATGTCACACATCCAAATTCCATTACTACTGTCCCGCTGAACTCAAAACAAAGTCCTGGTGACCGTGTCACTGATCGAAAATAGAAAAGCCATTGTCGATACAAGACCCGCTTGTCGCCGGCTTGAGTCGGGTTGCGCTCCGTTGTGGCGAGAATATCTCAGGGGTTGTTTAAGACACCCTTTGCAGAGATACTTGTTTTTGTAAGACATTCAAGGCAATACTTGAGATCTTTAAAAATAGGATCTAAAAGTATCTCAAAGTACATTTATTTCAACACTTCATCACCGTATTAAGACAGTTTTTTTCATGTTGATTATCAGTCATTATTTTAGTGAAGGACACGATGTCCTTTGGTGATTTGGCAATTTTGTTGTCGTGATTGATATCGACAAAATCAAGGACACAAAAAATGATCCTCGGTTCGAAGGTCTTCAGCCTCTTTGTGGGCTTTTTTTGGATCATTCTCGAGAGCTAATGACGTGTCATCACTCACGGGAATGACTGATGACAGCGATCCGGTCATCTTGTTGTCGAGGGTCGTTGTTGTTCACATGACAGCCCAGACACTCCAATAAATATTATCAATCAAATGAAGTAAATGTGATGAATAAAAGATAATTTTAGCAACTCTATTAATAGACTCACTTGAGGGCAAATAGTGTGCTTGTGACGCTTGTACAGAGAAATCATTGATTCACTTATTAATTTAAATTAAATATTAAATGTAGTCTATTAGACGCTTAATGACTTATTTTGTTCATCATTTTTATCCTATTTGAAAGCACATTTGATTAAATTGATAAATGGATATGTTGATGTTATTTGAAAACTATAAATAAATAACATAAGATCAAATTAACATTGTATTTTTTTTTAAAAATACAGTATATTAAGATAATAAAACATACCAATGGGGATGTTTAAAACACATTTTCTTACCTGTGACTGTGTTTAGTTTTTAGTTAGACCTCAAAAAGAAGACTACAAGAAATATTTTCTCATTTAAAATTGAATAGGATTGAATAGAAGTTTTGCTTCTGTAGATTTATAAAGTTGAAGGAAAAGATCGTCTTTGAACCGACTGACGGTCATTTTCTCAAATACTAAGCGTTGCTGTCACAGGGTTTGCTGACCAATATCACCCACTGCTACAGTATGAAAGGGAAAAAAAAGTTTTTGTTACTTTCATGGAACTTTTCACCCACACCGATGAAGAGAAAATGTATTTATCGAGTGACATTGACGACGAGAAACATTAACTTCCACATTTAGAACCTACTTTAAGAAAGCTTTTCAAATTCTACGGAGACTTTATCTTTGCAACCCCATCAATACCGTGAATGTATTATTCAGTCTCAATGCCCTGAAGGATGAAGACATTACTTTTAGATTTGGAATTTCTTGATGCTTCTATTCGGTAACTGAAATCATCAAATATTCATATACATTCCAAAACATGCCTTGAATATTAAATAGCGCTACGATAGAGAAAGAAATTATTTAATTAAATACTTTTTATTTTGCCTATAGAAGTTCATGCATTTGATTTTATTTCTCCATAAAAACAAGTTCAAACTGAATATCGGTTAGTTTACTAGTGATGTAAAGAGATATTCATACAAAACTGACTAAATAAACTTGATTATCAATGCATGGTTTTAAGAAAAACAGCATTTAGATCAAGCTAATCAGAGACTTATCTGTAAAAGCACAGACTCCCATTAAGCTCTTCATTACCGTTGGTAATGTAAAATTAAATTTACCGACATGATCCAGAAAATCAGTGAATTTGAATTGTTTTTTGAAAAACAGACATTTAGATAATGTCTTTCTGAATTCACAATTTAAGGCAACAAAATGTATTCTATTGATTTAATGAATATACTCACAATGGCCTTAATGTGTATATTCATCTTTTTTTAATCTTTGTGTTCAAAAACAACTTTTTCGAACTATAAATTTCACATGCTGAGGAACATACAGTATGTGGGCCACAGTTTATGTAATAATCTGTATATGTTATTCAACCAGATAATGTAAAATGTTCATCTTAAATAATGTAGAAATACAACATTTAGAATTTTGTTATAACAAGATAATGTCACCTAATTGGATCTTAGACCTCTATTGTTCTTATTAGGGCATTCTTTGGTGCTGATTGAGGACTAAAGCCTTTATTATGTCATAATGGACTCTCTGCGCTCTCGTAACCTCTTGTTCGCCCAGATTTCAGCCCAGGGAACACAACAAGTAATAACTTCAAAACATGTTCATGATGAGGGACTAACTGCATCTTGGAGAAGAAGACTTGAACATTTGAAACATGAGAGGGAGTCAGTAGAGTTGGGTTTTTACATAAGTTCACCTTTAAAAACTGAAAAACTATTTTCCAGTTTGTCCGAAAACAAGCTCTGAATTTGAGGGTTAACTTGGATGAGGTGATGGCATTTATTTGACACATCTGAATCAGATAACTCTTGATGATGATAGCACTGTCAACATTTGGCCCCCACTCGTTTTCTCTTCATCAATTGTGGCCCTCTTCCAACAATAATTTGACACTTAACCCAACAAGCACTTTTACAAATTCTCCATATGAATCATCCAGCAGACTATAAATCATACAAAGATGCTGACGGTGAAGTGACTGATCAGTAACTTTTTTAGAAACCTGCTTCAGGAAGTGTTTCACACATATCTGGAAAGAGAAAACTGCACACGTTCAATCAATATATGAGAAACTATGTCTTGCACTTGGGCTCTGCTTTGACCCTGATTTAATTAAAGAGGTTTTACACTTTCAATAACTGTTAATGGTATTTAACATATTTTAATCATTTTTGTATTCATTTTTTTAAAGCAGGAATAATCCTGTTGAGATTTAAGCTTACTTTTGCAAAGGGGTGCAGCATAGCGTCACATCAGCTGTGTTCTGTAAGAGGACATGCAGTAGTAAAATAGTCCTTGATCTTAGCTATAAAAATCATCATTATTTGGGAAAGAATCCATTTTTATACGCATCTTTGATTTATTCCTAGACAAAGGTGCAAAAGTTTGGAAGGCACTTTCCCCAAAGACAGTCTATATATAAGGAATAGTGTTCATTTTGAATCCATCATTTCTGAGACTACAGCGTTTGGTGTTGACTTGAGGAGCCAAGAGAGAACATAAATAGGGATACGAAGAAAGCAATACCAGAGATCTCATCTACGATGGTGTAGAGAGGGTCAGCCAAGACTCTCGGTAAGACTACAGCGATGAGTACTTATCTTATCTGAATGCTTGATGAAACACTGACTCTAGCCTTGTTTTTCTAGAAAAGAGATGTGCATGCATGCAAACGATATGATTGGGATCAAGTTTCAATCATCAAAAATACCTGAATCAGCCTTTTTAATCACCCTTATATGGACTATGGGTCAAAGTGACCCAGTGTCCAAAAGGAAATATATTTGCGGTGTCCCTTGTATTATCTCTGCGTCAAGGTGAACAACCTCCACCACTGCATATGTATTTATGGCAGCCAAGGAGGTTGTTCATCTTGACCCAGATACAACACAAGGGATACCACAAACACATTCGTTTTTTTCGGGACTTTGGGTCACCCTGAACCAAAGACGGCACAAGGTTAATGAGAAACAACTTTTGTTTCCCGGTTTAACCCTGCGTTTCTTTGTAAGCCATTCAATAAGTTATATAGAAGCAACACAGTGGCTGTGCTGGTTGATATGTTTACAACAAGATAACCTTTTCTTTTTGTCATGCAAATTCAAAGAATGTCGGCCAAATTATAGCCTCTCAACGGGGAAAAGCTGGATCTCAATCCTCGGAAAAGGCCATTAACATTGACCAGAGGTGCACCGAGACAAGATAAGGGTATAATGGTTCAATTGTTGGGCAGCTGAAGTGCTTGTTGAATCCCCCCTACCAGGGATCAGGTCCTGAGGTCACCCACTTAATCAGCAATCATGACACAAGACACGGGCCGGGCCACATCAAGATAAAAGCTCTTGTCAAATTATCCAGAGAGAATTGATTTGTTATCGATTCACGGATGGAAGTGTGGGAAGAGGTGCTGTCACGGTGGCTGTCTGGTCACCGCTGCCGGACTGCAGAACAGAAGCGTCTTTGTTTTTTCGTCTAAGGGAAAATGCTGATCAGGGACAGACAGAGAGCGAAGCCGACAAGAATCTGCGTCGAAACAGAACATGCAGAGGCCCTGCAGGTGAACTTAGAAAAAGCCACTCGTAATCTGTTTTCCTTTCACGACTATTCAGTTCTTCCAAATTCTTTGACACTGAAATCTCTCCAGTCAGATGCAACGTAGATGGTTTGAAAGTGAACAGTGCAAAGACAAACTGTAACCAGTGAAGGCTTTCCAATAAATGTCCAGAGCATGTTAGAGTAGAACAGTAGAGAGAAACTAAGTCTATACAAGCTCTGATAAATGGTACTTCTTATACTTCTTCAGGAAGATTAGCTCTGGATCCTTTCATCTAGAATAGTTAGCAGGGACGGAGCTGGAACTTAACCAAGAAAATAAGACCAGTGAATGTAGAAAATGAGATATTAGACCGATACCCGACATGATGTGTCACATTGCATCCAAATTATTTAGATATGGGTTCTCTCGGGCCAGAGTGGAATTTTCTGTTATAGTGTTACCTCATTTATGATTATATTAGAGTAGATAGACTTTTATTAATCCCGCTGGAGATCTCCTTCGGGAAATTGGGTTTCCAATTCACAGCAGACGATACTTTCATAAAAACAAGAAAAAAGAGCAAGTAAAAAGAACAAAGTGCAAGGGATGACAGAGTACAAATGTAAAGAACATAGATCAAAGGAAATAGCACAAAGAAAAGGATTTGAAAAAAAATAGCATTACATCATCCTTCCACTCCGCTCATGCCCCAAAATTCAGAATTATACAATCTAATAGCACGATGAATGAATGAATCCCAGAGTCTACTTACAGATCTAGAAACACCCACAATGAAAATGGGCAAAGTACTGTAATCATTTTAATTTACAAACATTTTAAATGGTGTGTTTTGTACAATTGACACTTAAATGTGAATAAAACAGGATTAGCGTGATCGACTCAAAACAAGAAGGTTGCAGGTTTGCTTCTAGGTCCGGAGAGGGCAAACGTGTGACCTTTCTGTTTGGATGTTCCCCCCCATGTTGTGTGGGTTTACTCTGGGTACTCCAGTTTCCTGGGGAAAAGGCCTGATTGTAATACTTTATAATGATGTGTGTATTATTCTTACAAAATAACCTTTTTCCATTTTACCAGTTTGACGCTGCGTTCACCTGGTTATGGCCTGTGTATTCGCTTTTCTTTTACATTTTCTCAAGGCCATACTGTGAAAGGCCATGCCATTGGAAGTGTACTTCAGAACTCCTTGTAGAATGCTTTCATTTGATTGATTTATTTCATAAAAAGCCTTTTTTAAGTGTTTGTTAAACACCTTATTGGACTCATGGAAGAAGCATTATTCTTGGACATTACATTATTATGTAAAATCCACTTTGGAGTGGGAGTGGATCATTTTCTTGTCATGGTTGTTCTTTTATTCTTTGTCTCTTGTCTCTCTTATTCTTTGCCATTAACCGGAGACTCTTAGTTGCACTCAACAGTGTAATCAGTTGAATCGACCGAAAGGTTACAATTAATTGACAGTCTTGAGAGTTTCCGGGTTGAATAAAGGTTGCCAGGTGGCGACACCAGCTTGATGGTATATACTTAAGTGGTTCTTTCTTGAATCCTCCTTCAAGTTTTTCATGGAGTCTTTATCAGAAATATAACTAAATATTGGGCAATGGCTTTTTTTAAATCTTGAAACTGGAAAGAAGTATCATCTGTTTCAAAAGAGTTAAAAGTCAAGCTGCTAAATTATTTCTGAAGAAAGGTTGGTTTAACCCTGAAAGAAAAAGAGGCTAAAACAGGTGAGGATTGATTTTTAGAGACGACTTCATGCTGATAAAAACAAGATGGTTCATTCTTTCAATGCCCCACTGGGGCTGTGATGAGGAGAACAAAAATATTTTTTTGGCAGAGATATGGAAAAGTGGGCCAAGCCAGGATGAATTTCTGTCCTCAGTTTGGGGGATGGAAAACAATAGTTTATATTTGGATTTGGGCCACCATTTGGGACCGTTTTTCAAGGTTCCACGCAGATCGTCACAACGTCCCATCGCTACGAAAGCTGATTTTACACCTGGCCTCGAAGGTCTGTGGTCTTGGGTAAGATTGAGACGATTTATTTGCTTCTCTATGTTAAAATATTCCTTAATACTAATCCTTTTTTTTTGTCAAAAAGGCCTTTATCATGTGAAGAGAGCAACACAATACTGGTCATGGGAAAATTGTTAATATTATATATATACATTTTGTTTTTTTTAAATCTTAGCTAAGTTCTTTTACTTGATCCTATCTTGGTCAATTCGGGCTGATTGTTGGTTTTGGCTGAGAAGGGGAATAACTAGTTTTTCCTTAATTTATGTTAATCATTGTCTAACAATTTCTCAATTTAGTTTTTTTTTTAAGCATTCTAGCTAAATATATTAACTACAATGGCAGACTTTCATTGTACACAAAAAGGAATATTTGGTTTTCCTTTCATTTTAATGCTGTCTAAAAATAACCCAATCAACAAATACAGTTAAACAAAAATAATTTGACGTGTTTGTTCTGATAAGGATTGTAAAATAGGTTATCTCAGAGTTTAAGTCATTTCTTTTTTCCCAGTATTTTTATACTGACTTTGATCCCCTCTCTAGAAAACATAGCATTTTATATGACTAGCTGGACTAGAAACAGAGGGACAATAGGACAACAGAACATGAATGATTTTATAAATTGCCAAAAAAGAGCAGAGACTTGATGGTGGAAGCTGCGTCTTAGAATCTGGTGGTACTTTAGAACAGTGATCACCAACATCAACGCGGTGCCCACGGACATTAGAGGATTATCCTTTTGGGCCTGTAGGGTCAGGATTGAGTTAATCAGAGGTCAGATGTTTGGGAGATAAGGGGATATAAGGTGAGAGAGGCCAGAATGAGATTGTTTGTTCATGTACAGAGGAGGGATACTGTATTGGTAGAAGGATGCCGGGGTTGGAACTGCCAGGCAGAAGGTCTAGAGGAAGAGCAAAGAGAAGGTTTATGGATTTAGTGAGAGGAAATGAAGTTGGTTACTAAAGAATGAATAATTTTACTACTCAATATATATTAAGTTCTATTGAAATTATGTCAGCATGGTCACATGGTGCCCTTTGAGTAGCTTACAGTTACAAATAAGTTGTTATAGGGACAATAAAAAATGTAAAACTAAATAAGAAGTGTTTTTTAATTTTCAAATTAAAATTTTCACATATGTTGTATAAAAATCACTGGGTAACACCGGGTACTCCAGCTGGTAGAGAGATGGAGGGATGGGTGGATGGATGGATGGATGGATGGATGGATGACAAAGTGTATAAAGAACATAGATCAAAGGAAACACAAAGCAAAGGATAAAGAGGAAAAGGGATACAAATATAGAAGAAGAATATCAAGAACCAGCCAACAAGTTTATATGACTGGGAAGCAATTTACATTTTTTTTTTTTTTTTTAAAGCCCATTGCTAGCCTGCTATCTCTATTCTACCACATAGCCAACCAACACGTTGATGATGATGTTAATCTCTGTGTTTTCTCCCTTGATATATGCTATTTCCACTGTGTTATCTCTTTGCACTTTTTTTTTTTTTTTCCTCTTGCGTTTATGAAACTTGTGTATCTTCTTTCGTCTGCTATGAACTGGAAACCCCTGAGTTATCATCATATTCTCAGGTTCTACGAATTGGTGCAAAGCCGTCTAACCATCACTATTGGTTTATCCTCGAGGCTCTGCCTTGTCGGGCTCTGCTTGGGTTTAAACCAATAGCCAAGCGGTGAGAGGGCGGAACACCAAATGACGTAGAACCCCTTAGTTATCATCATAATCTCAGGTTCTACGAATTGGTGCGAAGCCCTCTAACCTTGTCGCCCAGCAGCCGCCATTCTCGCTAAGTTTTCAGTTGGAAGAAGTGCGGCGGGTATTTCCCGCCTTTATAGGAAGTGTTAATAAGCTTTCGCAGAGACGAGGCAGGGCGTCAAGGATAATCCAATAGCGAATTGGTTAGAGGGCTGAGCACCAAATGACGTAGAACCTAATTTCCCGGAAGAGATCTCCAGAGGGCTTAATAAAGTTAATCTAATCTAATCCAGGCCAGGTGGAAACAAATACATACATTCAAAATAATGGATTATATGACATATAATGTCTTCCAAACTCCACTGATGCTACCTACTAAAAAGGGAACAGAGATTGTTGATTGTATTAAAGAATATATTCAGGACTGACTGTACACTCGTGTGAAAACCCAATGATGTCTTTGTGCAGTCAAGCAAATAAAGGTGATGACATGATTATTAAGGAATATCGCAGGATTTTTAATTTGTACCTCGACACGTCTAATAGCTTCTGTTCAATCCCCTAAAGACAAATTAGAGAAGCAATTCAAAACACTGTATTTATCTTTTTAAAAGGCAAGCAATTAAGACAATGGTACATAATTAACAAAGCATCAATTACAGTGAGTGGTCCAGCTTTATGAGAGAGCAGAGACTTGGACCGCAGTGCAAGGATTCCTGGTGTTTATTTCGCTGATATTGCAGGACGGATCCCTGTGGGAGACAGTGTGGGATGTTCTGTTATGAGACACGAATACATTTACAGTGTGGAAATATACACAGTCATTGAAGCTGATGTGGATAAATTCATAGCCAGGGGACAATTCCAAGTTGGGCTGTGAATACTGAAAACAAGGCTGGGGATATTCTGCAGTTTGCAGATTCAAGGCGTTTCGTACGGATTTTACAGTAAACATCCAAACAAGGTAGGGCGTAGGAGGACATGCTTTGCATTCCCTACGCAAAGCCAAGAGATTCGGATGGCAGGGATGTGGTAAACAATTGAGTCACGGACAGCTATTCATTCTGGCCTCCTGTTCACTTTACTTTGAAGCTTTGTGACACAATTCAGCTGACAAGTGCAGGCAACTGCAAATTAAAAGCACACAATCTGACATGAATCTGAAATAATGTTAATGAAATCACTCATTTTAACTCAAGATTATTCGAAAAGGCTTAAATTTGCTCTTTTATACTGTTCTCACATTTATGTTATATAAGTTCTAACGTAAACTGATTTCATTACACATAGAAATTACTATTTTAGATTTTTTTTTTCCTCTAGTTATAAACTTGTGTTGTTTTCTATTAATATTTTTTCTCACCAACCCAAGTTTCTATCGTTCTAAAACGAAAAGGGCTTTCTTGAATGGATGCAGTTAGTGATGGTCTGATGAAGCCTCGTGAAGCAGTGTCATTATGTTCAGAGTCCACTAGATGGCGTCTCTGCACTTCCTTTGTTTTGAACAACTGTTCCAGAGTAACATCGCATAATTTTTTAACTGAAAGCGCCACCTACTGACCTCTAAACAACATGACACTGCTTCATGAAGCTTCTTCAGACCATCACTAGATGCAGTATCATTTTCCAGATAGAAAAAAGAAAGCACATTTGTTCCATTTCGGTGTTGGTTACCAAATTACAACCAAAGGGTTTGATATGCCCTAAAATAAATAAGCTCAAAAGGTGGTTAGTATGTAAGTTAATAAGCAGAGAGGAGATCACTCGTCAAACTACTGTCCATCATGGATGATGACAGTCATTCTCTGAACACTGTCATCAGTGAGCAGAGAAGCAGATGGAGCATGAATGCTTCTCCCATGATGCAAAACAAATAGACTCAGGGACTCATTCATTCCTCGTGTTATTAGATTGTTTAATTCTGAGTTAGGGGGCAGGAGTGAAAAGATGATTCTATTCTAGGTTAATCTTTGTATACATTGTCTTTGTTATTTGTCTTTCATGTAAGTTTTTTATCTTTAGACTTAGATTGTGTCATCTTGCACTTTCTTTTTATTGCATTTTGTTCTTGTTTTTGTGAATCTATCGTCTATGTTGCTGTGTTCTGGCTGGAAAAACTATTTCCTGAACGAGACCTCCGGAGGGCTCAATAAAGTTTTATCTATCCATCTATGTTTGGCGATCTGGCTAAACACAAAATCATTTTTCATGGTTATAGATTTTTGTTTTAAGTAAGTAAGTAAATAAAGGTCATATGTAAAGTAAAACCAAACCAAAAAGTTTCACAAATAAAAATAAGTAGACTTTTTTTTCAGACAAAAATAAACATTTTTGTACTAATGTGTAATTTATTTCTCCTGTTGTAAAAGTTGTTCTCAATTCTCAGTGTCCATCAGTCTAAAACTATAAGAGGGCAGTAAAAGATACACAGTATAACTTTTCAGATAGAAAAAAAGTCAATTGGAGTTTTAGCTAAACTTGTAATGGACAAAATATTCAGCCACCGAAAATAGATAGATGGATGGATGGATGGATACATTTTATTGTGACCCGCTTAACCCTTGTGTTGTCTCTGGGTCAAGGTCAACTACCACCACTGCATATGTATTTATGGGAGCCATTGAGGTCGTTCACCTTGACCCCGAGACAACACAAGGGATACTACAAACATGTTTATTTTCGGCCCAGAGATAAAAAAAAAGGGTTAAATTAAACTCTCAAAGAGTTAAATTGACATTTTATTTTATTTTTACTGCGTATCTACAACTCTCATCATCCAGGAGACAAAAGTCTTCTTGTAAATGATGTTGGAATCAAACTCTTTCTGACTATAAAAAATGTTTTCACAAGAAATTACCAGAGTCAATTATACAGAAAGGTCAAATAAATGCGACCCACCTTCATAGCCGGAGTCTAATCTACATAAAAAACCATTACCTCGGCTGCTGAGTAGAATATTATTATTTGACCTAACATCATAATTACAGCTTCTTTTACTGACTCCAGGACTAGAATGAAATACACTCCTGTCTTGCAGCACGCAGGAACAACACGGTCAGGGAGAAAAGGAGTGTCCTCGGGGGAATTACAGAATGTGCATATGCACACTGAGGCAGGACCATCAGCTCTCCATCTGTACTCACTCCACAGGAACATAACCAGCACAATTTATTGCACATATGATTACGGGTTGGCATACTTTTTTCTTTTTTTTTTTTTTTCTTTTTTACAACAAGCCATCTGTTCATGAGAGGTGAGAAAGGATATGTGATCTGGATTACTGCAACATATTGATTCTCCCCTCCAACACATAATAAACATCTCCTCCATAGCCCGTGCTGTTACTTTTGTCACCAAAAATATGTTCATTTCGAGAGCTGTAATTTACTCCGGGTCGCAAAAATAAACAGCTTATTCCTGTACTTGCGAGTTGTCAGTTTAGTCCTGAAAACTTGCTGAAAACTGAAGACCCTCAGTGTCACATGGTTGAACACACTCGCTGCTGTGTTGGCTGCTCATAAGGTGGGTCTTTCATACGAACGCTGGGGGCTGGCCGAGACATCTGAGGGACTTTTGTATTTTGCCTGTGTTTGTTTTTAGGCCAATGTATCTCAGATGTCCGTCATGTTTGTTAAAAAAGCTTTAAAGAGGAGGGTGGGTTCGTACAGGGAGGAGGGTGAATAACAAGAGCGACACATGCTTCTCTCTGGTGGGTCAATGTTTATGCTGGATGAGCATGTGAGTGAAATATTTATTAGAAGTGAAGGATAGACATGAATTACAAATTATTAATCTGCATAAATAAGTTTTACATTGTGTCCTGTTTGTGAAAATCACTCTCTATGTCAGAACAAATGTATTTTGTATTTATATTTAATTTACATTTTTTTTAAACATTTCCCTCCTTTTTGGGTGTAATTTTTTGTGTATGTATTAATCCCTCAAAACATTTGTTTTTTTAAGTTAAATGAAGAAATGTTTTGAAAAAAACTTGTATATACAAGAATAAAATTGCCGCCTGGTTAGCTTCGTAAATGTCACAGCCTAATGACGCATGTCCTTTTGTTTTAGGGATTATTTTCGTCTTTCTTTTTGCTTGACGGCCCCTAACAACATTCACAGAATTCAATGTGGCCCTTGAAGAATTTTATTTGCCCACCCCTGCACTATGTTGTAAGTTCAGTTCACCAATTTTAAAATGAACTAAGTCATTTCATAGTTCATAGATCGAAACGTTCAAAAGTTCACCGCTCCTAGAATTCACTTATTAAGTTTGTTTTTGTTTTTTTTTCAAATATGTTGCTCTGAGATATTATTCTTTAACACGTTTATTTTCGGGCCTTCGGGTCATCTTGACCCTGAGATAAGAAAAGGGTTAAAAAAGGATTATCAGCAATTGCTTTTATCTGTTTTAACATTTGAAATATGCGTCAGATTTCTTCGTCATATCGTAAACAATTTAACATTTACTGTCAGAATTGTAAAACATTAATTGTATGTGTTGTTGTAAAATGTAGTACAGAATTTAATTAATTAAAAAAAGATATGTTGAATGAAAGATAAAGAAAAAGATAAAGATAAAGATGAATAAAATACAATAAAATAAGTCATAGATGGTACAATAAATAAAAATTACATAACCAAATGGTTCAGGATCCAGACAAATAATTTTGAAAATACAATAAACAACAAATTCAGCAAGAGTTCTGGACTGATTACAACAAGAAGAATAGCATCTATGTGTGTTCTATCAGCTTTTAGCACCAATGTGTCAATGTTTGTTGTTCAGCATTATTTATATGGAATGACGACTCTGGGGTTTTTAAACAGAAGTTTTGTTTCTTGACTAAGAGTTTGTGTTTCTTCATGTTCACAATTCAGGATGGATATAAAACACCTTTCAGACAGTAATAATCATTAAAACTAAAAGTATATAATTTTCTTCTGCGCGGCCCAGTAAGTAAGTCTGAAAATAAATATGTAAGTGAATTTTCTCTTAGATTCTTAGTTTCAATTGTTATGTTCTGACAAGAACTTTTTGATTTTCTTGATTTTTATTTAACCTCTTTGGAATTAATTTTTGTTGTAAAGTAATATTTTTTTTAACTTTGTTTCAGTCCTACACACACAAACTCACTCAAAGTGTTGCCAGATTTGGTGTTTTTCTGCAATACATTAAGACCTTTTCACAGCCTAATGGACGAAGATGAACTGAGAGAGTGTGACGTTCACGGACACCAGAAAGAAACCGTTCACAGTATCATTTATCAGTTAACTTTGGTTCAAATTATGAACTAGATCATATACTATTGTTCCATGAACTTGTTCCTGCACACTAGTCCGTCTTGAAAGTGGTTATGTGAGGCCGAAGTTTATTTTCTCTGTCTTCACATCCTGTCTAACTAGAATATGGTCGCAGTTCAGTGATGCCTCGCTTTCAGGGCAAAGACCCAGATTATGTTTCCACTTCCAATGCATCCTCAAGGAAAATCCAATATAAATGCATATACAAAGTCGCTTTAGTGTCTGCAGGGAAGTGAATTCACAGTTTGTCAAAACAAGTGTTTTATGTGGAAGAAGCAAGAGCAGGAGGAAACCCAGGAGCAAAGATAAAAGGTAAACAAAAAACAAGGTTTACAAAGAAACTATTTATTTACAAAGAGAGTCGGTTCAACACAAAAGCTGCACAGTTCAAATTATCTCCGATGGAGACAAGAGGTTGAGTACACAGTTCAATTGAAGTCCCAGAAAACTGTTGGAAAATGAAGGGAGTGGCAGGACACTAGAGAAACCAGGGGACTCAAAACTGGAGCGGAAAATGAAAAGAAATCTTTATATTTTCTCACAATACACATTGTTATTGTGTGAAGGGCCGACGACCAAAAGAGAAAAGCAAAGAATCAAAATATGATGGAAGAACCTAAAGAAGCACAGCAAGATAAAAAAAAGATCAACAATTAAATACATTTTGCTATACCAATAACATGAAATAAACAGATATGTAATAACATATTTGTTAAACTACTAAAAGTTTAGTTGAGTTATTAAATTATTCTATGGAGCAAATTCACAAAAAAAGAAAAAGTCCTTTAAAAGTACTTAGGAAAGCTATTTTCCACACAGTGTCCATTAAAATGTAACTCCTTTGTCCTTAATCATTTGTTTTGCAAATCCTGTTAGTGTGTTTATTTGTTTACTATACAGAAAATAAGCTCTTGATGTTTATCATTTCGCAGTTCTTTATAAGAAAACACTGTCTATGACCCACTGCTGTAAGATGGACGAGCAGGTTGACAGAAAAGGTATGTAGTAAAGTACATCTAAAATATTAGCTTAAATGTCACTCTTCACACATGTGGCTCCTCTCTAAAGGTTCCTGGTTCATTCCTGGTTTACGGAACCAAAAAAAAACTTTGCAGGACGACAGTGGTGAAAAAAAAGTTCCTTTATATAAGAAAAAAGGTGAGACAAAACAAGGTACAACAAGTTTTGCATAACTAGTTGTTGGCTCATTCATTCTCAAGTCGCTACTCAGGTGAGCGAAAAAACTACTACTTCCAGTCCTTATCAGTCCAACAACACCCGGGTTTTTATCGCAAAACATTATCGAACATGCTGTTTCTCGTTAATTTCAATTAGACTAAATGATCAACTTCATTCCTTTAACTCTTTTTTTTAACTAAAACAAAAAATATATTAAATGACCAGGCTTTAATCAATACTATAAATAAACAAGGTTACACATCAACATAAAATTATATAAGCCAAATGAGTTACAACAGTCTACATTGGTCATCACTGTTTGAACGTGACAGGACCGTCAGCAACAGATAAGGCTGAAGAGTAATTTATTCATAATTTTGAGTAAACTGTTCACAGCTTGCTTAATAGTTTCAGAAAAAAATAAAATAAAAGTCATGTCAAAGTTTTACATAGTGTGGCTTTGAGGGCAAATAAACTACAATTATCTAGTTAAATCAGGTGAACATAAAACTAATTCAATACAATAATCTAAATGCATGAGATGGAAAAAGTTCTAGAGGAAAAAATAAGGTTTTGGTAAATAAATGGTGGTCTATAGAAGAAAACAGAATACTGAAATACGCATGTTGAAAGAAATGTCATAGAAATGTAAAGTGCTGTAGATCCAGGTAAGACTGACGACCAATATAAACTTCTTGATAGATATTATAAAGTGAAAGTTCCCCAAAATTAAAATTGTACTCATTTTGTACTCACCCTCATGTTGACCAAGGGTTGGAATTTTTTTCAGACTAATCACTGTCTTTTCTAAGTTACATTTCCAAATGTAGGTCTATATGACGCTTGCGACTGGGGCTCACTTTTCTTCGTCCAGAAAGACCTAAAAACATCCAAATACCTCCATACTGCTCATCCTTCTCCATCTTGTAGTTAATCCTCGAAATGAGAATTTTTCCGAAAACAATTTTAAAAGTTTATTTGTGAAGCTTGTTTGACATTACACAGAAGGAAACTCAGACAGAGCTTGAAAAAGATTTTCCCTGCATGTTTAAAAAAAAAAATTTGGCTTGTTTACCAAACAATTTCTTGAAGCTTGAACTATCATTTTTCAGAGTGAAAAACGAGTTTGACAATGAAAAGAGTGTCTAGCTAAGGTCGAAATGCTTCTTTATGAGGCGTAAATTGCAAACCGGGAGTCCGTGAATATACGTAACACAACCAAGGAAAATGCAGGAAGCAAAACAACACAATAAGTGAGACTAAACCATAAATAGAGGTCGCTATGAAGGTTGTATTTTGTATAATTTCATCAAGCAATTACTCCTATCAACTTCCTGATATTCTCTTCTTTAAAAATCATATTGTAAATCAGTGGGTTGTTTCCTGTAGGCCTTGATGTTGTGACCCTTATCATACAGTCTTAACTTTCCACTGAGGTTGTGTAGTGAAAAAAAACAAGTGTTTCATTCTATTAAATCCATGCAACCTTTCAAACGTCTGCTGATATTCACAGAAAGAATGTAGAATGTAGTACCAATGAATCAGCCGTTCAGTGCAACGTGATGAAAGGTAAACATTCTGTCATCTCTGTAATCATTACAGATTAATTATCTCGTCAGAAATGTACGATAATTAATAAATGCCTCACACGTTGTGTTTCTGCTTTGCCTTTAAAAAAAAAAAGTTTTCTGACTGAAAAATAAGTGGCGACAGCGAGAAATGCTGATGATTTCATCTTCTTTTCAGATGAGAGTAACGGACACGAAGCCGCTGACCTGCGAGCCACAGACTCACGAGGGTCTCTCCGGCGCCCCCCCAGCAGCACCGCACTTTGAGGGAAACATCAATAACCCACTCTGAAGCCGTCTCATTAAAATGGACCTGGAAAAAAAGAGGTTTTGATTGATGACCATCTGTGGGTGATTTGACGGTGAAGAGAATAATCAACAGCGTGTTTTTGACAAGACGCACGAGTACTTTTGGGTGAAGGCATTTGCAAAAAAGTATTGAGAAAATGTATAATATGTAAGTAGAGATACACTAACAAATTCAACTTTTTACCAACATTCAGATGCATCGAAGGCTATAAGTTCCCTCTGAGGTTCACCGAGGTCTTGTTAGTCGGTGGCATGTTTTGTGCCTCAATAACTTCAGAGAGTCTTGAATCACAGGATAGTGTACGTACTAACTAGTAACAAATTCTCCACAGATAGTATGTCTCAAATCAAACACTGCTGCTACGCAATAACAGGAAATGACGCGACAGCTTCTTCTTCTTCTACTACTATTTAATGATGATTTCAAACAGCTGTAGGAACACTATCGCCACCTGCTGGCAGCAAGTTTGGTTTGGATTAAGAAATATGAGAAACTAAATATTCGAGAGATATTTACGCCAGTATCAGCACCAAAGATGTGCTGATACTGATCCTCCTACTGCTGCTGAAAATACACCTATATATATATATATATATGTACATATATATATATATATACAGTATATATATATATATATATATATATGACATAACTTCAGTTTACAACGTCACACTAACAAATACAACTTTTTACCAACATTCAGATGGTTCACCGAGGTCTTGTTAGTTGGCGGCATGTTTTGTGCCTCAATACCTTCAGAGAGGTTAGGTATTGAATCAGGTCGCTGAAAATAAAACTCTGTTTTTCACCCATACAACAATGAGGTAGCACATGCCTTTGCGAAGAATTTTATTTTATCATGAATTTATAAAAAATAAAAAAAAGATATTTTTTGATTCTGTTCTTACCAGACCTGTCCTCATGACATGTCCATACAAATGATTGACGGAAACAAGACCTACACAAGAACACCGCTCAGCCTGAATGACTTCTCATTTAGCTTATTTCTTACAAATCCAGACATTTTAAATTCCATATTTTCAATATTCATTTTTACAGAAAAGGGTCCATTTTCAACTTCTTTCACTCTTTGACGGAGGTAATCTGATATTTTTTTGTGGTTTATATAATTAAAGTAAGAATCAGTTTTCATTTGAATCTCATAAAAGCAAATTAGATTTGACAAAGACAATTAGAAGGGAATAAAAAAAACAAGACATGTTTGGCTTAAAATTAAATGATATTTGTTTTTATCTTCATGCTTTTGATTCAGCAACTAAGATCTCTATTTAATTGATTGGAGTTTCAGAGTAAAAACCTCTGAAAAACAACTGAAGATTTTACTAAAGTACAAATTTAAAATCACTGTTTCCATTCAGGACTCTATACTGTCATTTTTCTCGCATTAATTGTAGAATTTCAACGTGCCAATTGCCCTGTTTTTTGTTATATTTATTCTTGTATACGTACCTTAGCTATGTTCGGGTCTTGAGACTCAGAGCATCACTAAAAGTGAAATGCTGATACAAGTTGATTCTAAAAAAGAAAAGCCATATTTCTATATTTCTAACTACTTTGAAAAACAGCTGCAGTTCAATTTTTATTCAATATCATGATATAAATTATTTGTCTTAAACTCACAAGCTGATAAAAAAAACAAGGTCCTGTATTCGAATGGTAAATAATTGAGATTTTTAAATATCAGACTCAATAACCATCATGATACTTGTTGATCTCTTAGATGTGTCATTTATGTGTTATTCTGGGTTAGCGTTATATACAGATTTAATCAAAATTGTTGACTGACATCATTTTCTTAAATGTTAATTTATGGAACCTGACACCCAAAAATATTGTAATGATGGAACACCAACGTCCTTCATTCCTCTGATCCTCTTCTACCTGTGTCTTATTACCATACTTGAGATGGCCTCCATCGCCTTGTGCATAATGTATATCCCACATCTCTGTGAAATGTACCCTCCGGGCTCTTCTCCATATATCTCTTGTAGTTTTAATGCGCTCCTACAAAACCTCATACTTGTTTGAATGACTTGAGTTGCACCAGCACGTACTGGTCCTGCATTTCAATACGGACACTGCGGAAGACTAATGATGCATTTTTCAGACATGATCAGACCGTGGCTAGTTTGTTTCAATCATTTTGATATGGTTTGTTTATTTACTTGATTACTTAGTTAATAGTAAGACATTTAAATAAGTAGAGTTTCTTCGATTCAGAGAGTTTCTGACTATCTACAGTTTCTATTTCTCCCAATTTTATTAATGAATTTTATTCCGTCCGAGAATTTCTCCATCTCTCCTGAACCACAAGAAAGACCAGACCCTTAATATTTCAGGCATTGATTTTCTACCTGTTTACTAAAACACATTCAGAAGTGTTTGTTCAAGCTAAGAAATTGTACCTGCAGTACTTTAATAAGGCAACATATAGTTATAGGTTATTATACATGTTGTATATATGATTCCCTTTTGATGTTGCATTTTACAAGTAACATAAGCCTTTTACTCTTAATGACGCTTATTTCAGTCAAGTTTACCTTAAAAGATAAAAAAAACTCAACTTAATCTGGAACAGGAGGAGGAACTAAGTTCAGAAAAGACCAAAGTTGTGTCTCGAATCACAGGATAGTGTACGTACTAACTAGTACGTAAATTCTCCACAGATAGTATGTCTCAAATCAAACACTGCTGCTACAAAATAACTGGAAATGACGCGACAGCTTCTTCTTCTACTACTATTTAACCATGATTTCAACCAGCTGTAGAAACACTATCGCCACCTGCTGGCAGAATGTTTTGTTTGGATCAAGAAATATCAGAAACTAGATATTCGAGAGATATTTACGGCAGTATCAGCACCAAAGATGTGCTGATACTTATCCTCCTACTTCTGCTGAAAATACACATATAAATATATTATATATATATATATATGACATAACTTCTGTTTACAACGTCAACCTCACCAAGATGGCGGTTGTTTAGGGTAGAAAGTGTCCATCGATCCATACTCAGTTTTGCGGTCGTTTCAATACGCCAAATTAGTGCACTACATTTTGAATACTAAGAATTGAGACACACTTGTGCACTAAAAATACTACGTTTAAGTACGCACGTATGCAATTTGAGACACAACTCTAATCTTGATCCGGCACAAAAGTCCAGAAGCCAATGTGTCAAACTGGTCCAGAAAAGGGCCGAGACTGTGCAGGTTTTGGATCCAACCAGTCAAGCACATATAGTTGAACCAATCAGGCATCTGAAGACAGTAATCAATTAATTGACAGTCAGGTGTTGCTTGTTTAAGCCGACATCTGATTGGTTAACTCATGTGTGCTTGACTGGTTGGAACAAAAACCTACACCACCCTGGCCCTTTACTGGACCAGTTTGACGCCCCTGGTTTACATGTTGCACTTGATGAGCTCCAGCTGTGTGTCATTCGTTAAGTCCATGTGGTGGAGTATTTCATTTGTTGATTATTCTTGCGAGTGTATTTTCTGTTCTCTTTTAGAATCCTTGTTCCTGGTTTTGTTCCTTATTTATACCATGATTTGGTGGATGCTTTGCATTTGGATATTTTGTGAGATTTTGAACTCCTTTTTGTTTAGTTTTGTGAACTTTGTGGACTCTTTATATCTTTTGTCATTCACGTACTCTGGTAAATTGTGTTTTTGGACTATGTTGTATTAATGTTTGTTCTAAATTGTTCTGCCCTGTATTTCTTTGACATTTATTACTGGGTTTAGCCCCATTCCATCTTTAAAACCTTGTTTTAAAGTCTTTATTTAGAGAGATTTTTTTTTGCAACAAACTCATGAGGGTGAGTAGAAAATGAGGGTAACTATCACTTCAGTGCTGTATTTTGTCCGGCGTTATGCTGGGCTTGTGTTTCTCCAAAGACCAACTTGATACCAGCGAACAGAAAATATGTTGTTTAAATAAGCATCAAATAAATCTGTTACAAATCTGTTACAAACCCAGCTCATTAGGGTAAGGGGAAATAACATAGATAACCAGATGAAGGTGGTTTTACAGAAAATAAATTGTTTAATAAGGAAGGTCAATTCACAGTTGGATTAAACAATAAGAAACAACAAGGGGAAAGGATGCTATTTCAAAAAAAATAAATATACAGAGACCAATACAAATAAAAACAACTGTAAAAGCCCCTTTGTTTTCAAACAACTTGGAATAACCAACTTAAATAGTGGCTCACAGCTGTCAAAAAGTGCAACAAAATGCTTATCAAAGGCGCGTAGTCCACGCAAACAATCGGAAAATACATTCTTTCCGATACAACATCAAAATGCCCCCACATTAAGTGGTAGGCGGCTCTAAAATTCTTGTTTAGAAATACAAATGATCCGCAATAATTATAGCAGACGCATCCCGTTGACTATTTGAAACAGTCCCAGTATCGTCATGTGACTTTCTTAAAGCGATACGCGCACCGTGTTGCTGTCTGAGCTCGACGGCGACGTATCGGGCCCATCACTAGTAAATGTATTTAAATCCTAGAGGGATGCCAAATGCCAACCTGAAATATTTTAAATCTAATTCTTGATCTTAAGGGTTTTTGTTCGACAAGAACAACAGTATATTGAAATGCTCCTTTCATGCAGTGCATGGGGAAAAGTGTACGTGCCCAGTAGAGATGTGTTACAGTAGGAAGAACTCCTCAGCTTGACGCCGAAATCTCTCTCGTCTCCTTCTGCCTCTGCAACAGTTTTCTAATTTTCGCTGCTTCATTAACTGAAATAGCAAACTTGACTAAGCAATTTTCCGGCGTTGCCAGGGGGCAGTTCTGAGATGTTTTGAGAAAAGCCTTCATTTGAATCTCCTGCACAGTCTCTGCTGTTTCGGTAAGTGCTGTTGTATTTGGAACTTGACAAGCGTTCATCGCAGCTCAGTGACTTCAATATTGTGCTTCTGTGTCTGCAGTATCTTGAGATACTTTTTTTTTTGGCAATCAAAGAATGCAATTCCGTTTATAATTCGGTCCAGCGTGAGATCCTGTGTCGTGATTACTGCTTTCATGCATCTCGTCAACAGCAATGACAAGTGGTCCAAGTACTATCAGATACTTGAAGTCAAGGAGCTCGTCTGTAATGTATCCCAGACCTGTTTTATTTCATGCTGCATTTTCCTGATTTCACGATCCAGAAACCGTCGCATTTTGCTCGGTTACGATCGAGTATCAACACCCAGTCGTTTGATTCTCGAGTGTATCTTTGACATGTTTTGATGACCAGGACTGGCTTGGAAGTGGCAGCCGAGGAGATAAAAGTATGGGATATGATTTAGGGACACATGTCCGTGGTGTAATGAAATCAAGAGAAAAGTACTACAAGTAAGTGGCACAGTTTTTGTGACCAGGATATCGAAATGTCATCATGACGTTTTCCGATGATCACATTTGCATGCAGAGAAAACAGATTTTGGCACAATTTAATGTCCCTACAACTTTTTTTTAATGGCTACTTAAATACTTTTTTTATGATTTATTCGCTCAAAAAGTTTATATCCAAGTGGTGTATTTCAGTTTAATCTACAGTGAAGCAAAGTATTTTTTTTCATCAACTGCCTCCATTACGTTATAAATATTCCTCCATGGAAATGTGCTATACGAGCCCCAGATATCCCTCGACACATCTGCCACATCTGCAGCATCGACTGATGAGCTAATGAGGGCCACACATGTCTTGTCCAATTTCCCGCAATCAACTCATTCAGACGTTTTGACAGCAGGCAATTATGGCCCGAGAAATATAGAAGGGGGGTGAAAAAAATTGCTTGGACACACACTTACACGCACAAATGTGTCACAGGGCCACAAGTAAATTAGGGGAAAAAGACTTGGCACAAGATTGGAAGCGAGCTTTTTTCTAATTTACTTTGACCTGTGAAGAACACCGGGCCGTTTACCCATCTTGGTTACACAGCCTTAGGCTCACACCAGTTATGTGGACCATTTAAAATCTTGTTTTTGAGATGCTTTAGCTCTGGTGTCTCCAGATTCAGATTTTTAATTCCATTTTATGACAGATTTTGGTGACGAAAAATGGATTTTTCACTTGTGAACATTACATTCATTTTACATGGATCAATAATGTTAAGCCCCGCCCACCAAAAAACTTTCACTGTGCTGTGATTGGTCAAAACTTCAAGGTTTTTTACCGCCCCTGAAGTCTCCAACTACAAGGGACTTGTTGTATAAACAAAGCGGGCATGATAACAGCTGGCTGGAGGAGGAGTTAAGCTGTTATAACATCATAATAGACTCCGCTTTCGTAACCTCTCGTTCGCCCAGATTTCGGACAAACTTTATAGAGTAATACGTTTAAAACATGGTCATGACGAGGGACTTACTGCATCTTGGAAAGGAATACTTCAACATTTACTACAAGTGAATCCGGAGAGTTGAGTTTTCACATTAGTCATTAGTCACTATGATGAAAAGTAGAGTCCAATAGAGGGCAGTCTCTGCACTACTTTCCTTTGTTTTGAAAGAATGTTTTAATGATACATTACATTTTTTTTAAACGGATGGCGCCACCTAGTGACCGCTCAACAACATGACACTGCTTCATGAAGCGTCATCAGCCCTTCACATGTAAAAAGTGCAATATAAATTAAAATAAATACTACTAGACTAGATCACTGGAAGGCAAGTTTCCTTCATACATTTCTCTAGTATTTTTTTATGGGAATTAATGCCATAGCGACACTTAACCACCAGACTTATTTACTCTGTCTGTGAAGTAAAGATACAACACCTAGAAAAAAAATAATGTTAAAATTAATTCCCCTCTGACTCAGGTCGAGGCTGGAGGAAATTACAATATCCAGCCGCTGCCTTTCCAGCTTGTTGAATGATTGAGTGATAAGGTAGTCACAAACGGTGCGGACCAGCCATATATCAACCAAATATTCCACATCTACCCCCCCCCCCACTTCAACACCCCAAGGTGATATCCACGAGCGCCTCAGAGAAGCGTCTGAGAAAGACGTCTGCGGCGAACTTCACGCATTCGCACGTCAACCGTCAGCACGTCGGACGCTGTAACTCAACTCTTTTGTGTCAACTTTGTGATAAGATCATAAAGCAAAGTTCGGTGAAGCCAATTTTTTTTTTTATCCCCTCTACACAAAGGCATGCATATTAAAACGTCGAGAACCACATTTCATAATTACCGCCGCTCCCCCCGGGAATATTTGCTGATCACAGCATTAGACATCTTTTTAAATAAAGGGATTATAAAATAAAAAAAAACAACCCGGACTAATTCACAAATGCTGCGTTCCTGACAGGAAGCTGATTTAAACTCCACAGTGTCTTCTAATCTGCCCTTCCACCTGGAGTAACCTGTCATGATTGACAGTGTGTGTTCATGGGTAACAACACAAGCGCTCGATGGGACTGTCGAGGCCCCCACAAGGCATTTAATTTCCCACTGGTGAGATAGCGAGCGGGGTAAACCAGGTAATTACAGGTTTAGCTTTGGTTAAAGTTCAGCCTGGCAGGGAGGAAACCGTTCCTTGGTTTAACATCCCCGACACAAGATTTGCATTCATTGTCAGCCCTCGCAAAAAAAAAGAAAAAAAAACCATCATGCTAAGCAGTCGAACAGATTGCTGCCACTGGGGCCGAGGGGCCTCGGCGCCTCCTGGTTGTCAGCGAGTTTCAAACTCACACCTTTAATTGTAGTGTTGATAACGGCGCAGTCATTACACAGGTCAGAGTTGAATAGCTGCGCGTCTTTGTCGCCTCTCTAGAGGGGTGAGTTCATTACAGGCGGCAGTTGAAATGAAATATTTAATCATCAAGGAAGATATTAACAGTAATTAACAGCCCTGGTGATTAAAAACTTTACTACAAACATTCCGTGGATGCAGTTCAAGTTGTCTTTATTCTCATGTCAGGGTGAAGGCAGATCCCGAGTTCTCTCCAGCACCCCCATGGACCCTCCTACACTCTCCTCTTTTCTCTCACTATATCCTCCCTCACTCCTCTCCTTATCCATCTGTCTACCCCCCCATCCTCCCTCCCAGCCGGTCAAAGCGGCAGGCCGTCAACAATGAGTCGGGTTCCGCTCGAGGTTTCTGCCTTCTAAAAGGAAGTTTTTCCTCGCCATTGCTCACTGTACAGTGTTTTGTTTCTTGCTCTTTGTTGAATTGCTGGGATCTATTTTTCCTTAATCAACTGTAGTCTTATTTCAACTGTATAGTGTCTTGAGATAACTTTGTTATGATATGACACTTTAAATAAAATTGAATTGAATTGAATTGAACAATTGTCAAACATTTTATCAAAGTTTCAACAACGAATTAATGGATAAAGTGATTCATTTTGTCTTGATTTCTCACCCTAAATTTGATTTAAAAGTTACCTTTTCCCTCCGTTTGCATCAACTTTTGTTGGCACAACACAGTCTCGTCTTATTATCAACCTCTCTGAATGGCAGAAAAGACGGAAACCCCGACAGGTTGACAATCTCGCGACACAGCGTGAAGTTAGAACCGGAGAAGCCGAGGATGTTTTCGGGTTTTCATTTGGAGTGACTCAAAAGTTGACGTTATAAATTAGCAATCGGAGGAACAACTTGGGTAGAAAGTTTGTGGATAAAGTTAGACTCAGATGAAAAGAAAAAAAAAAAGATAATGTTTATTTTTAAAGAAAAAAGTTGTGCATGAAGCCACCAGGTAATAGGAAAAGAGAAATATGGAAGTTGATGAATGGGAGTAAAAATGCTGAAAGACAAAAAAAAAAAAAGGAGATTAAAAAGTTATTTCTTTGTTGCCCTATGGTTGTTTTTTCTGTCGAGTGTTTTTTTTTTGTGGACTGGGATCTGAATGCTTGACAATATATTGTGGATTGTGATTGTTTTCTAGACAATTATAACAGCCTGAACATGCAGAAGGAAATGTGATCATTTAGCTCATTACTAGGAATACAACAATGTCAACATTTGACGGTACAATATAATCACGGTTATTTACACTTTAGCATTCATTATTCTGTTATTTTTTAAATAATGAATTCATGTTGATAATGTTGAATTTAAGTCTATAATATAAGTTTATTTCATTTGTCATTTAGTTAGACTTTCTGGGCTCTCAGAGGATTAGTCACATATATTGTACAATAAGACAACGAGCCAAAGCTAAAAGAGCACAAGTAAAACGCAAGTTAAACATTCACAAGAGTTTAAAGGGCAATAAACGTGTTGATTTAAGTGTCTCTTTAATTATTTTATTTTTACCTCAATTGTACTCATCATTATTTATAAATAAACCTCTATTTTATTTGAAAAATTCCCTAGAAAATGTGCCTAAGCCCCGTCAACTGAAAACAATGTGATGAATGTCAATCATCACGGTCTGTCACTGCGCGTCATCAATCCCAGAAGTCTCCACCCCCAAGGGACTCGTTGTATAAACAAAGTGGGGCGTGATTACAGCTGGATCGAGGAGGAGTGAACTCATCATTAAATCATAATGGAGTCCACTCTCGCAACCTTTCGTTCGCCAAGATTTCAGACAAACTTTATAAAGTAACACGTTCAAAACATGGTCATGATGAGGGACTTAATGCATCTTGTAAAAAAAAAAAACAGTTAGAAATAACATGAAAATTGAAAAACTTTAGAAAGACAAGACAAGTCAGTGGCAAACATACCAGCCCCGAGATAATGTGACTAAAATATGTTATTTTGTATTATTGTTATCTAATTGGTATCATTCATTTCACTTGCTCTGAGTGTAGCCTTTTGTGTTTTATTAAAATGTTTACTTTTCTTGACCATTCCTGTAAGTTTTCATGGTGGATATGTTATCAGGAGGTATATCAGTCGCTAGAGAACCTACGTACGCTTCAGGAGAGTTACACATACTGGTGTTATTTTGTTATCCACCCCTCAAAAAAATATGAATTGGGGGGAAAATGCCATATTATTGAACATTTGCAATCCACCTCCTTCTAAAATAAAGACTTGTGCAGAATCACCGCCCTTCACAGAAGTGCCTTGTTGTTCACCAAAACCCTTAGTTACCACATAGAAATGGTCCAACATGAAGGGTCTGATCGTACCCACTGAAGACCTACACTCAGCCACAAGCGTCGCTGAATATAAGCCAGAAAATATCTGAAACACAGGGGGGAGCAAGTTGAAAAACGACCCTCAGAAGTGGTCCACGCTGAGGCAAACAACTTGGAAATGAAGATGGGATTCTTGCCGAGCACCTCCTCATGTTCGTCTCGACTGTCCTGCTGATAAGGATTTACAAAGTGGGCCTCGGAGCAACGATCATCCTCATCCCCGTATTCATTTGCTGACTAGCGTTCCGGTAGCCGCCCTCCAGCTACGTGCAGCCAAGAACGCCTCCTGGCAATCTCCTGTCAGCATTTTGGAAGTGCCCTACAGTCAACACAATCACTGAGAGGCAGTTTGTGTTGGTCTCAAGCTGACAGTGTCACGCCATAAACCAGGCACTCGTGAGTGGCATCAATCTGTCAGGCTTTTTATACGTGAGGTTATACTGCCCCTGGTGGTGGGGGAGTGCATCCATCTTTACCATATTATACTGCTATAATAAGGTGTTTTTTTTTTAAATATTATTTCAAATGCACTTCCTTCAGTCCCACGTTTATTCTGTATAGAAACTCTCTCCTCTTCTGATCATGGAAATAACGAGGACGGCTTTTAAAAGAGGATATCCTTGATAGAAGCATAAAACATGTCCTTGTTGTATTTGTTGCGTTTCTCCTCAAACATTCTAGATTGAATTGCCTCAACTATTAAATGATATTTTATATTTTAAAAGTTGGATTTGATTCAGTCAGTTCATTGAATAACAGCACAGGATGTTTTTTTCTTCTTCTTGTTATATACACATAAAGCCTTAATTACTGCTTTGTGGAAAAATAGGTTGTCTATGAGTGAAGACGTCAAGGTGATTGAGTTGTTTGTTTGTTATAATTAAATGTTCTACTTTGTCTAGGTGATGTGTTGGCAACAATAAAACCTTTGTATTATGAAGACAACTATAAGAGCTACTTAAACCAGTAACACCACTGGCTTGAATTCAAATCTGTTTATTTCATATTTAATTTGATAGATTTATTTCACATTCATTCCATACTTTTGAGACATAGAGCAAACAATGATGCAATACATACAGTTGTTAAATATTGATGAAAGCAATACATAAAATAAAACAACACAATATTGTAGAATCAAACACAAGTTCACTTTACAAATTCAGAATTAATGGTTTTGTTATAAATTCACAATTATTTGATTATAAAAAGTAATAAAAGTTAAATATATTTTTCTTTAATCTTGATAGTTGGAAAAGGAATACAATATTCCATTTTCATGTAATACCGTCTGACATCATTTTTTTTTTTTCTTGTTATTGTCCGAGTTTTTATCTCAGGGTCAAGGTGACTAAGGCTCGAAAACAAATGTGTTTTAGGTATCCCTTGTGTGGTCTCTGGGTTGAAATGAACTGTGTTAACAGGTCTATGGGTCACCTTGACCCTGAGATCACACAAGGGTTAAAGTTACTGTAAAGAAATGATAACATTTTACTCCTTAAATGTCTAAGATTATATGGTATTACTATGTACATGTTAGAGAACCATTATGTAGAGAAACTGCAGTATTTTCTCTGACGGTGTGTGTTGTACGACCATGTTTTAAACTGTACCAGTACCTCCTTTCCTGTTGGTCCGATTACTGTCAGATATCTTAGCAAAATTTGAAAAGGTATCAAATAATCTATCGTCATGAAGGAAAATAATTATTTAAACTAAATTCCATGTCAATAGGCATTCACTTTATATACATGTGCAAAAGTATATGATTTTATGGAGTAAAAAAATATATATTTATAAACATACAATGATTCTTTCTTTCCTATGTTTGATTCTGATTTTATTCCTAGAAACAAGACTGAATATTATTATTATTTTTCATTCATGTGCAGAACATTTGACCTTGGAATTTGAGTCCTTCATGAAGTTTTAAAGTAAAAATCCTCAGAGACTTTTATAACTCAAACTCAAACTAAGATTATTTTTCGAAACGTTTTTGTGGTTTGCGACAAACAAAAGATTTCATATTTTTCTGATTCGTCAATACATATACCTTTAATACAAGTATAAAATGTTTCTATTTTTTCAGTTCTTTAAAAACCTGAAACCATATCCATATATTTGTTGAGTCGCATTAGCCTCAAGATAGCCAGCTGAGGAAGGAAGTACTAATCACAAAATCTGCTTGAGCAGACGTCCTGTCATATTAAATCAACCTCAAGAGACAAAAATCGAATTGTCAGCATTAGATAAACGGTCAGTTTTTGTGCGTGTATGGGCATCTCGGGGATTGATAACCGCGAGATAAGCTGCACTCAGAGTTCTTAAAACTTCACGAATGATTACTTTTAACAGATATGTTGACTGATAATGCTCCAGGTTTTGCATCGTAACCCAAACAGTCTCACAAAGACATCTTAGTTCGCTCCTTCAAGTAACAGACGGTTTCTGTATCCTGGCAGGTGATCTGGAAACTATTTACCCTTCACAGCTGCGTATTCAAAGACAGAGGAGTCGCTCCAGAGCACAATGTTATCGTGTACACTTTTCTCTTTTTCCTTTGTTGCCAAAGATGGATCAGGCATCAGCTGCAATCACATCAAACATGGTTGACTCTTCCAGGTGGACTATTGATAATTGATTTACTCGTTTTTCATGGATTCATGTTCATATATAATTATTAAATAGTTCATCAACTCACAGAGATGAGATACATCTGTTCTTTTTTTTAAGATGTTATATAACAGTCTGATTCAATAGTACATTGTGAGTTGACATCATTGAAGATGATGGGGACTCTCTGTGAAATCAATGCTTTCAGTCAAGATGCAAACATTTGTTAATAGTAGTAGGTAGCATTAAGGCACTAATATGTAACATTTTAAATTATTTTAATTTTACAAGAGACAGTATTTTCTAGTGATGAAGCTTCATGAAAAAGTGTCATGTTGTTTAGAGGTCAGTAGGTGGTGCCATCAGTTTTTTTTTTAATATTGTGACGTTTCATTTTAGAAAGTGGTTCAAAACGAATGAAAATAGTGCAGAGACCGCCATCTAGTGGACTCTGAAGATAATGAGACTGCTTCCTGAAGCTTCATCAGACCATCATTATGGTTTTCATATGAAGAACTGAGATCATTTTTGAAATTATTAGGAAGGGAAAGGGAAAGACAGAAGACTGGGACCACTGCCCAACAAGACACACTTATCTTCCACTAGGCATGAAAAACTATTATGTAGTAAATAAAAATGCATACAACGCTCTAAAGAAAGTCGCCTTTGTCTTTTTCTGTACAATACGTTTCATAACCATGTATGTATTGTTCGTTTTTACTTTTGTTATTGTTGATTTTGAGTAACTATGGCATGCAAGCTTTTATCTGCATGCGCTGCAAATTCTTTGTTTTGTTGCAAGGTCATCAAAACACTGAGTAAAGGCTTGGCATGTGTGCTTCATCATTTTCAGTTTTCTCCATTGATCTGGTGTTGATGAAACCTTGTTAAAGCAACATCATCTTGGAAATTATTTTGTTCTGAGAAAATGTTTTGCCTTTTACCCTTACTTGGGAATAAGGGAAAGGGCCAAATGAACAAGATGTTCCTGGTAGTTCGTAGAAATACAGCCCTAAACAGTGATTAAAAAGGCAACAAAATTTATCCAACAAAGCAAACTTCTAGAATGTTTCTAAATTGCTTAGGCATAGGAAATTGTAGGATATAGTCGATGCCTAATGGACTTAATGCTGGAGTACCTCATACCTGTTCTGCCCTCAATTGGAGAGCCACATAACTGACTGTGCCATAGATATATATAAACACAATTAATGTCATCTGGGATATGGTAGTGAAAGAAAAAGAGAGGGTAAAACTAACCACAGTTTGTGATATTATATTTCATTCCCAGCCAAACCTAAACACAAATTATTAAAGCCAGTGTTCTTTAAACACAACTGGATTTGTTCCTTCCTTTCCTGTCCTGACCAAACATATTTAAAACACCATTAAATTTCAGATAGACCTCATTGAAGCAATCACTTTGCCAACACTGATGCCTTCAGTGTAACAAGGTATCAAGGAGTTAACAAGGAGATTAGACTATTAGCCAAAACCTGGACCAGATGGAGAGTTTCCCTGGATTGTTTAAAGAGATAATCTCTTCAAACATAGAAGAAGAATGAAGAAACCCCACGGCTAGACGACTAAAGATAAACATTTGAAGATGTACGAGACGAGGTTTGAGGTCATCCGATTTGCTCAGGAAACGATCAAAAACTTTTGCAAATAACTTTGCGTGTTGGAGAAATCCCTTCTGTGAATTGGCACCGTGCGAATAAAATTTGACTTAACTGGGCCCAATTGTTGACCCGCGTCTTAGAAGACCGCAGACAGTTGGCAGTTCTCTTCACTCCCGACTTTACGAGCCTGGTCTCTCTCATCATCCTTAAAAGCGACGCTTTCCCACTGTGCCGCAGTGACAGTTCCGGTAATGGGACAGGGAGCTCGGACTGGCTTCTCCTGAGAGGAATCTAATATTCTCATTTTAGACGTGCAAAGTTCAAACACACATCAGGCTAGACATGTCGCCCCAGCGAGACTGATGATTTTCTTTCAAAGAAAATCACATTGCGAGGCACAGTGACCGCTTCAAACGTGGAAGGAATTTCTATTGCTTTTTTTTCCCAACAGCCTGGATTCATGGAGACAAAAAGGCATCGGATGAAGTGGCACTTTGTAAGTAAAGGAGAAGGAAGTAACAGCCTTTATCATCTTGATGGTACAGCAGTTTGTAATAACCAAGTGGCTAAGCTTATGCACATATTTGAGGGATACATCATCGGTCAACTGTGCAGGGAAACATTTCAACCATACTTAGATTTGGCAAAGAACACAAAGAGTGTGAATTGGGCCATGAGAATGTATTTCAGAAGTAGTATGTAACTAGTGTATGTATGTAGTATAACAATGCAGTTTTAAATAATACTAAAGTAATATTTTTAATACTCTAGACTTTGTTTTCAGATGACGCCAACTATGTAAGGCAAAGTCTAAAGTAGGCAAATAAGGTACCGTATTTTACGCATTATTAGACGCATCAGATTATAAGGAGCACCTCAATGAATGACCTATTTTAGAACTGTTTTCATAAATAGGGCGCACCGGATTATAAGGCGCATAGAATAAAAGATACAGTCAAACGTTTGACTGGGGTTGCGTTATGCATCCACTAGATAAAGCTGTGCTAAAGGGAATGTCAACAAAACAGTCAGATAAAGTCAAACTTTATTAAGCGTTTTGACAACTCCGTTCACTCCCATGGTAACAATGTTCAATTGATGTTTAAAAGCTTCAAGCAGAAGTGTTGTGAGCAGACAAATGTAGAGCGAGCAGCAGTGAAGTTGAGCGCGTGTATGACAGCTAGAGCACGTATATGACTGGTTAAGCGTGCAGCAGAGTGATTTTGAGTGTACAACAACCATGACACACTCTCTCAAACCGGTGGCAGTAATATCGCTCCTTAGATGTCCACCATGATGTGACGTGCGAAGTAAAGCCTACTCTGTGATGATGTAATGACGCCGCCCAAGGCGTGTAGGCTCAACCGGCTCAGAGTCATGAAAGTGTTTGTAAACATGTCACCCTGCAGGTAATGTTCATATATAAGGGGGTGGCACATATAGGTGGCACTCTCTGTATTATAATATTTGGCTCTGATCTAAATAGTCAATGAATCCTGGTATCATTGATTCAGCACTGAATCATTATTCATCTCCAACAACTAGTGCTACATCATGAGGTTTCATCAACCCATTACTAGTAGAGATTTGATCCAAACAAAAGGCTAGATATATACTGTTTTTTGCAGACTTTAAGAAGTTCTAAAAATCCTTTCATTTTCTTGGCCTTTTGTGTTAATTCCGGTTGTACTTACTGATCTCTAACCCTTGCGAACCCCCTGATCTTATGTGGTACAGAGCACCTAAAAAAAACATCAAAATGTTGGTATTTTATGAAGCCGAAGCACAAGGCTCAGTGGTATTACTCTGCCAAACAATGTTGTATTACTCCACAGGGAGTCGTTGTATTACCCCGCAAAATATTACATTATATAACCTTGTATAACCTTGAGGCACAGTGGTATTACTTTCTGAGTTGCCATAGCATAACCCTAAATGAAGTAAGTTATACTATGACTTTTTATTATTCACTCTCTTCACACAACAGTTTTTCTCTCTCTCTGCACATCAAAAACATTGTGATCCACAACTATATGCTCTTTAATACCAGTGCATGTAATGTTGGCAACACAATTTATTCCTGGGTTTACACAATGTAATGACGTGAAAACGCAAGAAATTGAATGTTACCTAAAAATAAGTTGTGCCTTATATATGAACTTATTCACTGATATTGTGTACCTTATTGTCTGACAAATATTGGAACAGTTATATATAAAGGCAAATTGCACTAAAAAAAATCTATGTAAAAAATAAAAATAAACAAATAAATCAAAACAACTAAATATAGGTAGGTAAAATAATCTTTGTCCTTTATTTTTATTTTTATTTATAATTATTTTTAATTTTGTACTTTCATGTGATTTGCAACACCAGTGCCTTCGCAGTCTTCACAACAGATTCAGATGATGAACAATAAATGTCTTTGGAGGATTCATTCAAATAAATTCCTTAAATTTCGACCATGTAAGATGGAAAAAATATTTGAAAACATATACGTATAAATGAGTTTTATTTATAAAGAATTATTATTCTGTATTTCAATCGACCTTGTAATGCAAACATATAAATTAAACATTTCCAAAGGCCTCTACGTAATTACAGTAGAAATAATGAAAATATTCAGTTGTTGCTCTATGAAGTTGTTGTCTCGTTGACCTTGACAAAGGAATAATGGGCTATAGAAATGTGTATCGTCAAGGTCTTATTTGATACTAGTGGCAAAACGGTACTTTGTATTAAATTATTCTTCTAAAAATGTTTATAATATAATATAATATACGATAATTGTGTTTTTTTTTTCTTTTTCTGTCAGTATCATGTTTGGACCAAATTTTGTCAGACTTGAGTTTACTGTTCCGTCAATACAATTTTGGGGCATTTTTGCGTTCCCAAATATCCTTATTCAGCTATTTTGTGAATAAGAAATAAAAAATATTACAGAAAGTATAAACATGTAATAATATTTTACGTAGTTAACTGAAAAATGTAGTCTTTGTAGGTACAAACTCAGGTGTATATTTAATCATTTTTTTAGTTATCATTCCATCGGATATTGTTACTATCTTCATTGTAAGTGGACTAGACATTGTAGTTAGATCGATGACATCAAAGGCATCAAGGACGGAGCAGCTTTGAGAACCGCTTTGTCAACAAAATTGCCACAAAATTTAGCCATTTAGCCAACGACTATCCGGATCAGTCCATCGGAAGATTAAACAGGAAAGACAGTTATAAGACGAGTGCTGTGTATAAAGCAACAACAACAACAAAAAAATACGAAAAAAGGAGGTACAATGATGAGTCAGGAAATTGAAAAACTGTACATGAAGCAGAGCAGAAGCAACCAATGGGGAAATGAATCAGTTAAACTGGGTGAAGAGCCGGATTTGTCAATTTTGTTCATCAAAATCTGTCTTTAATGTCTTGACGCTCTCAAGGATCACTGTGGGATTTGCTCGCGAAGCAGGCCTTGAGTAGAAAATCCAACATAACGGCTATGAAATTTCACAGGGGATACAAGTGTGGAAAGTGGAGAGAAAAACCCAACAAAAACCATAATGTTAGCAAGGAAATCCATATCTGTTGTTTAGGACCTTAAAGATTATTTTATGAATTTATTTATTTTTATTTTTATCCTCCATTTTTGAAAACATATTTAGGTTGGTGTTGTTGTTCATCCCTAAAGCAGCTGCAAAACACAGAGATCCTAGTGAATCGTGCAATAATCTTTTTCAGTGAATAGCTGATCAAAAGATGCCATTAACGCTTAAGCTGTATTTTCATAGTATCAATAGCAATTGGGATTTTTTTTTTCTTCTTACTCTCTCGGGTGGTTCTCGTCGCTTTTGCCAGGGAGTAATTGGGTAATTCTGCCCAGGGCTCAGTTCTCACAGTGTGCAGGGCTGATGGAGCTCAAATTGAAATGTTGGCGTGAAGCACTTAAGGTGAGAGAGCTCCAATATAGTTTGGAAATAAAGTGGATGGAGAAAAGAGACTAGAGAGTTGAACGTTTCAGTTGAAAAGTGTTGAAAACCACTGTTGCCGTGCGTCTTTTAATTGACGATTGTGTGTTGCATCCAATGCTGACGTGTGTAGGAGTCGAGAAGTTTCCATGGGAACTGACGATTGAAAATAAGTGGTCCAAAAGTCTTTTGACGTGTGTTCTGAGAGTAAGTTGGGCAATAATCGTATTGATCCGTCAGACACGTTTCATAATAACCTGTTTGTCAGAACCAGGAAGCACAAAATAACAATAAGGAACAGGATTTTTGACAAAATTCAACCAATAATGTTATATTCTGACACATCCAAAGGGGTTTCATAGCCTTAAACTATGCTTTATTGAGAACTAAAATCGATTTCTGGTTAATGACTTCCCTACAACGGCCGGTAGTGGTCTGTGTCACTTTCACTTCTACTTTAAAAATGAAAGGTGACAGTGAGTAACCTGCAACATGAAAAAACTATAACGGTGCAAACCTCGTTCATTTCCCGCTATATGCCTCCGTTTTCAAAAGATTGAACTCTTTGCAAAAGCCTACAACTCTACTATTATGCTTCCATGGCAGAATTTGCGGACTAAAGCTGTGTCTCAAATCGCATACTTGCATACTTAAACTTTTTTACCTATTTTAGATATTTTTAGTGCATAAGTGCGTCTCAATTCTCAGTTTTGAGGGCGTTTTAGTACGCCGATTTAGTGTGCATGGTGTGCAAACATCTAGCGAATATATCATTTCTTATATTTCTTGCAAACTTGCAAAACGTGCTGCCAGCAGGTGTCGATAGTGTTCCTACAGCTGGTTGAAATCATCGTTAAATAGTTGTAGAAGTAGAAGCTGTCGCGTCATTTCCTGTTAGTGCGTAGTGGCAGTGTTTGATTTGAGACGTACTATCTGTCGAGGACTTGCGTACTAGTTCACTAAGAGAAGTATGTGATTCGAGACACAGCATAAGTCTAAAGAGACAAAAAGAAAATGGGGGGAGTAACCAGATTTAAGCACCTTCAAATATCAACATTTCACTTGCTAGTCTGAGCTCATGGCGTTGTTCATGCTAGACAAGTAAGAAGTTTTTATGCTGAAATCAAATTGGTTTATAGCGATCAGAGATTTTCGTAGTCATTTGCAGGGTGATGAATTGAATTGAATTTTCTGAATGAATTACTTGCAGTTCCAAACAATTATTTGGTAGCGGAACTCGGTACAAAAACAAAGTTAAACATATCTTGTTTTTATCGTTGTCATATGATATTGTTTATCAATAATTAGATTCAGAACCTCATTGCTATTCATCCTTATCACATCTACGAGAGGTCTGGAACCTGAAATGTAGTCCAACTGCAAGTTACTCGGAGTATTAGCCGTTAAGCGCTAGTCTTCATGCTCTATGCGGTCTCCTTTCAAGAAAGATCTTAAGACGTTTTTATTTGTTCAGGCTTTTCCTTGATTTTCTGGAACTCCTGTTTTGTTCTCAGTATTATCTTGACCTTAAAGTATATATTTTATTGAGTATTGTTTTGATTGTTTAAGCGCTTTGTGACCCTGGTCTGGAAAAGCGCTCTCCAAATATAAATTAATTACTAACTTTCTTTCAGGCAATGACACTACCGCTTTGGTCCACTGGCGCCGCCAAAATCAACAAACACAAGAGTCACCAAGAGTTTCTTTTAAGCATCAAAAATACTGTAGCTGTTTCCCAAATCGCGCTCTTCTGAATTTATACTATAGGATTTTGAGTGCATCCCAATTAGCAGTGTCCGAAAACGTAGTGCGCAATGACTGTGCACTCAAATGGCCAGTCAATTGAGTGTGGATCGATGGACACTTTCCATCCTTATCCGCCGCCATCTTGGTAAATGTTTGAGTAAACACAAATTTTACCACAAAACAATACAACAACAGTAATAACAAAATAAAACAAAACTTGTTTCAATTGGTGAAATTCGCTGTTAGGGTTTCAACATCCGGTTGCCATCAGCATTAAAAATGAGTAGGAGAAGAAGCCGTCGTGTCATTTCCTGTAAGTGTGTAGCGACACCGAAATTTGCACACTTAACGTGAAATTAAGTGCTCTGAGAAGTGTGCGATTTGGGACACAGCCCGTTAGTAGCATTAATCATCAATTACAGAAGCGCCATCTTGGTACAGTTTCATCAGAGGCAGCTCCGCATTAAGAGTTGCAGGGAAGGAGGTACTTCTCAATCAGAAAATACTATTATTTGCTGAATTCTGGACCGTTTTTCAAAAGGGTTTGGTCCTTTCAAATCGTCATACATGTAGCTATGATACAGGGTGATGGATATTTTTAAAAATGCTGGTTTTACTACTAATTTCTCAGCAGACGAGCAGCTGTTAGAAGATGCCGGACTTCTTTGCCGCTTATGGATGATCTAATGATCAGAATACTGTACTAGATCTCGTGGGATCACTTTTCACAGGTAAAATGTAATTAAGGGATAACATAGTATGGGCAGGTTGTTAATAAATGATTGATTATTATTAATGTTTTGCTCTTTTGTAATAAATTGTTCTTGTAAATCTATTAAAGTCCAGTTTCATCAGAAGTAACTTCTTTCAAATTACTTTAATTTCTAAGAGGGTTTATTTAAAAATCTATTACTGAGGTAGTATCAACAATCAACTGAAATTTGTACGCTGCACTTCTTATTACATTGCAGTGATCCTAATCATCATTTGATCCCACGTTCCTCAATAGAATATTTCATTTTAAGACATTATGTTATATTATGATATTATCCTAAGCAGACCTTTCATATTTGTTTCATCTATCACTTCAAAATATTTTTTTTATATAGTAAAACGTTCTTTCTAATAATGTCTGCTATCTGGTCTGAGGTTTGAAAAACAAACCACGTTAAAAAAGCTTGACTAATAAGCGATTTATGATGACTTTTATACTGTAAACGCATCATTCCTCTACAGGCGTAATGCACTGTAGGAGCGAGTGGGTCTGTACCAAGATTGCCGCCCTGTATACAAACCAATCTAGTGATCAGCAGCAGGAAATATTAACCCTGTTCCTTTATTAACATTTCCTAAAAAATAAATAATTGAAATAAGGTAATAATTGTTAGCTTTGTTTTGCTAAAACACATGCACATGCTGTAAATGATGGGGGAACAAAATAAATGGTGGTTGTTAATAATAATAATAATTCAATCACTTGTAGGATAAACATGAATTTCTTTTAATGCCACAGTTTCCTCGTCCAACGTTTCAGTTTCCAGAACAAAGACGTCTGCTATCTTTACTCTTGTCGCCTACAGTATGTGTAAAAAACATATATTTAATTCCAAATCATAAGGAACTGGTGTTTGTAACTCTGGAGCTCTGAAATGGAAGATTTATTCCAGGCTATTGGGAGGAGCGGGATCAATCTGGCTGTAGCTGTTGCTTGGTAACCACGGTCCCGCTTGGTAATTTTCATAGATTATATACAGTATCTGTGTACCATAATGTCCCCTAGCAGTAGAAGTGGAAAGCTACTTCACTGGCTAAATCCGTCCATCTTTGTGCACACGGGCGCACAGAAACAGTTCAATATGCCTATCTCCCAGAAGAGAATCGGGAGCTAAGAGTGGAACAGCTTCCCGAGCCGCATGGCAGCTTCGTATTTTACCTCCGGGCAGCGACTGTCAACACCTCGACCGCAGGATTACAAACGACACGGCAGTTTCTTTGTATCAGAAGCACGCATCTTTGCACATCACAAGAAGGCGGCGGCGTGATCATCGCGCGCTGGACTCAAAAGATATTTGAGATGTTCCTCACAAGGTTGTAAAATGGATATGTTTTGAAATTCCAAGCAGTTATTTTTAGCTTGTGTGTCGATCTGGCTGGTTGGAAAGTACCTTATTAGTTTATTATTACTAGGGTCCAGGAAAATTCTGGTAAGTCCGAAGGCTAGAAATCGAGGCTGCTTGCCAAAATATTTCCCTGCAATGATTCAAATACAACAACACAAGTGAGCAAAATGCTCTGTTATAACAAGGAACCAAAGACATCAGTCCATAGTTAGGGTGTCCAAACTTTTTGGGGGGGATGGCCATATTTGATGGAGTGAAAAAAGTAATGATTGTGAAGATTGGATGTCACAAAATGATCCAATTCAGAACTTGAAAATGAAAGCTCCTGTGGTATAGAAGTAATTGTGTGCCATTGGACTTTGAATATCAATTTTCAACATTGAATTTTCACAGCATCACAATCAGAGTTTTAATTAAGTTTTATAAAAACATTAAGTTTATAAAAATTGTAAATTGTAACTATTGTAAATTGTAACTATTCAATAAAACAAATATTTTAAATAAAAAACAAAGAAGCTTTTTAATGTGATGATTTTTAAAATTTAAGATTTGTTTTTCTGCATTGAATCTTTTTAAAAATACATTTTAAATTCATCTATTTCTACATTTAAAAAATGCAGCGAACGGATGGATGGATGGATGGATGGATGGATGGATGGATGGATGGATGGATGGATGGATGGATGGATGGATGGATGGATGGATGGATGGATGGATGGATGGATGGATGGATGGATGGATGGATGGATGGATGGATGGATGCATGGATGGATGGATGGATGGATGGATGGATGGATGGATGGATGGATGGATGGATGGATGGATGGATGGATGGATGGATGGATGGATGGATGGATGGATAGACATAAATATATCTAAAGCTCATTTCCCAGAATTGTAATATAAAGGCGCCTGGGGTGGTATTCCTATATGTTACTGCCTTTGTGCAGATGATGGATTCAAGGGCTCTCTATTTTAGTCCAGGAAATGAAGAGTGAAGACCATCTGCCTGACACTTATATTTTCTCTCAAAAAGACAGAACATACATCATAGTATTGATAATCCTCTCGGGGGCCGACTGGTCATCATGTACATATTACTCAGTTTAATCTCACAGACGAAATAAAATGAGTCAGTGTCTTTCTTCTCACATCAATTTGACACAGATCAAGTACATGGCCTACATATCAATAAACCGGACTGAGTCATCGCAGGAACATCAGTGGTGACTGTTCGACTCTGCAGTCAGAAGATGGACAGCAGAAGCAACAGAGTGATATCATCCTCTGTCTCTTAAATTAAGATAAAATTATTTCACAACGGTCACATTTTCAGTATTAATAAGTAAGTACAGTAAGTACTAGCTATTTGTAAAGCGCTTTTCTAGACCAGGGTCACAAAGCACTTGAACAATGAAAAGCAATATGTAGTAAAAAATACAAACACATTTAAAAACTCTGAAAGGCCAAGAGAACATGGAGACAAACACCGGAGTCCCAGAAGATTTGGAAAAAGTACAAATGTTTCTAAAAAATATGTTGCTCGAATAGAACATGCATCGCCAGCAGCTAATACTTTCTTTGTGTATTATAAAGCTTACTGTGTGCATTGCAGGTTTTAAGTCGTTTATATTGTGATTTTTTTTTTCTATAAATAATGAAGTTTAGAACCTATGAAACACTAATTGAAAACACAATCTGTTGTGTTATTTTTCTATTGACCATAGTTCACTGTCTCAGAGATTTCTGGCTAGGAACTAGCATACACCAAAATGGTGAACCAACTGATTCAGTGTACTTATTCCTCCTCCAGTAATTTGGCTGAAAACAGATTAAGTTGTTTTTAAAGCAGGTGTTTAATTCTAAATGTTTTTTTTAATAGCAGTAATATCTCCCCATCTTCATTGTTTAGAAATAGACAACATGCTAGTCTACATACCGTTTCCCGCGAAAATTAGACATTCAACCCGATCCGCTGGGTCGAAAAAGTTGAGTATAAATGACCCAATCAGCTCTAGATCCATATCTATCCAGCAAATAGTTCATGAAAAGAACCCAGCCGTGAGAGAGTGTATATTAATATCGTGATCCATGCATTTGTGTCTTCTCGTCTGGACTATTGCAACAGTTTGTTTTCATGTCTAAACAAAAATGATCTGTCTCGCCTGCAGTTAATACAAAACTCTGCAGCGAGAATTCTGACCCGCTCTAGTAGGAGAACTTACATTTCCCTGATCCTTAAAACTCTTCACTGGCTGCCAGTTTCTTTCAGGATCAATTTTAAAATTCTGGTTTATACTTTCAGATATGTTTATGGTCAGACCTTCCATCAGTGATCTGATCCCGCCCTTACACCCCAGCTCGGGCTCTGAGGTCTGTTGATCAGAATCTACTGGCTGTTGCTCCTAAGCTTTGGAACAATAATCCTCTTTCTTTCCGCTTGATGGATCTACTGACTCCTTCAAGAAAGACATTTTTATTTGTGCAAGCTTTTCCTTAATTTTCTGGGATTCCTTGTGTTGTCTTGACCTTTTAAGTGTCTATTTTATTGTGTATTTTTTTTAATTGTTTAAGCGCTTTGTGATCCTGGTCTTGAAAAGCTCTCAATAAATACTAATTACTTACTTACTTACCTGTTTACCTTATTATTGTATGTAGTTTTAACATGGAAATGGAATGCAAAAGGTTCCTATATACTTAATATGTGTGCTAAGACTGGTCCCTAATGAGAAATGTAATTAGCTGTTACGCTCTCTGACCTTATTGTAATCCATTATATACCTTAACTGAAAATAAAGGGAAATCTGATTAAAAACGCTCACAGGCTTAAAATATCTAAGTAAACCTATGAAGCACGACAAAGAGGTCAAACTAAAATTCCAGCCGACTGACAGACTTGATTGGAAATAGTGCTTCTCGCTCAACGTTCAGGCGACATTAACCGAGCAACATGGCGGGAACAAGGTCATGTGCTGGAGGTGAAAAACACCACCGGGGTTGATAAGACAAGGGGAATTATTTATCCGGTCGCGGGGCTGTCAACTCACCTGATAAGACCCACTAATCAAACGCCGTAGATTACAGATGGTCTGACGTCGGCGCCCGGGTCAGAGTTGAGTTAAGGTCAGACATGTTTAAAAGCAAGACGGCGCCATTAAAGAGATGATGGCGCTGCAGGAGTGTGAGGTGATGGGTCTGCTGTCACGCCGACTCTCTCACCTTTGAGCACCGGG
The DNA here is from genome assembly GCF_982586985.1 of Callionymus lyra. Taxonomy (NCBI): domain Eukaryota; kingdom Metazoa; phylum Chordata; class Actinopteri; order Syngnathiformes; family Callionymidae; genus Callionymus; species Callionymus lyra. Next base: position 9,532,697 of record NC_141822.1, read on the forward strand.
TCAGTGTCTGCATTAAGTAAGAGCACCTGAGATTATTTTAAGACAAGGTTCAGGGTCCACGTGGAAATAGACATAAATGATGATCGTGAGGTCAGGTTTTTGTTTTAATACTGACTTATATTTCATCAGAAGGCCTACACATACATTTTAAACTTCACTCATTTTCTAGTCACCCTCATGTTGACTAAGAGTTGGGATTATTTTAAGAGTAATCTGTTCCTTTTTAAAAACAAAAATGTTTATTCATTGTAATGTAGCGACTGGAGATCAGTTGTCTAAATCTCTGTCCTAAAAAAACTTAAAAACATCCAAATACCTCCATACTGCTCGTCTGTGAAGTCCATCTTGTATTAAATGAGATATTTAAAATAAATGAGGAAAATAATTAAACAAATGTATATTTCAAGCTTGTTTTTAGCAGGTGTTGCTAGGATAGATGCTAGGCTAACCTCATCTTCTTCCAAAAATGAATAAAAATTAAATTAAATTAAAACATGCTTAAGTAGAGTTGGTTTAATTATTTCTAAATCCAAGAGGGACGTTACAGACGAACAGTATGGAGGCATTTGGATGTTTTTTAAGTGTCTTTCTGGACGTAGATGAAGACGAAGACAACTGAGCTTAAGTGGATAGCATGTGGATAAAATAAAACATGTAAGCAACATAAAGAAAACAAGATGATTTTCAATTTACAAGGACCTCTGAAACATGGCGCTCACAGTCAAATGCAAACAAATGAATGTGAAAATGCTTCTTATTTTTTCTAGTTAATGGGCCTATATTCAATTTCATTTGAGAGATAAACAAACAGAAGAACATGGAAATGTTCATGCTTAACATCAGAACAGCGCATATAAATTACATTAAGATTCAAAGTGGAGGGTGCACGTAATGAAATGCTTATCGAGATACATAATTGGAGACAGCAAATAAACAAAACAATATATGCATTTAAAAACTGCATATGGCGTTTTTACGAAGGAAGGTTTGTGTTTGATCGCACATTCACATGATGTACCTTTAGACTCTTTTAAACAGCTTGTGTTGCCATGGATACTTCCACATAATCATTCGTCAAGAATGTTTTGTATTTGCTTTTAAATTGTTTATGTTGAATTAGTATAAATAACTTTAAATAGAGGTTTTTCAATTTGACTTTCTATAGAAAACTGGTATTTTTATTAAACACAATCAGCCTTTGCTCTACTGCCAGTAGTCAATTTTATTTTAAGTGTCTTATCATAATAACATTATCTTAAGACGCTTTACAGTTTAGGTAAGACTATTTTGGACAAAAAATAAACGGATCCCAGAAACTCAACAATGAGCTAATCACGGCGTGGCATTGGCGAGGAAAAATGTCCTTTTAGAAAAGCATATATTAGTCATGATAACAAGAACAATCATAAACTAAAATAGTGTTAATAACAATTAAACAATAATAAAAAATAATAATAATTGTCAAAAATAAAACAAAATCATTATAAAATAAAAAAAAAATCGATTTGAGTTTAAATATATATATTTTTTTAAAGTGTATTTAGAAAATGTGCTTTAGAGTAGAGTTGAGAAAACCTGAAAAGGTGTGACCTTCGTGGTCTAAAGTTTGCAGCAGAAACCCTTGTGACTGACAGGGAAGACGGCGGGGAAGTTGGGTCTGCGCTCAGATCTGGTCTCACACTGGCTGGAATCAGCGTGTGATTTAATTAATCCTGCACAGAAAGTGAGAACAGGTGTGTGTCGACAGGAGGCTCATTTGGTCAAAGATTCCCTTTTTTTCCTCCACGAGAAATTATGGTCTTTTGATACGACAACACTGCTGGTGTATTGTTGGAGGACTCACAGCAGCAGAAACACAAAATCACTCAGTGTTTCTTCATTAGTGACTACATTTGCACTTTGATCTAAAGTAGCTTTTTAGAAATAACATGCAGCAGGGATTCATTTTATTTGTACCACTAGCTGTAGTCAACATGTATATGATGTATTACATGAAATGATTTCCATGACAGCCACACATTAAACCATAAAATTTGTATAGATTGTGTTTTTTTCTTTTTTTGTGATGCTCCTCTGGAAAATTCACTTTGCCAGGCGTGGGCTGGACAGACATACTTAACTCAGTGTGACTCAAAAATAATATTCCTCTCTTTTAACAGGAGAAAATTATATATATATATTTTTAATTTGCATCTGCCAACAACAATTTCTTGCCTTCCCGCTCTTGTAATGAGCATCACTTTTCACTTTTAGGGGTTCAAAGCAAACCACACATCCGGCAGACGGAGGGATGGAGTAAGGTTTAGATTTTATAACAACTCTGAACAGGAAAAAAGTTAATTTAATTCCAACAGTATTTCTCATTATTATTATTAGGTATGATACAAGTGTACAAACTAATGATCTTATAAAAGCTGTCAGTACAATTCATATAGATAGATTTTATAGATCCATTACTGAGGGAAAAAAACAAACTTTTTAATTAACATTTACGCCCCTTATTGTATTCGATGATATAAAATATGACTATTCGAGAGCTATGGTAGACAGAACCAACAAGAGATAAAAGAAGTGGTCGTTACAAAATCTCACCAATTTGGTGTCATTTTATAAATTATAAATATTAAAAAATCGATTTAAGATATAGTCATGACAGTGGTTTAGTACTTTCACTCAGCGTTGTGCATAATGAAGACCCAAAAAATATTAATAATATAATCATTTTATTAGTTTAGCACTTTTTTAAACGTGGTTACAAAGTGCTTTAGATAAAAATAATAGTTAAAATGGGATAATACATTTAAAAAGCACAGTAATAAAACAAGATAAAACAACACGTGTTCCATTCAAGGAAAATAGTATTAAATAAAATGATAAAACACTGCAAATAAAGGAGAGTAAAAGCCCATTGATGAATCCAGTAAAGGGTTAAAAGGCGACATCACATAAGAGCCATCAGGGGGTCCTGATGGAGAAGGCTCTGGCCCCTTTCGATTTTAGCCTGGACTTTGACACAGCTAACAGGGCCCTGCCCGAGCATCTAAGACTGCGAGCCGGCTCATAGGGGGTCAACATGTCTGAGATGTAAGAGGGAGCAGGACCAGCTTAAACGTAATCAGTAAAAATGTTGAAGTCAATTCTAAGACGCACAGGAAGCCAGTGCAGTGAGGCTAAAACTGGGGTGACGTGATGTCGTCTGTTAAAACCAGTTAAAAGAGAGGAGAGAGAGGAATTTTTAGGAGATGCCAAAGAGGAGGAAGTTACAGTAATCCAAACGGGAAAAGATTGGCAGAAGATAAGTTTTCCCATGTGTATTAATATTGAAAAAAAAAAAACTTTTTGGACACATTTTACGTTCATGATTTCATAGTGAAAACCTGCCTTACTTCAAACTTTATAAAGTTTGTCTGAAATCTGGGCGAACGAGAGGTTACGAGAGCGGAGTCCATTATGACATGAGTCCCTTGGAGGTGGAGATTTCAGGGATCCATGACACCCTCTTAAATAAAAACAATAATGTTTAACCAATCAAAGCAGAGTGGATGTAGTTATTTAACAGGGTTTTTTTAGGGGGCGGAGCTTAAGCACAAATTCTAATGTAAATATTTGGTATTCTGTGCTTATAATCTTTGAATTTTAGCTAATATTTGAATGAAAAAACTGCTTTATGAAGCTTCATCATCCCTTTACTAGGTTATTTAAACTATAGACAATTTTTTATGACCAAAAAAGAGTTTTTTTTTCCCCCTAAAATATCAAACTTAAAATGCCAACATTTGACAAAGATCAATTTTTAAGGCATGAACAAAAACCCCACGTGAAATTGTGACTGCAATTTGATATCACAGTTGCTCGTGAACAGATGATTATGCATTTTGCGCTCGAGCGCTCCTCTACATATGGAGCCATCATGCTTGAGCTGTGTAACGTAGAACAGGTGGCACCACTCGGAATACGATTCAGCTGACAACCGGCAAAATGATTTATCTGAAGGGTCTTCTTCTGGCAAGTTGTATTATCTTGAGTTTTTACATTCAAACGTAATTTGATTCCAGGAACATGTGCAATACAGACATTGGTGATGTTAGACTTCACTCATATTTTACTAAGGGTTAGGATTATTTTTAAAGTAATATACTCCTTTTTAGAGTTAAATGTTTGTTCATTTTAATGTAGCAACTGGAGCTGAGTTGTCTTCGTCCAAAAGGACACTTAGAAACATCCAAATACTAAAGTATTGAATTGTTTTTCGAAATTTAAAGAAGTCTGAATATTTAGCATTCGTTTGTAGCGGGAGTTATCAGTCTTTCAGTTCCTGCCTCATTGAAACACATTTTCAGATGGCATGTGCACGATTTAGGCTGATGGTCAAGCAGAATCCGCTAAAAATGAGTTTATAATATAGACTTTCATTTTTTCAGGAACAATCTCTCAGGCCGATGCTTCAATACAAGACTCTGATGAATAATAAACTTGATTAAATAAAACAAACATGTTCTGAAACTAGGAGATGAACTTCAGATTACTGTAATCTCACTGTAAAAGTGTTTTGGTACCTTTTATAATAAGTTATTGCCCAATTGACATGTTTCCTAACTTCAATTGCGAATGTCTATTGTGGATTAAAGTATTGATTAGCGATGTATTGATGAAACAGCTGTTGATGCATCATGATACAGTGTGTTAATTTTGAAAAAAAAAAAACACAAGATGGAACTTTCTGCAACATAATCTTCGGAACCAATTTGCTACTGGCATCGTTTTAAAATTTAGAGCGCCATCTAGTGGCCTTTTAATATGAACACACTGTATCATGAAACCTTGTTATTTTTTAATGCGGCCTCATCAACTCATCACTAGTTGATCAGAGGTGTATAATTGTTATGTTTATCAAACAATAAAGATGGGAATATGACAATATTCTTCCTCTAAATATTGATAATAGGACAAGACAAGATGATAACATTAAGCCCCTGCAATTGAACCTGTAGTTAGTGTGGTCTTTCCACTAGTGATGGTCTGATGAAGCTTCATGAAACAGTGTCATTATTTTCCACTAGATGGCAACCTTTGTGCTATTTTCCTTTGTTTTGAACAACTGTTCACATTAAATCCTATCATTTTTAAACTGATGGCGCCACCTACTGACCATCAGCACATCACTACTATCCACATGCTTCTATCAATGTATGAAACACAGCATCTAATAGAATCACTAAAATAAATCAACTTCTTTTTTTTTCGTTAGTCCGACAACATGGTTCAGGGTAAAAGTACATACTTGTGTGTGTTTTTTCTATGAGCAAACTTGTTGGTGTGAGCCAAAACAATTTTTGAATCATGGAAGTTGTGTTGTTTTGTTGATCTTATTATGGTTGTGAGATTTTTATAGTCATTTTTTAATGATCTCCTTGGCAGAGGTATGTACACTCTCAGTGCTTCTCCCAAAAGGGAATCAGTCAAACCGAAAACAGATGATGAATCATCACGTTTCAATCACAAAGCAAAAAAATCTGCAAATGTAACTTCTATTACACCTAAAAACAGAAACCCATAAATGATAGGTACTAAGCAGACTTTGACACTTTTATAAAGCTAATGAACAAGCTCTGTATCCAGCGCGGTTGGACAGGTGGACGTTGTTTATAAGGTGTAACATTCACTGAGTGCTTTCTTTCTCATATCCCCACTCGTAAAAACGCCAAGTAACATTTGATTAACGCCGGAGTGGAACACGAAGGATGGATGAAATACGCGAGAGGATAACTTGGTCTGTAACGAGGGCTGAGCTCACCGGTTGCACATCTGCGCCCCTCGTAAGCAGTTTCTCTTCACTACCTTGTCAAATTATATTTCCTCGTCGTGCCTGCCTCGGCACCTTATGGTTCGAGAAAAGTGAAATGCATGAGAAGTGAAAGACAAATTACAGTTAATAAGAATATATGTTGAAGTTAAAAGTGAGGATCAGAGGCTAGAGAATAAATAAATCTCTGGGAGCTTTAAAAAGGGAAGTTCAAACGTTCAAAAGTATTTATTCTTCATTTAACATTAGTATTAACGTGATGGACTTCCTGTTAGTTCCACTCAATTAATGTCCCGGTGGAGAAATCAAGCTACTCTAAGTGGTATTTTTATTTTTCCTAATCTGTTTGGCAAACTTCAAGTATTTCAAGTGATGGAAAATGTATCAAACATCACACATAAATGAACACAGTATGAAAACATTTGGTTGGACTTGACCATTCGATATACAGTTTTTCTCAGTTGCTTTGGTGCTTTTCTTAGATCAGAATGAAAATTCTCATAACTATTAGTACAACCACCGCAACAATTAGTCATTTGAGCACATCCTAGCAATTTTTCTTTCCTCTCAGTTGCTTTCCTACAATTCTCTGCTGTTTTATAACATTGTCATTTGCTTAAGTCACGTCAGTCAAAATGAACTATACTGATGGATGCTGAATAGTTGTTCCCAATAAAACTAATAGTCCTTATCCATTACTTAAGTCATTACATACAAAATTGTTGTACAAGTTGTTCAGTTACAATATGTCTTGTTATAATGTTCACATTTGTGCACAGCTCTTCCAAAATGATGTTTTTTTTTATGTTTGTTCTAAATAATTGACAAAAAAAGTGAAAGTTTATTTTTCTTTCGCACAATGCTGTAGAATTCCAAAGAGCATATACAGTAAAAATGTGAAAGATACGTATTCAGTTTCTTGTACTCACTTACTCCCCTAACTACAGCAATGTGTAATTTTATTGTAGTTTTCAAATGGCTGTACAAGTAGTGTATAGTGCCGTATTGAGCATTTTTAGCTAGTGTCACCAAGTTCTGACCTTTTTTTTTTTGCATTGGAAAAGACTGAGAGAATAAACTGTCATAATGAAAACATAACAAAGCCATTTTACTATATTATTCATAAACAATGGTGTCAAGACTTCTTATTTTGATGACACTGGCAGTTTCATTGACATGAATACTTGCTCTTGAGGAATATACTATCCATTTTGAGCAAGTGACGTACTTTTGCAGGTGATCCACTAGGTTTTGCAGTTTGCACTAAATGTTTTGAGAAATGCACTAACTGCTGTGCAAATGTTAATAGTGATGTGAGAAAATGACCAAAGCGACTGGAAAAACTGTAATATGAGCTGCTTGGCAGAGGTCTGCACTACCTGTGTGCTTCATATTTAGTTTCATTTGCAATCATCGTGAGCGTTTATTTCGGAGGAAGGTCACCACGATGTGAAACAGGATGCTGTGCGCTAACAAAACCACGGAAAAACAAAATATCCGTCTCAGCGGTTCCACTCGGGTCTACATTTTTGATTAGTCTTCCTGCCCTTGTGGTTATTTGCAGCTGCAGCAGGAAACAATTTCCCTGAACAGCACAACGCCGCAGCCGCCGATGATACATTGTCCAGACAGTTAATGATCGTTCAAACCAAAATGAGTCCTGACTAAATTACTTTGTTTCTGTCGGGAAATGCTCTTTAAGTGAACATTCATAAGATATGTAGGAGAATCAACATTCAGAAGAAATGGAAGAATATGGGCTAGTGATGCACAATTATATACTGTAACCTTAGTGTTATCTCAGGGTCAACGTGACCCATTGGCCTGAAAACAATGTGTGTTTGAGGCATCCCATGTGTTGGCTCTGGATCAAGGTGAGCGATCTCAACACAAGGGATACCACGAACACATTTGTTTCTGGACCTTCGGGTCACCTTGACCCCAATATCGGATTACCAGGGTTAAAGTTAAGGGTAAGGTTTAAAAATTTATGTTATGCTTTCAATTTAGCAATTGTGCCTTTGTACGCATTACAAATTATATTTGAAAGTAAAGATTCATTTGTGTTTCAACTATATTTTATATATACTGTATCTTGTCTTTTAGATCTTTAGCAGTCTACTGATCTAGGCATTTCATAGCCTTTCACAGCGTTCTTAAGAGTGCTCCTAAGAAGATTGTAGCACTGAAGAGCTTCTTAACCGATCAAGGAAACCATACATCCACAGTCCAAAGCTTAACCTCTTTACATCTAGGAATAAAAGAAAGAAAGAAAGATGGATGGATGGATGGATGGATGGATGGATGGATGGATGGATGGATGGATGGATGGATGGATGGATGGATGGATGGATGGATGGATGGATGGATGGATGGATGGATGGATGGATGGATGGATGGATGGATGGATGGATGGATGGATGGATGGATGGATGGATGGATGGATGGATGGATGGATGGATGGATGGATACATTTTTCATATTTTCCAGATTACTTTTATTGACATCATACTCTGGTGTCACACGCTGGTGTGAAAAGACTCCACAAATACTATAAAAACACATTTCCTCACATTATAAGTACAAAAAGACCCACAACGCTTTGAAAAAGCACCGCAGCTTAAACTGCCAGAGATAACTTTTACAAGATAAGTTCTTCAGGAAATTGTTCATATATTTTTGAACAGCCACGGGATGAAGAAGTAGGGCACACTTTGGAGATTCAATGAATAATTGCTGATGTGAATGGAAGAGCTAATCTGGCAGGAGGCAACTGGACAAATAATCAGTCTGGCAGGCGGGTTTTGATCCCGGGGCCGGTGGAAAACAGGATTAGACAAAGACACAGAGCAGGATACAAGGTTAGAATGCATAAGTGACCTCGCAGGAGAATAATGAGAAGAGGTAAAATAAAAATATATATCATTGCTGGGAGTCAAGCTCAAGGTATATCACGGTTTGTCAAAGGCAGTGATGGTCTGATGAAGATTCATGAAACAGTGTCATGTTGTTTGGAGGTCAGTAGGTGGCGCCATCAGTTTAAAAAAATATGTTTCTTAAGAACAGTTGTTCAAAACAAAGGAAAATAGTGCAGAGGGCGCAATCTAGTGGACTCTGAAGATAATGACACTGTTTCATGAAACTTCATCAACACATTACGACCATCTAGTTGACTCTTAAGATAATGACACTGCTTCATGAAGCTTCATCAACACATCACTACCATCTAGTGGACTCTGAAGATAATGACACTGTTTCATGAAGCTTCATCAACACATCAGTACCATCTAGTGGACTCTGAAGATAATGACACTGTTTCATGAAGCTTCATCAACACATCAATACCATCTAGTTGACTCTGAAGATAATTACACTGTTTCATGAAGCTTCATCAACACATCACTACCATCTTGTGGACTCTGAAGATAATGACACTGTTTCATGAAGCTTCATCAACACATCACTACCATCCTGTAGACTCTGAAGATAATGACACTGTTTCATGAAGCTTCATCAACACATCACTACCATCTAGTGGACTCTGAAGATAATGACACTGCCCTCATGAAGCTTCATCAACACATCACTACCATCTAGTGGACTCTGAAGATAATGACACTGTTTCATGAAGCTTCATCAACACTTCACTATCATTTAATGGACTCTGAAGATAAAGACACTGCTTCACGGAGCTTCATCAACACATCACTACCACCTAGTGGACTTAGAAGATAATGACACTGCTTCACGGAGCTTCATCAACACATCACTACCACCTAGTGGACTCTGAAGATAATGACACTGTTTCATGAAGCTTCATCAACACATCACTACCATCTAGTTGACTCTGAAGATAATGACACTGCTTCATGAAGCTTCATCAACACATCACTACCATCCTGTAGACTCTGAAGATAATGACACTGTTTCATGAAGCTTTATCAACACATCACTATCATCTAGTGGACTCTGAAGATAATGACACTGTTTCATGAAGCTTCATCAACACATCACGACCATCTAGTGGACTCTTAAGATAATGACACTGTTTCATGAAGCTTCATCAACACATCACTACCATCTTGTGGACTCTGAAGATAATGACACTGTTTCATGAAGCTTCATCAACACATCACTACCATCTTGTGGACTCTGAAGATAAAGACACTGCTTCACGGAGCTTCATCAACACATCACTACCACCTAGTGGACTTAGAAGATAATGACACTGCTTCACGGAGCTTCATCAACACATCACTACCACCTAGTGGACTCTGAAGATAATGACACTGTTTCATGAAGCTTCATCAACACATCACTACCATCTAGTTGACTCTGAAGATAATGACACTGCTTCATGAAGCTTCATCAACACATCACTACCATCCTGTAGACTCTGAAGATAATGACACTGTTTCATGAAGCTTTATCAACACATCACTATCATCTAGTGGACTCTGAAGATAATGACACTGTTTCATGAAGCTTCATCAACACATCACGACCATCTAGTGGACTCTTAAGATAATGACACTGTTTCATGAAGCTTCATCAACACATCACTACCATCTTGTGGACTCTGAAGGTAATGACACTGTTTCATGAAGCTTCATCAACACATCACTACCATCTTGTGGACTCTGAAGATAATGACACTGTTTCATGAAGCTTCATCAACACATCACTACCATCTAGTGGACTCTGAAGATAATGACACTGCCCTCATGAAGCTTCATCAACACATCACTACCATCTTGTGGACTCTGAAGATAATGACACTGTTTCATGAAGCTTCATCAACACATCACTACCATCTAGTGGACTCTGACGATAATGACACTGCCCTCATGAAGCTTCATCAACACATCACTACCATCTAGTTGACTCTGAAGATAATGACACTGTTTCATGAAGTTTCATCAACACATCACTACCATCTAGTTGACTCTGAAGATAATGACACTGTTTCATGAAGCTTTATCAACACATCACTACCATCTAGTGGACTCTGAAGATAATGACACTGTTTCATGAAGCTTCATCAACACATCACTACCATCTAGTTGACTCTGAAGATAATGACACTGCCCTCATGAAGCTTCATCAACACATCACTACCATCTAGTGGACTCTGAAGATAATGACACTGCCCTCATGAAGCTTAATCAGACCATCACTACATGGAAGCACCGAAGAACATTATTCAGTGAGAAGAAAATACTTGCCAGCTGGTGTGTGTGTTTTTTTTAAATCATGTCGACACTTAATAAAATAATAATAATGTGATGGCTGCGACAGATTTGTGTGTTGTTTTGCGTGTTCCCTCCTCCCTCCGGCAATTGTGTTGTCTCTGTTTAGAAGACAAGTCTCTCTGCAAGTGTCACCACTTCAGAATTGTTTTCTTTTTTCTTCCGTCAGTATGTCACTGGGATTCACACCAACAACAACAGTCAGGAAAAAAACAAACATGGAAACAACGGAGAGGTGGGACAAATGCTGGTGGCAAATACTTGAAGAATTTGACAACTGTCTGATTTTTGTTTTTTTTTGTCAATTTAAAGAACACACTCTTTGGCGATATTTGGATATATAGTGTCCTTGATGGGATCTTCCACGGCAGTAAGGTCTATAAATTAAACTGTAACGTTCTAAACTTTCTAGCCACGATCGTAAATGTGTTCCACTGTGATTCTTTTGTCATCATGCTTTGTAAAAATGATAAGATACAGCACGATAAAAAAAGATATTACTTTATTCACTACACAGTGAGGAAATGTAAGTAGTCACAGCATCAAGATCACAGTGGAAACAACATTTAAAAACATATCCCTTGTGTTTTTGTGGTATCCCTTGTGTTATTTCAGGGTCAAGGTGCCCCCAACCCAAAAACAAATTTGTTTGTGGTATTCCTTCTGTAATTCCAGGGTCAAGGTGACCCAAAGGCCCGAAAACGAATGTGTTTGTGGTATCCTTTGTGTTTTCTCAGGGTCAAGGTGACCCGAAAGCCCTAAAACAAATGTGTTTGTGGTATCCTTTGTGTTATTTTATGGTCAAGGTGACCCAAACCGAAAACAAATTTGTTTGTGGTATTCCTTGTGTAATTCCAGGGTCAAGGTGACCCAAAGGCCCGAAAACGAATGTGTTTGTGGTATCCTTTGTGTTGTCCCAGGGTCAAGGTGACCCGCAAGACCTAAAACAAATGTGTTTGTGGTATCCTTTGTGTTATCTCAGAGTCAAGGTTACCCGAAAGCCCTAAAACAAATGTTTTTGTTGTATCCCTTGTGTTGTCAACTAGACAAGATATACATATTAGATTAGATATTCAGTGCACATATTAAAAAATGAATGCATTTAAAATAATAATAGCTATATCAACAACAATCTCATAGCGGTTTATAAACAACGTGACACTGCTTCATGTAGCTTTATCAGCCCATCACTAGTATTTAGCTCACATCCGTTTCAGTCTTATTGGGTTTTGCGGACGAATAATCCAAAAAACTAAATCGGGTTTTAGTCCAGACACAGAGCAGATCACAGGCTAATATTTTGAGCCAATAAGAGCTACATCTAGTGTTCTTTATAGATATAAATACAACGGTAAACAGTAGCAAAAAGTGGAGGAAAATGTATAATTAATGGCGTGCATACTACATTGCCTTCACCGGGGCCTCAGGGGTTAATGGTGTCACATCCTACGTATTTACTCTTCATCTCTGTCTGCATCGCATTAACACGACACTGTGTGTATAAATTAGCTGGTGTTAAGATGTAAACCACTGCAGAAACGTAATATTCTACTGTCATCTCTATTTTAATTCATGTGCTCATTACAGTTTGATGCAGAGGCCCCAGCTGTTATTCATGAGCACCATTTAGTTCAATAAAAGTCACACACACAGAGAATGAAGTGATATTGCGAAGCACCTGCCCTATACCTGAGTCTGTCGGGAGAGTGCACATTTGTTTCCCCGTGATTCTACCTGTCGGCTTTGTATCTTTTCTGACGGGCGAATGTGTTCTGCGCCGAGGATGTAAGTGGCTTCGGTCTTTTGTTGTTAAAAAGCATCATCAATGAAATGAATCATCCTCGTTGTCGTCTGGAGCTTTCAGCTGCTTCGAACATTAGGCAAATTCAGTGGCGGCGGCGTCAGGAAGGGATTCAGTGTTGGTCTGAACCGACTCAGAAAAGTAAAAGTATTTCTGTATGTTGTGTCGAATGACAACTTCTCAAAAGTCCTGTTTTTTTTAGTGTCAAATATGATAGAACTGGTTTCATCCAATGATGTTACAGGTAGCTAGAGACGTCACTGACAAGGCCAGTTGTTGTTATATTACATGTTTTATTTTAAATCTATATCAACATACAAGCTTTGAAATTAATAGAGAAACTCAATTAAGACACAGAAGTATCACAGAAGTAATTTCCAATTGCTAAATCAAATAATTGATATCAATGCATAGCTACAAATTAGTATTTAATGACCATGAACAAGTATTTTCTTTATAAAATATATTTATAGTTACTGTAACTAAACATGATGTATTCATTATATTTTGTGTTTTTTTTTACAAATAGTTCAACATACTAGCTTTATAAAATAAATAGAGAAACTTAAGGTTGATGTGATGTATCATAAATATGTTGTTTTTTTTTATTGTGCTGACGTTTGATCATGACATAACATTCCAAAAGGAATTTTCAATTACTAAATTAAATCATTTAATTTAATTCATGGCTACAAATTAGTATTTCATGATCACAAACAGTATTTTCTTTATACAAATATTTATAGTTATTGTAATCAAACGTGATGTTGTCATTATATCATGTGTTTTTTTTATATATATATTTCAACATACTAGCTAAATAAATTAAGAAACTTTTTTTCTGGAAGATATTATAAAAAAGTTACCTTATTCATGGAGCTTAATAGTTTAGAGTTTATTTTCAAGTAATTAGGCCAAATGAAGGAGATTCATGTTGGTGAGTGAAATAATTTAATTTGTTGGTTTTTATTGATGTTTGATCGTGCAATAAAGTCACAGAAGTAATTTGGTAAATTAAATTATTTGATTTAATTTAATTTGTGGCCAAAAATTAGGATTTATTGACCACAAACAAGTATTTTCTTTCCTCACATATATGCAGTTATTGTTATCAAATATGTTTACATTATTTTACCTGTTTTCTTTTTATTTTAAATATATTACAACATACTAGCTAAATAAATAAAGAAACTTTTTTCTTAGGACCTTCATTTCTTAAAAATGTATCCTGAAAATGTTTTATTTTTAAACTGTTCTGATGTTTAATCATTTCCGTAACATCCAAGTAGTAATTTGTAATTGCTAAATTAAATAATTTAATTTCATTCATGGCTATAAAATTAGGATTTATTGACCACAAACAAGTATTTTCTTTACACAGATATTTATAGTTATTGTAAGCAAACATGAATATTTCAACATACTAGATTTAAAATAAATTAAGAAACTTTATGATAAAGTATAAGATTTATTATGAAAATATCTTATTTTCAAGTAGTTTTAACATTTAATCATGACATAAAAACCCAGAAGTAATTTGCATTTGCTAAATTTAATAATTTATTTTAATTCATGGCTACAAATTAGTACTTAATGATCGCAAACAAGTATTTTCTTGAGACAAATATTTACAGTTATTGTAAGAGCATGATGTTGACATTATATTACGTGTTTCTTTAAATACATTCCAAAATACTAGCTTCAAAATGATCATAGAAATTTAAAGATGTCCGGCTTTTTCTCCTAGATTTATCGTGAAAATATCAAATGTCATGCCTCGGTGCAGTTTGTGTGCTGAAAACTTTATTGGGGGTCGGTCGTAATGAAGACAATAACGAGGGGCCGCAAATGACTCCCCGATTAACTGGACTGCAAAGTGGTCGCCGGCTACATCAGTCATCCTCCTTCGTCCACAACGCTTCATGGTCGTTTTGGCAGCTGTGACACTGACTGTTTGATCTACTGTCCAAACGCGATGCTCCAGTCCAGCACCACAGATGACTTCCCTTGGCACTGATGAAGCAATTAAATTTACTCACTGATAATTAAAGTGTTTATCTTACTGACATTTATGTCCTTTTATTTTCTCGGCAAAAGGGCAAGAGGATAAACTCCTGGCTTGTTTTAATTGTAAATGTGACAGTTAGTGCGATGAAAATGGCATCATAGAATTTTTTTTCTTTTTTTTTTGAGACTTGTGGCCAAATTTGCTATTATGAGAAGTGAGTGAGAAACTTCAGAGTGCAGAGATAAGCCGGTAAATTAAAGTATGGGGACAAGAGATTGGAGAAAAGAGAGGCACCTGCACTGGACAAGGTCAGTGGCGATAAAGTGATGACCGTATAAAATTGCTGCTTCATAACTCTTTCATGTTTGTGACCCTCGTCACAAAATGTGTCAGGAGTTTTCTTTGACTCCTCAGGACCGCTTTAACTTTGCTATCTCTACCAAGGAGTACTTTTCATGATTCTTTAATAAACACATGAAAGAAACAATATAGACGATTCATGACATATGATGGTAAGGACCAGAAAGTCATGTGACCAGGAATCAAACCAGGGATCGAAAGGAAGAAGGTGCTTACTGCTTACCACACCCATTAAAAACTCATCCTATCTAAACCCTAAAGTAAGTAAGTAAGTAAGTAATATTTATTTATATAGCTCTTTTCGAGACCAGGGTCACAAAGCGCTTAAACAATCAAAACAATACTCCAAAAAGTACATACTTTAAAGATCAAGATAATACTGAGAACAACACAGGAGTTCCAGAAAATCAAGGAAAACCTGAACAAATAGAAACGTCTTAAGATGTTTCTTAAAGGAGTCAGTAGACTCCATCAAGCGCAAAGAGAGAGGAAGATCGTTCCATAGCTTAGGTGCAACAGCCTGAAAAGATTTCTCTCCTCTGGTCCTAGTAAAGTAATCAGGGGCCTCATGTACTAAGAGGTTTTATGCGCAAAAAATGTGCGGACATACTTTTCCACGTCAAAGTTCGTATGTCCGGGCGGGACTAGATAAGCTTCAAGCTTCTCACAGTGTTTTCCCTTTCATGGGACATGCATGTAACATGTGAACCATGAGAAAATGATGAAAGGTGAATCAGACTGTCATGCCAGAAATAAATTATTCAATATGTTATGACAAGTTTAAATGTGGCGTACGTTCTTATTTATTACTCAGATGCATGTCAGCCTTACTAGTCATGATGAGAAGTTCACACCAGAGTTACAATAACGATCAATATTGATCAAAAATAATCACACACACAAGATAGATTATTCACAAATGTATAAATACAGTATGTTCTCATTCACCAAACTGATGATTTGTATGCATTAAGACAACATTGATTGTTTTATACTGAATATTTCAATCTGCTACTTCACGAATAAGTGTAATGGAATCATCAGTTTGTTTTATAATGTAACAAATGATCAGCGTCTGATGCTTCAAGACTTCTCTATGAGAGTCACAGACGTTCTTGTGAAACAACATCACGTCCGTTTGATCAAACTGAAGCTGCAGAACGAAAGCAGCTGAAGCCGGTTACCCTCATGTCGGAGCGATCTCCTTGAAAAACACACCTATATAAATATACCATGACATGATTTTTTAATTTTTCGTCCTTCCGTCCTTCCGTCCATCCATCTATCCATCTATTTTATTATAAAGAAAATTAATATTTTAACGACTAAAGTACTGAGAGAAAACCTATATATATAACATATTTGAAGGTCAACACAGTAAGAATTTTGAAGTTGCCCTAAACATAATTCTAGTATGAGATTCAACAAAATTGAACTGTTTGACTGCACTGCTCTGTTGCCAAAAAAAAAAAAACGTGAAAAAGGGAGAGAAGTAAAATTGACATTTTTTGGCAACACTATACATGCTTAGCTCTTCAACATATGTAATGATGTATACTACTGTATGATTGTATATATGCATTATATATAAACGGTGTTTATTGTGTGTTTTGTGGTATCTCTTACTCTGGACTGTTGTATATGGTATAAATAAACATCCCTATGCTTATAAATCAAAAGAAAGAGATTTTTTAAAGATATTCTGGGTTTTTTTTCGTTCACTGTCGGTGACCTCTTCTTTTATCCTATGACATGTCTGATTGCTCTTGTCATGCACCCATTAGGAAAATTATAAAAGTGTAATCTAATCACAGAATTTTGCAATAAGTACCTCTGTCTGACATGTTGTGGAGGTCGAACAATTTTGAAAATGGACGAAGCCGTGGCTAAAATGACTAGACGCACTAGAGCAAATGGATATGTTGCTGCGTGGTTGGATGTTTTAAAAAAGCAGATTCTGTTCGGAAACCTCGGCATCCTAATATATAGACATATAGAATATATAGAGTGTTGACTAATCTGACAAAGTAAATAATCTTTGTGAAATTACATCAGGTTGAATCCCAGATGTGTGTGGTCTGATACACTGCTGACCGCAGCCACTAGCCATCTGTGTGTGCGCCGGCCTCTCCAGTTGCTCGGCAACTGAAGGTCTCATCATGTTTGCCCATATTGACAGGGTGATTTCAAAATATCCAGCGTTTCAAACACGGGCTGCCCAAGGTCTTCGCAGGCCACGAATACACCTGAATTTTTACAGCCGATTTACTGTAATGGTCGGATTTCATTTCTCTCGCCCCTTTGAAAATCTTGTTATGTCTTTATTCAAGCCTTGGACTCTATTCAAACCATACAAATTTGTCCGGATGTATTTATTCCAATTTAGCAAACCACTCCAAAAGGACACTGTAGTTTGGTTCACCAAAAAGTAACGTGTAAAGCGATGTAAAAAGCTTGATTTCTTTCAGATACTTTGCTTTCCTTTTCCATGAGGGATTTCATTCTTCATAGTGTTATCCTTGGATTCTTATTTTTTAGTGTACAACAGAGGAACCGTCATGATCAGCGTTAGTCTACTGGGTCATCAGTTATAGGCTAAAATGTATATTAATGCTAATTGACTCGCTTTTCTTAATCTACATTTTTGTTCAAAAAGAAACTCAAAAAACATCTAAAATCCTCCACACTGCTCGTCTATAATGTCCATCTTGTACTGAACCCTCAACATTAGAAATACTTACCATAAAGAATAAAATATTTCTATATTTTTGCTGGTTCTTAGCGGAAGATCCCAGACTATCAGTTTAAAAATCTTGCACTGATACTTGCACTGTGTTTGAATGATGAGATACTTTGACTTAAAAGACTGTGAACTTTGGCTACAAAGAGATCATCTTGAGATTTGTTTGTAGATCTTAAGATCTCACTACCACTTGCAAGGTGAAATGCAACAGGGCATAGATGGCATAGACGAAACACTTGAACTTGAACAGTTAAACCTGTTGTATAACGTAACTTTAATGACACATCACCTTTGATAATCCAGGGATCCCTTGGGCTTTTTTGTCTTCTACCATACGACACTCTCCCGGGTGACCAATCCCCATTTTCAGTACAAATTGCCCACCAAATATCTACCCTGTTATGGATCCACAGAGAACGCAAAAGGCATTTTATGTGGCCTCAAGGATGTTTTTGGTGGTCATTGCTCCCGCACCCTGTGGTGAGCTCAGAGTAATCGGACCTCTTGTGCTCATCGGCCCATCAATTCGAGGTACAGTCGGTTCCAGCAGGACCACTTGCTTGGTGCACAGATTACCACCATATCTGGGTGGAGTAAAGTGATAGCTATGTTCGCTGTCAAGTGGCTGACGAAAAGTAGGACAGAGTCCAGAGATTCCTCAACATACTTTCGGATAAGCAGTGTATAAACTGATAAACTGAACTGAGAAAAAAGTATCTCACTGCTGAATAAAGAAACTCATCCTTGAGCTAAGCAAGTAGAACCAAGTACCATGGTCAAGCCCCGGGAGTATCAGTCTCTTAACTCTTAAAAAATACACGATTTCTCAATTTTCAGGGATGGATATTAGGCAGCAACTGCTTCACATGCAAGTTCGGATCAATTGTGTCTGAAGTAATATTTGGTGTAAGCAGAACTAACGTGCTATACTGTATGAAAAAGTGTCTACGTTTCTGGGATAACTACAAAAAAATGACTTTGAAGAAATGTTTGGTCCACTTTTTGGAAAGATTAAGGGCTTGAATTAAACATACAGGCAATCCAGCTGAGAAAATCACCTGGTAAGCTTCAAGGAAAACATCTCCAAAGCCGGTGTGCTGCTGGGATAAACAGGTACAAGCCATTCAGTGACACGCTCCAAACACGGCATCAGAGGCACTCCGGAAATAGACTGGTCCAGCTGAACAGGAGAGGATTCAGCCACCAAGCCAAGTACTCCACAGAGAATCGAGGGTTATGAATAGCTTGGAAACTTCCCTAATCTCCCTGCCAGAATTCCGGGCCAAAGATTGTGGGGAAGCATAGTGTTCATTCCACACAAGATGGATGTGGCTATTGTGCTCTGTGATCTCCCAGCTATTGTTTGGCTTAGATATCGGTAGCTGCTAGAAATAACTGAAGCCAAACCAATACGGACACAAAGTTGATGGAGCATAAAACACCTAAGGGCTTGCTGTCACCGTCATGGATTATTTAGGGGAGAATAAAGAGAAAAGTGAGTTAGATTACTAACTAAGTGTGACTGTGCTTCATCAATCTTCATAGGGAATAGATATAGGAATGGGATGGCTTGCTTTTAAGCAACAACTTAACAATGTTACTGAACAATCAGCTAAAAATAGTCTTAATTGAAGAGTAATTACTCCTTGCACTGATGAAAAACCTCAGTGTTTTGCTGCAGTACCTTTATTTTTATATACTATATTTATTTATTAACAGTCTGAGATTCTAATGTTAAAAGTACAATTTAGGGTTTTAACCCCGCCTACTCTTTTCCAAGAGACCAGTCTCACTTCCAAATAGGTTTCAGCATAGATCAGATAAATATGAAAGTCGAAATAGGAAGGAACCCTAACCCTGCTCACTTGAAAATCTCTTAGATGTTCAAATCATTTGGTAATGTTCCAATAATCAATCCACTTTCCTGTCGGCCTATCAAACAGAAAAGCTTTTTTCTGAACAATTCCTTTGAAGTCTCTGTGGACCTAATGAGAGAAAAGAAAATATGAAGGAAGTAATGGAAACCATCTGCTGTCTCGGCCATCTTGGAAATGCAGGTACCGGTTTAGCAAGACTCAAAAGACAGTCAAAAGGGGGGGCTTAATTGTAATTGGCCAATGATGCCATTCCAATTTAGTTGAGGCCTTGTGGCTAGTACCCAGTCAGTTCCACCAAGTCAAATCCCACAAGTGGTTATTATACAAACTCAGGAAAATTTGTAGGCAGTGTTTGATTTCCGCTTTCTTTCCGCAGAGAGCCTCAAGTGGGCATCGATAAACAGCAGCTTTTTGCACAACCTTTTAACCCTTGTGTTATCTCAGGGTCAAGGCATGAAAACAAATGTGTTTGTGGTATTGTCTTGCATCTTGGTAAAGGTGAACGACCCTGGGATAACACACGGGTTAAAGCCCAACATTGGCCCTTGAATGAGACCCATTTATACAGTCTTAGAAAAAAAGAATTAGAGCATTATTGTTTTTAAGTAGTGGCTCTTGTGTCAAAACTTATAGTAACATGTGACTAACATACATCAAATAAGACATGAACTGCCTTAAAGCAGCATTTATTTTTGGAAAGATTTTGTTATTTGCTTATTTTTCTTTTCTTTTCTATTACCATGCATTAAAATCAAAAAGAATATTTACACAACTAAATATTTCACCTTGTTTTTTTTGTATTTCTTTTTGGATGAACAAGGTCTTTGGCTGCCCTTAGTGAAATGCAAATCCACCACAGAACGACAAGCGCCTGCTGATTCAAAGTCCAGTGGAGAAATTCAGCCCTATTGTTATTACTGACACTCAATACTTTGTCTTGATAAAGCTGAAGGATTTTAATAACAGGGGTCAAGCCTTTATATAACAGTCTGACTGACAGAACCTTCAAACAGACTCATGGACAGACTGAGCTGTTCCATTATCTACCAGAAATACATGAGTAGGATCCACTATTAAAGCTATTTGATTCTATCCAGAAAACAGACATCCCAGAATTGACTCACCTCATTTTGTATACAGCAGCTCTTTATCATCGTGTAAACTTATTGTGTTCTGATTAATTTGGAATTGCCTGTCTTGCTTCAGTAGAGTGTGAAATGCACTTTCCCTTTAGTACTTTTTCAATTTCTATCATTGTGAGCAAGAGGAACGGGCGCAGGGTGGGCCGAGAGAATGAACACATGGACGTCTGGTGTAATTATGAAACTGAAGTATTAGAACAGGCACTGCCTTCACCGGCTATAATTCATCAAACACGACCTTAATTGAATTGTTTACACAGATGTCTGCAAAATGCTTCCTGCTAAAGTCATTTGAAATAAAACGAAGTAGTTTAACACAGAATATTGTATTTAAGTCGTTTTCTGCTGGAAATGTTGTGCAAAATATTTGTTTAAAAGGTCCTTATGTTGGTGCAGCACTTGTTAAATCGTGGCCACAACACAACCGGAATTGAATTTGAAGAAGCTTCTGAGGAGAGAAATATGCTCAGGGATTATAAAAGCTCAAAGAAAAAAATGAAGGCCTCTGTCTTCCTTTCACATTAAACAAACCCATCCATCTATCAACCTCCCTTTATCCGAGTCGAGTCACAGAAGTGCAATCCAGGAGGCTCAGAAAAACCTTCTCCCTGGAAACCTCCTCTTGCGCAACTGAAGGAACGCCAACCAAAAGATATAGCCTGTCGTGCATTTCATGGGTCTGCCCCAGGGCCTCCTTTTATTTCTGCACTCCCTGACAACCCGCCTTAATCCAGGGCTGCAACGTCCCATTTGATTTCCCCGTGCCTCTACTCCGAGCAGGTGTCTGGACTTGTGTTTGTGGAGGTAATATTGCAGTGAGGTTTGGATTTCTTGAGGCAGTGTCTTCGATCTAAAGGGGGCATCAGACCAATCATGGTTTAGGTGAAAGTCAAAGAGGCGTTGAAGACAAGAGAAGATTTTCTGGCAGCAGACCCTCAAGTTGGATAAAAACTGACCATTTTTTTTAACCAAGAGTAACCCAGACTACACAGTGACACATTAAACTCGTATTAGAGGTTCCCAGTATCCTTCATGACGTTTAAGATATCACAATAGAAAGTCAGTGAGACGTGGGTGTTCAAGTTTGATATTAATGCATTATTTTTCTTGTATTTTTGCTTTAATGTTGTTTTTTAGACTTACAAGTGTAATATGTAAGTAAGTAAGTAAGTAATATTTATTTCAATTCAAGGAAAAGCCTGAACAAATAGAAACGTCTTAAGATGTTTCTTAAAGGAGTCAGTAGATCCATCAAGCGCAAAGAGAGAGGAAGATCGTTCCAAAGCTTAGGAGCAACAGCCTGAAAAGATTTCTCTCCTCTGGTCCTGAGCCGTGTGCGTGGAAGTAGATTCTGATCCACAGACCTCAGAGCCCGAGCTGGGGTGTAAGGCTGGATCAGATCAGTGATGTAAGGAGGAGCCTGACCATGAATAGCTCTGAAAGTAAGAACCAGAATTTTAATGTAGTAACAACATTGATTTAAATTAGTTTAACCATTTTATAAAATAGAATTTCGTTTTAACCAGAGGACTCTTGGTAATGAACTAGACTCAACAACACTTACTTAAAAGGTCATATGTACTCGTCCGATAATGGATTGAGTCACATTGTTTATGCTGAATGTTCCAAATAAAAAAAAGTTAATTTTCACTGCTTATCCCCACATTATACTTTAGAAGGTAGCTTTGTCTTTGCAAAACGATGTCAAGGGGTCTTGATGGGCTGATGATCATGAAGTCATCATGTTCAGAGCTCTGGAGACATAAATTATGAACGGTGAGACATTTTGTTTCATTAGTTTTTAAAACCCAAAGTGTCACGAGTGAGTAAACAGATCCAGGAGCGGAATTAGTTCGAGAAAAGGTGATCTTTAATCACAATCTGATGAATAAATCCAAAACATATCCAGTATTAAATCCAAAATGTAACCTAAACAGACATGAATAACAATGACGCACTCAGACAGGATGCATGGGCACAACTCAAAATCGAGGTCTCACCGGCAACTAAAAAAAAGACGAACAGGGACTAACTTGAGTAACTTAACTGTCCATCAGAAAACAAGGAACGATCCAGAGAAAACACACAGGAGATAACAGGATGAAGCCAAACCTTGGTCAGGAGACGCAATATTTTGATGGATTCTTCCGGGTTCTCCAGTACAACAGAAAACCTGACACAAACAAAACAAAATATAACCATAATATGGGGAATTTTACATAAAGATTGCCATCTAGTTTCCTCTGAAAATGACAGTAATGCTTTAAGTAATTTTATCAGTCAATGGAATTGTCAGGAAATGTATTACTCCATTAGCAAAACAACTAATAAGCACTTTTTTTCTGTCAATAGGCCAGACAAGCATCAACCACTGTCTTGAATTTCTACAAGTGTCTTGAATAAAGCACCTGTCAGTTATCATATGGAATGAGAGCCATTTTCAAGCTTTGTGGAAGACAAAAAATAAAACCTAACCCTGAGTGAAGACATTATTTCAGTCACACTAATAACACATACTGTAGTTCTCTTCAACATCAACAATCGAGAACCCTCTTCTACTTCAACGTCCTGAGTCCAGACCTGTGGGCCAGATCAAAGATTTCCCTGAATGGTATTTTATTGTTCTATTTTCTCCCTGTTGAGCCTCAGTTTATCCTGTTTTATAAGTGAGTGTTTTGACTAGCGATGAAGAGATGAAGCCTAATGTACCCCTGAAGAGAGTAGTTCATCCTTGTGCAGGAGCTTTATGAGGCTTCATTTGCTCTACTGCGTCATCAAGTGTAAAATACTTGTGAAGCTCTCACATAATTTGTGATAATTAACGAAAATGGGCTTGAATTACTTGTGTTTGAAGGGAGAATTTTTATTCAAGAATAGCAATGTTTCTACTTGGCTTCAGAAGGTTTTTTTTTGGACGATTTCACCTTTCCTTTTAGAATTTATCACAGAAATATTATACTTCATTAGGACACCACACAGGACGAAATCTACTCTTTCTTGCGGCTGAATGAACACAGAATGTCATTAAGTCTCGCACAAAAATCCACAAAATCCAAAAGATGTGATGGCAGATCCATTGTGTTTCGAGGGCACTTATATTTCCCATTTCGAGGGAAGCCTCGACACCGTAAGATGCATCACTAGTTTTGACATCCATGTTTTCTTTGGTTTTTCAGGTTCCCTTTCGTTTTTTGGACTCAAAGAGAAGTTTGACTTGGGTTCATGCTGAAAGTCCACATCCAGAGTGGGATAACAACTGTACCAAAAGACTTGTGTTATATTTCAAACACACATTTATTTATCTGAATTCAAGTCTTTAACATATATTCGTGTCACGGGATCGGAATCGTGAGACCCAGGTGCGAAAGCAACAGTTCAGGGTAGATCAAAACAGATTTCATCAGAGCCGATGCGGTTTATAAAAAAACAATAGGGAATCACAAAATACAAAATCTGCCCAAGAAAAAGGGGTGAAAAAATCAAACGTATCCACCACTCAAAAATGAAAACAGGAACTCAGAAGGGAGGCAGGGGCGCGGCTGACCGGCAACTAAAAAAAGAACAAAAAGACTCACATTAGAACTCAGGTAGCTGACAACTTAAAGTACAGAAGTAAATAGTCCATCAATAATATTAGAACAATCCAGGGAAAAACGACGGAGCCAAACCCAGGTCAGGAGACAAAATACTCTGGCAGATTCTTCGGGTAGGAGGCGCTCCTTAAGAATGGAAAGAACCTGTCAATCAATCATCCTCAACCGCGCACACCTGCCTGCGTCTGTCACAGAAAAAAGAAACAACAAAAATAAGAGCATCACATGGTCAACATGACAATTCAGTTGTTTTTGTGAGTTCCACTGGCATTTATCACAATCTTCAGTATGAAATCTGTTGACAACATTACAATAGATGTTTTGGTTTTTTTTACCCTGCTTTTATGTTTAATCATATCTTCTAAGACTGAGGCTTCAGATGACACTTCCCCACACCGTCATTACCATACCATTGGTCTATTTGACATTAGTCACTTGAAAACATGGATTTATATAGAGTTTGTTTTGATCTAAATCCAAGTTTGCCTCGCGCTTGTTGAGGTTGATGATTAAGTGCAACTGTCAGTGCATTTGTTATCTTGTTGTGTTTACATGTGGGTGTTTGTCTGACACAAACAACGAGTGAGACGGAGGCCAAATGGAACACATAATGGAATATCATGAAATATGTGCAAGATTCCATTAGCGGAAGGATGTTGTAAGGGTCGAGTGTTCTTATTTCATCTTCCATCCCATCCTCAATAACAGAGCTTTCTTACTGCAAATGGAAAATGTCACTCCCCTGACATAAGGTTTTAATATATTATAACCATCAGTCAACATAGCATCTCTTCAACCGTTCAATGTCATCCACTTTAACCTTTAAGTGACCCGAGATCCCTCGGCTTCAGGTTGATCTTTACTTAGTTTTAAGTATTAATTTGATGTAGGAAAATTGAAGATAACTGTTGAATATCACACAAGGAGTATATCTTGAAAAATACAGTATATCATTTCTCAATTTCTTCTGAATCTTAAGCAGTTATTCGACACGGCTTAGAACATTTGTTGGAGAAATATTTATCTTGTTTTTTTTCAATGAATAGCTGGAGTATTGTGATGCCATTCCCAGTATTTGCTTGTTTGTACTGTTACTTCAGGGTACCTGGTAAAAAATTGGTTCTGATCTCTGTTTGTGTTACCAGCAGTTGTGTGATATCTGTGTGGAGATGCTCTGCAAGAAATTAAATTTGTTTACCAACTTTGGCATTTAGCTTAAGCCAGCTTAACTTCTTCTTGAACTTGTCTTTATACATATGAAAATACTTTGGTGTAAATCATGTTTTGTCTCATCATCAAACAACTTTTATCACTTATCTAACTTTCTTACACATCACTGCTACGCTTGCACTAAGATCTCTGGATTTTTGGACGGAAGTCAAGGTAAAAGTGGAGGTATTTGTATTTGTTTTTCAAGTGGGGTTTCTTTTTTGGAGACAGAGGAGAGTTAGCATTGGTTGCTACATAATTATGGGTGTTTGTCTTTAACTCTAAAAAGGAACTAATTACTCAGAAAATAATCCCAACCCTTAGTAGACATGAAGGTATAGAGGTTAAATAGAAAATGAGTGAAATTTTGGTTGAACTATCCCTTTAAGGGAAACAGATTCAAAATAGACATGCAATGTTGGAAATCATTTATTTACTTATGTATTGAAATAGCAAAAGCAAAGTTGAACTTCCTGTTAACGG
Source organism: Callionymus lyra (assembly GCF_982586985.1). NCBI lineage: Eukaryota > Metazoa > Chordata > Actinopteri > Syngnathiformes > Callionymidae > Callionymus > Callionymus lyra. The sequence goes on from NC_141822.1 coordinate 9,558,965, forward strand.
CACAGACATTGTAAAACCAAAGCCACATGGAATGCTTTTTCGTTTGTTTACATACTTTTCTGTGCATTCCAAGTTAAATCTTCTGTTTTTGTGTCAACTTAACGTCGCTATGAGAGGACCATCTTGCATTATCTAAACAGGTGCTCTACCAACCTACCCAAAAAAAGCTCCCTTTGCTGTAAAGCGACGCAAAGTGTTGCAAATAATTAGAAAGCGCTACTGATCGGCTAGTTGTAACGGCTGTTATTAGTTATAGTTATATGTTAGTTGTGCTTTTTTTCTTTTTTCGGATGAACGCGACGTGGGCACGTCCAGATAGTCTGAAGGGTTTAATATGGCCTGCGGGCCATATGCAAACAAATAGTGGGGCACAAACTGGAAGTGCAACAAAACAAAGCAAGCACACAATATTTATAAACCACAAATGAAAAGTGAGCATGTATTTCTCCCAGCAATCTCTTATCTTTCCTACTTTCTCAAATGAGTACTACATTCACAAGTCTCAAGTTGGTGGCTTAGCAGCATTAAACGAGCTGATCACCGAACCAGAGAAAACTAATCATAAACTTGAACCTTGGTAACACTGAAAAAATAAATACCTAGAAAATAACATACCTAGTAAATAATAGGGAACAAAGTCTTCCCTCAGGTAGAGTCTGAAGCTCACGATAGTACCTGTATTACCCAGTAGTGTTGCTCCCTTCAGCAAAAGTCTTTGTTCTTGGAATCGATTGCAAACAACCTTTGGGGCTTCTACTAGTCCACGCTTTGTAACTCTGCATTCATGATGCAATTTATTTTTTGGAATCATTTTATGCAATTCTTGGTTTGCAGTGTGTAAAAGAAATACGCCGGCAGATGCTCAGATAAACTTCTGACATTCAATTAAACTACACAAACCGTACTGCAGTGTGTTGTGTTTTACTCTTGATGCAAATACTTATTTCACAGCAGTGGGTTTAGATTCAGTTGTTGCCATGGAAACACACATGCGCTTACTCCTATTTTTTTTATCAAACATTGTGTTCACTCTTGATTTTGCAGAGTAACTCCTGCCCTGACAGTGTTTGTGTGTCTGTACACAAAGGTAATGATTGTTAGTATCTGTGTTGACTTGGTAAAGAGAAGGCAAGGAAAAAAAAAAGCTATGAGCCCTTAATCCCTGAGTTAACACGGGCAGACCATACGTCTGGTTGGAGCTAATATAGTGGAGTTATTGAGACAGCAGTTGCATTCCACTGATGAAATGAGTCGGACTGTAAAGATTCTTTAACTTTGCTATTTTAAGAAACAGCCTAAAGTGTTGCCCTGCTTGGAAATGGGATTGTGTGGACATTCTGTTGACACCCAGATATTTTTGTCTAAATAATATCTTTAAACATTTACTTTTGTTGTTATGCTAAACTACAGCTGTTGGACGTGCTTCTGTTAGCTAGAACATTAGCCAGCTGACATACGTAATTATCTGAACTTCAAATTCCTTTGTCTCGCAACGATTTGAGGAGTTCAAACTCTGACAGAAGAATTCTTTGGTGCTGTGAATAACATATTGTTTGTTTAGAAAACCCCAAAACAAGTCGTCACCTTTTGAAGAAAAACAATATTACACCAGAAGACCTTTTCCCACCATAAACAGAGGCTTGTTTTGTTGGTTGTGGCCAAGCGAGACGGGGGGGAATTGATGGTTGACCTTTACAGTGAATTTGCATTTAATAAAGCTTTAATTAAAAGTCCCTATAGGCTCTTTGAGCGTTTAGATCTGTAAATATGGTGGTTCATTCTAGGCTCACGGGGACAGTGGACCAAATGTGAGTTAACGTTATGATGTAAAACCTGATGTACCACTGTGCATTAAAAGGCCATTAAGGACTGTTGTTTGAACCATATTTATCATCGGGGGAAATAACGCAAAAACATTATGTACATCACAAAAGGTAAAGTGGTTTTAATAATTAAACAGAGATAGATTTTACTTAGGCTTATCATTTATCTTTTTGATTTGAGAATACTAGAATAAAATAGCTTTTACTCAATATACAGTACAGGCCAAAAGCTTGGACACACAATTTTCCTATTAGGTTAACCTTTGGTTCTTAAAGTAATAATGGTCACTCCTTTCTATTAATTTAGCTGATTGGTTCTTGTCATAATATGTATTCTACCAGTTATCCAGTAAAGCTGTCGGCTGTTATTTAACCCAACTACTGAAAGTATTTTATTGCAACAGTTTGTTTTCATGTCTTAATAGAAGAAGCTGTCTCGCCTGCAGTTAATACAGAACTCTGCAGTGAGAATTCTGACCCGCTCTAGTAGAAGAACTCACATTTCTCCGATCCTTAAAACTCTTCACTGGCTTCCAGTTTCTTTCAGGATCAACTTCAAAATTCTGTTTTTTACTTGTAGAACTATTCATGGTGAGGCTCCTCCTTACATCACTGATCAGTCATTTCTGTGCTACTTGTTCCCATATCGGAAGGGGGTGGCATGGAGCAATCCCAGTTTCCTCAGGTGAGGAGCAGGAGACACCCTGAACAGGTCACCTGTCTGTTGCAGGACACACAAAGACACACAACCATTCACACACACTCGTACTTATGGACAATTTCCCCCAAGTTCCCAAACAACCTTTGTATGTTTTTGGACTGTGGGAGGAAACCGGAGTTCCCGGAGTAAACCGACACAACACTGGGAGAACATACAAACTCCACACAGAAAAAGTTGGATCCTCTCGACCCGTCCAAATGTTTTCCCTCTATTGTATTATTTTATTTTTTTTGTATATGATAGAACAATTGTTCCCAGTGGTAGCTTTTTATTGTGGGAAAATTAAATAAATATCCTCTTAGCTGTGTGCTGGATATAAAAGTTGTTTCCCTTAAATGTGTCTAAGGCTAATTAGGATCTTGTCCGAGAAAGGCAGTAGATATCTTTATTTCTAACAACAGGTGCTGTTTAATAAGCTCTGAAGTTCTATGTGGATTTAATTAAAGATGCCAACAGCTGTTACATTGTTACTTTTTCCTCACATGTTTTTTTTCCTTAGCATCTGTTTGAAGATCCTTAGTGTATATATTTGATTAGAATGAAAGGACTTAGAGTTTAGTTGGGTGTCAATGAAAGAGCAACTGAGGTCACAGATTCGAGCAGCATTGTGGATTATCCAACTCTACAGGCAATACTGGCCCATGATGCCCGTGGTCCCCAAATAGTAATCCAGTTAGCCTTGGATAACCCTGTTTATAAGCCATCTTCACAAAAAAAAAGTGTAGATAATCCTCTGATTTAGACAGAAGTGCACTCCCCTGCCTGGCACAGGCCTGAGGATTGCGGGTTCAATCCCCATTGAACCTGCTAGTTCTGGAAACGCACCTGTCTTTAATGCCATGCCACTTGAAATAGGAAGGTTATTTGATATTGTGCCAACGACTAAGACTATCCTGTGTGAAACGCTCATTATCTTGTTTCAGGTCATACTTAAATCTAAACTGATAAGAATAATGATAAGAATAATGTCAAAGCTTGTGATCAAAAGACCTTCGTTTTGCCATAATAATGCAGTCCATCATTGCATTTTACTTCTGACTCACGTCAAGTTTTTTGTTAATAAATGGATATGTGTTTGATAATGTTTTTCCTGGTATAAAGGAGTATACTTGGTACACATTGACTCGATCCAATGTAAATCTAGAGTGAATCAAGTAAAAAATATAAGTTAATAAAAAAAAGAAAATGTCATATCCTACTTTTCAAAATACAAATTTACAACATTGTGTAGTCCACAAATCACAGTTTTACCATTTTATCACATATATACAAAGATGTAGATTTTCAAACTCAATGCTTTGGCGTACAACAAATTTCCGGTCAAGTCATTTAGTCAACCTGGAAGATCATAAGCCCCAAATTTTCTAATTTTCTTTCTAATAAAATAAAAAAAAGATTGTATACATTGAACAGGATCTGTTTTAAAAAAAAAAAATATTTTACTCTATTATAATTTGGCACTTATAAACAATGATAAATTGAATACAATTTTGCCCATACATGGCTTGGACCGCCACCTTACTTATGATTTGTTAGCTTGCTTGTGTTTTCTGTTCTTCGATCTCATATGTTTGAACAGGATTTTGCCAGTTATCATTTTTGTTGAACACAAATGTTATGCAACCTCACAGTTGTATAGTATAGATCTTAGTGTGGTGCAATGACAGATGCTTTTCACATGCACATAATTTTATTAGAAAACGTAATCTAACAAATTGAATTGGACAACAATGGATTCTGTATTATGAATTCTTTTGCAGATGGATTTTGAAATAGGCAACAAGACAGCTGCAGTTGCTAGAAGAACTTCCTGGTTGCATGATTGAGCATCCAGGTTAAGAACCAGTTTTCCCAAATTTGTTCCCATTACATAAGGCTTTTTGTGCAACACTGACTATTGGCCCTTTACATCAACAAGGATAACGTTTTATTACGATTATACAGTTTTAATTGCATAATCATCAATTAGACATCAGATACACACCAATGACACATAAAACATTCTGTTCAATGTTCTTATTTATTACAGGATATTTCAGGATGTGTTACGTGGTGAGAACAGCCCAGTAATTATGTTCATTATATTGTATGTATTTTATCCCAAGCGGTGGTGCATTTGTAAATGTGTGGAAAAAAAGAGAGTTTCTGTTCTGTTGATTATTACCTTCTGAAAAAAGGTGGTATTTTCTCATAAATATAAAAGCTCTTTGAATCTCGGCACAGTACACATAACTCTATATAATTTATTCTTACTGTTTTTATTAGTAGGTTGATCAGTGAATATAATGCCGACATTAAACCGGTCCATAGCGCAAACAAAAGTTGGGGGCCCCTGCAGTAGATGGCGGTAATGAGGGTGGGGTAATACAAAGTGACAACATTGTGATGTAACAAATATTGCAGAGGTCTGAAATACCTGATTTTTGGTCTCTCTGGACAAATATGTCGACAAGTCAATCATGCATTGAAATTTTGATTAATATTTTAAAACGCTGACTGCAGAACCAAGAGCCATAAAAGCTTTAGCAGTTGGTTTAGCATAATGTGGGCCCTTTAAACTGGGATCCATAATGTAGTAGAAAATGTAGTGAATGTAGAAAGGTAATACACAGATATGCACAAAGAAACAAGGTTGCTTATGAATAAAAAATATCACCTTGACGGGAAATATCAATACCTTCTCATAAGTTCTAGCCGACTACGCTGACAGCTCTGGTGTGATGCTCTGTAAATGTTACATCCTTATGAGTCTACAAGTTATGTTAAGTACTTCAACATAAGCCAGCACGGATCAAGCTAACTGCTATAGACCTGACATCTGGAGCAATTAAATCACTCCCTCATTAAGTTATCATTCTTCTACGATCACACATCTAACTTGTGAAAATGTGAGCTGTGACATCGTGCTAACATCGTGCTAACATGGGAATCAGATAATAATAGAAAATATGACTGAACTGCCTGCTCTCTGATGTCATTTCAAATGAGATGGAAAATCCAACTTTTTTATTTTATCACAGTAAATACAATTTATAGAAGGAATACAGATGTTTATCTTTTTCTAATTGATTTTGTCGCAAATCACGCTGTGGACGAATGAAACAAAAATGTTGACGAGTACAAAACAGGTGATGACACTGTGCTGGTGTTTCCCAGACTTTCAACAGTTGTTGCCCAGAGCTATTTCAGTCTGTCTCCCTCATGGTTGGATACATCATCCTCTGATCCCTTTGTCCATCAGAGACAGAGAACATTTTTCAGCCTAATGCAGCTGGACCCGCACTAACGACAGCAAATAGCCCTGTCGGCTAGAAGACAGCCGCTGGGAACAATACTTAATGTTGACATCACTTGCTATAGTGATCTATTTTGGTGTTTCTTCCTTTTATAGTGCGCTGCTGGACACTCAAATCTGGCTCAATAGACTAAGCAGATATATAAGCGGAGGGTGAAGGGGTGGCCCTCTGTGTGCTGGAGTCCTTTTCAATTCACCCAGACTTCATTTCATCCTCGGCAAGTGTCCGCTTAGGTTTGAGTCACTCGGGAAAACATGGCACCGAAGAAGATTGAACCGAAGAAACCCGAACCGAAGAAGCCGGAGCCCAAGAAAGACGCCGGTCCAGCTGCTAAGCCGGCACCAATTCCGGAAGCACAGCCGGAAGCCCCCAAGGAGCCCGACTTTGACCCCAAGAGCATCACTCTTGAGTATTCCTCAGATCAGATTGAGGAGTTCAAAGAGGCTTTCACCTTGTTTGACCGCACGACCACCGGTGAAATGAAGATTACGTTTGGCCAATGCGGGGATGTGATGCGGGCCCTCGGCCAAAACCCCACCAACGCTGACGTCCTCAAGGTGCTCGGGAAACCAAAGCCAGAGGACATGAGCACCAAGATGGTCGACTTTGAGACCTTCTTGCCGATGCTGCAGCACATTTCCCGTGCAAAGGATCAGGGCAACTTTGAGGATTTTGTGGAAGGTCTCAGAGTTTTCGACAAGGAAGGCAACGGCACCATCATGGGTGCGGAGCTGCGTCACGTCCTGGCGACACTCGGGGAAAGGATGACCGAGGACGAGGTGGACAGACTGATGGCCGGGCAGGAGGATGCAAATGGATGCATCAACTATGCTTCATTTGTAAGGCACATCCTCTCTGGATAAAAAAGAACATTAACCATCAAGGACTTATATTCCCTCAACTTTCGGCTCTTTTTAGTGTTAGAATAACATTAAAATAATGAATTTCGAAGCACAGAATGCAACCCTCCTGGTTGCATATTTTAGATTAACACCACATATTGAAAAAAAAAAAAAAAAACGTGCTGCAATAACATGGGAATCCACTAATAAAAGAAAATATGATTGAACTGCCTGCTCTCTGATGTCATTTCAAATTAGATGGAAAATCCAACTTTTTATTTGATCACGGTTAATATGATTTTTGAAAGTAATACAGATGTTTATCTTTTCTAACCTAATTGATTTTTTTCCAAACCACGCTGTGGACAAATTAAACACAAACAAGCACATGTTGACAAGTACAAAACAGGTGATAAATCAGGCTTGTTGTCTTCTACTGGCTGCTAAGCATCACCCCAAGATTCTGTTACCGCTGCTCTGACAGTGTCAGTGATTGGATATTGAAACATTCATTGAATTCCAGCCATTTTTGAAAGCTTTAACACAAAAAGACAAGCAATTAAGAGGCTAATATCAAAACAGTTAAAGAGTTTTCATTCAAACGGAAGTGTGATGTTGCCAACTATCAACAAGAATAACACCAAGAGGAGGTTGACATCAATGAATCCATTCCAATGTATTATTGTAAAATGCTATAAACTGCAGATCAGAACTTGATCTCCACTTTTTATTTGTAGAACTTTAAGATGTGACAACATTTTTAAATTGTAGCCAAAAACTTTGAATTACAACTACTAAGGAGTTACCTTTTTTGGTGCTAGGAAAAGAAATAGATGCTTTATTTTTCCAAATGAATTTATAATAATAATGTTTTATTTTATTTATACAGGCGCCTTTTCAAATCACACAAGAACACAATACAGGAAGATTAAAAGCAACAGTGAATCAGGCATTTTAAAAGTTACAGGTACAAAAGTTAAAAACCTTTTGAAAAGGTAATACTTAAAAACATGAAAAAAATGAATCACAGTGACTAAGCCAGTTTTATTAGGTGTGTATTTAGGTGAGTCGGTCATGGAGTCAATGTTAATGATGTCCGGTAAAAGGTGGTTTCAGAGGCCAGAGGGACAGAGAAAATGGTTTGGCCGATGGTGAGGTTGATGGAGGAGGATGCTGAGTGTTAATGCAGTTAATGATATTTTATTTTCGGGGATTTTATCTGAGGGACATTCTGTGGGCGTTGGGTTGAACAAGAATTTATCTCCAGAGAAACTGTGTTTTCAGTGGGCGGTGCTTAAGTACCTTTTCTAACGGAAATATTTAATTGTATTGATAGGAAAAAGAGTTTTGTACAAACAGACACACACTGATGATACAATTGAGGTCCAAGATCAATTTAAGACACACTTAAAGCAACACATCAATTTATTCTATTCTCTCTTTTCTTGTCTTCGACTACTTTTGATGATCGATTGATACACCTTTATTAGTCCTACATTTTAACATTTGGGATGACACAAGCTGTAGTATCAACACTATAAGCCTAGTCCAAAAAACTATTATACATTATGGTAATATCTAGAATAAGGCCAAAAAGAGTTAGTTAGTAATTCACAGTCATCAGAATAAACGAGGCGTTGATGCCGGTGATAAAAGTTGAGGTTTTACGATGTGTAAAGCTTTTAATGTACAGCCAGGGTGAGAGGCTTTAAATATGTATCGATGCTTCGCACACTAATCCTGCAGGCATTTTAAGACCACGTCTCTACGACGTCTGTCTTAGATTCATCAAACATGCATGTGCGTATGACCTTATCACCTCTGGTACTCAGCACGGACACTCACTTGAGTGAAGAGGGGGGGCCAAGACACTGCCTTTCAATGTTTAACTGCAAATACATGCATATAAAGTACAAAGTCATCAGGTGACACTCTACACTCGTGGCAAACCCTTGAATCCAAATGTTGCTGAACAACCAAGATCAAAAACTTAAAAAATATATGGTACCTTTTTTAAATTGTCCCATCTTGCTAAAAACCATGTGCTTTTTTTTTTTATTGTTCTTTCTTTCTCCGCCGTGTCCTTCTGTGTTACTCTTGACTGGTTAATGGTAGCAAGATGGAACTGTTCAACGATTAACTTCAGCTTCCGACTACATAAGCTTCCTGGTTCAAGTCCGTGGTGTCACACTGACCGCATTCTTATGTTGGTAAAGTTGGCCTTTCTATTGTTCTCTGATTTATCTTATTATGTGTATTCTCTCCCTGTCGTTCTTGAGGTTTTTGTAGATTTATTTCATGGTGTCACAGTAGTTAGTGTGCAGTTTGTATACCATCATTTTTCTTGCATTGGTTTAATTCAGGTACTCTAAAACCAAAAACAAAACATTTAATCGTCCATACAGTAGGTGTGAGAGTGTGTGTTTGGTTGCAACTCTTCTAAATCTGCGACTTTGATGAGAGAATCGGTGTTAGGAAGTTAGTCCTCAATTACTTTATTTTCCAGTTTCTGATATGCCTTTTGTTTTAACTTATGCCTTTTTTCTTTTGCCTTTCCTTTGTGTTTGAATAAAGTAAAAACTTCTGATCGTGTTGATCTCACTGTTCTCAAGTCTCTTCACGTTCTTGTGTCCAGTTAGTTCCAGTTTAACGACACAGTCCAACCCGTTCCATTAACATCATGGATTTGTTTTAAAGCTTATACTTTCAATATCAATAACAATTTCCAAGGAAAGCAATTTCTTTTATGCTGCTGTCACAGCTCTATTTTTAGTGTGTTAAATTGGAGGAAGTTCTTAAGTACGTTCAGTGACATTGGCCATCAACATTTTAGAGGTTTTACACTGGCAAGTTACAGGCAGAAGGTGGATCAAAATATATTTTCACCCCTTTATTTGACTTTTGTTACACTGGATGTTGTATATGTAAAACTATAAGGACAGACGTTCATGAACATATGCAGTGCTTGCCCATGGGGAAGGTGAACTCTTTAAAGCTCCAGAGACCACACTTGTCATCATCGACTACATGAGGACATTATTTCTGCTTCAGTCCGCACACCTCAGCAAGAAATCATACCAAAGTTCATGACATGACCTCAAGCCAAACTCACACAGCGATGGGAAGCACATTTTTTGGGGGGAAAGTTATACAAGTTCCCTCGTGTAAGCTATGAACTTGGTTTTTGTTCTTTCTCTCTTCTGTATTAGGTGGATTCTCACTGTTCTGTAATGCACTTCTTAATTGTCTTTCTTTCATTTTATTTTAAACCTTGATTATTATTTTTTCACATCGACAATCAGCATTGATCAAGACCATCAGACAATTGCAAGATACATTTTTAAAACAAAATCACAAAGAAGAAAATGTCTTTTGAAAAAAAATGGCAATCAAGACATTGTCTTAATCCATCTTTTCCATCTGGAACAAATGAAACAACAAAACATCGATCACTATTTTCTCTCTGACTTGAGTTGGACACAGTTGAATATTTACTTTGTTTTGGAGTGCTTTCATTTATTTCAGTACTACCCAATGACAAAAACACCCCTTTACTTTGCCTTGTCTGGTGACTCTTTTTACTTTAAATACGCCAGTGAGACATGACCAAAGTAACGCACCTCATGAAGATGTTTTTGTTCGTTCATGACTTAAACTAAGAATGTGTTGGTGTATCAGAATATGTGTGTCACAAATAGGGTACTTACACTTTTGAGTGCACAAGTGTGTCCTGATGAGCAGTGAGTGAAAATGTAGTGGGCACTAAAGTAGTGCACTCAAACCACCAAAAAATTGAGTGTGTATCGATGGACACTTTCCACCCTCAACGGCCGCCATCTTAGTGACATGGATGACGCTAAACTGAAGCTCTGTCGCTGATGACATGTCTTCGGAGCAGATACCGGCATAAAAGTCTAGAGAAAACACTCATTTTACCACAAACAACAAAACAGTTATAACAAAAAGAAACACAACTTAATAACTTATTGCAATTGACAAAAAAAGTGTTGGTGATAGGGTTTCTACAGCTCTTTCGCAATCAGCATTAAAAAGTAGTAGAAGAAGAAGCTGTCGAGTCATTTCCAGTAAGTGTGTAGCGACAGTGTTTGATTTGAGACAGTACTACCCTGTTGAAGTTTCCTCACTGCCCAAATAAGTGCACTGCATTACTGTGTACTGTAAAGCAGTGCACGTTTCAAGACACAGCATCAACATTAGCGTGACAATTTCTTTTTTTTAAATGGAATCAATACACTTTACTTTTATAACAAGTTTCCTGCAGAAACGATCATGTCGACAATGGTGTACTGTGAGGAGTGTATCTCCAAAGCCTAGAGGAGTGAGGTGTGTGTTTCAATCACCACGTTAAATAAGTTTGTTTTTGTTTTTTCGACTTTTTTTAAAGTGAGATTTAAACTAAATATCTGTAACTGACAGGTGCTAATGTTTGCTCAACACATTTATTTAGTTATAATTATCAGACAAATAGTGCAAATTGTTCTCATGGTGTGAAAGTCAATTTAATTGTTTTTCTTTGGTAAGCCAGAAAAAGTCCAAACATCTTTTGGAAATTCGAGCTGGACTCTTTTAAAGTGTGTCATATCTTTTCTAATTGAAAGGTTCAGAGCACCTCTTTCAACCATTAAGTGTGGAATGGCGGTGCTGACGATTTCCATCATCAAACTAAGATGTCATGGGCCAGTGATGTCGTGGAAGCTATTTGGGGTTTTATGAAATGGGGTGAGAAATGCAGACTAAAGCATTTAAGGAGTTAGGTCCAATGTCAGCCCCAGTCTTCTTCTTCATCCTGGTGTTGAATTTCTTCATCAAACACTGTCAATTCCCCCTCCATTTATACAACCATCTCCCAAATTCTGTCTCCAAACTTATCATAATCTGTTTATTTGGATATAATCCTCATAAAGTGTGACAGAAGCGGTACTTATTTCTCAATTTACGAACTCATTGTACGGCATGGATTTCCAACATGGCCTGTAGCCAAAACATCTCAGAAGCTCAAACTGTAAATATGTTTATGCTCCTATGTAAATTTTCTAATATATTGCTCCTGGTGCAATACAGATGTTACCATTTCCTCTAATAAGTAGATGATCAATCATGGTACAACTTGCCCCCCAACCCCTAACCATCGTCCTCCGTAAGACAGTTTGGGAAGTTTCTGAGGAGACGGAAAAGTCTATCTGTGGGGAAAGAAATTAATTAATCCGCTCAAGTAGTTAGACCTCATTACTGCAAAGAGGGCGTTGAAAACGTATCCCGTCCATGTGGAATTAATTCCTTTTGATCAGCGATCTTTTAGAAAGAAAGAAAAAAAACGTATCTCATCTACACCCGATGTAGCCATAAGGAACTTGAAAACCAACGAAACTTTATTTCACCATGAAGCGTGAATGAGCCGAAAAAGTTGATTTAACAATCAAAAGTCAAATTAGCCACTTTTTTTAAGGTACTTTATTTTCATAACATTGAAAAATGAATGTGATAATGGGATGTTTCGCTCTCTCTCTGTCTCTCACTTAGTTATCTTTCTTTATATTCACAAAATCATATTGTGTATTCAACTTTTCAGTACATCAGAGAGAGAGAGAGTATTTTAATAAGGCATGCAGAGTTACTAAAAGGCACTTGAAGTAGGCGCTCTTTACCAACTGAGGTACCAGTGTTAGAAATAAATGTACCGAGGTTGTGGTTGGGAGTCAATGGACGGGGACCAGTTTAGAAATGAGTCAATAAGAGGAACAGCTTACCTAGAGATGTTTGGAAACAAAGTTAAAATATAGGCCAGAGAGCTTGGACATGGGACAGCATGTGCATTACATCATGGATGATGACAGTCATCCTCTGAACACTGTCATCAGTGAGCAGAGAAGCAGAATGAGTGCATGAATGCTCCTACCCAGGTGCAAAACAAATAGACTCAGGGACTCATTCATCCCTCGGGCTATTAAATTGTACAATTCTGAGTTCGGGGGCAGGAGTGGAGTGAGAGTATCTGGATGTTCTGTTCTATGTTAGTCTTTGTATCCTTTGTCTTTGTTGTTTTTCTTTGACCTATGTTCTTTGTCTTTATCTTTAGACTTAGATTGTGTCATCTTGTTCTTCCTCTTTATGTTCTTCTTCTTATTTTATTTTTTATGTATCATTTTTTATTGTTTATGAAAAACTGCTGGCTAGTGGTAAAAAAACAATTTCAATAAAGTTTTACCTTACCTTACCTTACCTTATGTGACGGATAATTCAGGCAAATTGACGGTAAGGTTCGTCCTGAAGTTTTGTTGTGAAGACATTTTCGCAGCACAGAAAATACAACTAAAAGTTCTACCTTTGAGATCTCACACGAAAAATTGGTGCTTTGACCAAAGCCGCGGCTACTTGCTGTGGCACTCCACTAAGTAGGACTGGCATTGTTTTTATTCCACTGCCATGTTGCAAAGTTTATGAGGTGTTGAGGGCGTTACGAGGCATTGCAAGGCTTGACGAAGCATTGCCGGTTTTTACGTGGTATTATTCAGGAGAGTTAAGTGTTTACATTAGTTGCCGTTCAATAATTTATATATATAAAGTTAAAAAGCCTCGGGATGGCGACAGGTGGTACAAAATATGTCCATTGGCTCAGGAACAAAAGCAAAAGATCTTGTGAAGATGAATGCTGAAGGTGGAAAGTGAGTCTAATTGTCACTTCAGAAGAAGTATTAAAAACAAACACAAAGATTGTCATCTTTGGAGACATATCTTTTGTCATGTCAAAGCCAAAAAATGTCCTTTTTGGCCACGATAACATCCTAACGTAATGCTTGTGCCGCTGCACTATCATTAATGTTTAAGTGTTTTGACAGCCACTTATTTTCAAGGCAGACAGACTATGTTTATCCGACAGGGTTAGAAAACTGCCTTTTGACCTTTTTGGCTAAGATAAGCACCCTCAACTGGAGCACAAAACCACAATGTATAGGGTATGTAGGGTAATAAAAAATGTTCCAGTTTGGTCTCGTAAAAAAAAAAAAAGAAACTGAGCAATAGTTGCTGCAGAATTGATCAGGTCTGTCTATTGTTCCCTCACTGGCAGGCCACACGACGTCTAATTTGTCACAGACTGAAAACAATGGGCGCATTCTATTTACCTGTCCGCGGCAAGTGATGTGGAGTGCCTTCCTTATCTCATTATAAGATGGTCGTCATGCACATCCACAGCCCTGCGGCGGCTAAATCACAATGGAAGACGCTCTTGACCTTTCACGCACATTAAATGGGATTGTGTCGGCATTGAAATGAACAAAATGAAATAAAAAGAAGGAACACTTCGGGGCACTCGCAGTATTGCTCGGGCAGCACCGAGGGTCAAGTGAGAATAGCTTGGTGTTGTTTTAATGAAAATAAGAATCTGCACTAATCGAGACTTACTTACATTTGCATATAACCTTGTGTTCCAACCTTGCGCTGTCATTGTATTTGGTTTGCATTAAGAGAACTTCCTGTTGGTGTGTTGTCATTTGTTTTTGTCGAATATTACAATAATAATTGTATTTTTGATTCATTGTAAAAGTCAGAGCAGTGTTTTAGTTTTTTACTTATTTGTGTTCTCATTGTGTTCTCTGTCTGATGTATAACCCACACAATGCAAATGCATGGCTCTATGCAGTGGGAGTTTTGTAAAAAATTGTAATTCCATGTTTTTGACCCATCACACTTATTAAGTAAAGAACAACAAATTAATTTTTTTTAACTTGCAATTGCCAGAGAAATATCATTATTTCTGCCGCCGCCGATGTTGCAGACATTAAGTTTCCAAGGCTGAACTGGAAAATTTCTTCGCCAAACGTACTCAGAAAATTAAACTATATTGTATTTTATATCATATTATATCCACTTGGCTGTGCTGTTTCCAGCATCAAATACGATGGTAGAGTTTTTATCCAATCGTGTTTCAGCTAGCAAGTGATGTCACTGACGTCACATTAGGCCAGAAGAATCAAGATAGCTGGTCTCTGTTAGTGATGGTCTGATGAAGCTTCATGAAGCAGTGTCATTATTGTCAGAGTCCACTAGATGGCGGTCTCTGTACTATTCTTCCTTTGTTTTAAACAACTGTTCTAATGACACATCATTTTTAAACTGATGGCGCCACCTACTGAACACTAAACAACATGACACAGCTTCATCAGCCCATCACTAGTCTTCATGTGCGTTGAGTTATAGTTATACTGAATTGACATGTTGTTGTTGTGTCCTGTGATTGAACAAGCTTTTTGTTAGGGACACAAAAACATACAAATGAACTCTACAACAGATATTTTGTTTTGTGATAATGTAAATAAGATTTATTTAGGATTCATCTGTGATCTTAGTTTCCTACTCTAATAAGTAAATGTTTGTTTATTGACTGATTTGCTATGGAATTAAACTGTTGCTTGAAGATTCTACACTAAAGTAAATGTGATGTTATTGTGTGAATCTTTATTGACTGTATTCATTGGATGCGACTTAAAATGACGTCACCTGCGCCGAAATGCACAGTTTTCCAAGCAGATAAAATAACATTTTTATTTTCAATCCGAATTCTCTAACTTAATCGTCACATCCAGAAAGTCGTTGGTGTGATTCTATTTTTAGGTTGTTGGCGCGACCAAGGTCCATCTCTTCCTGCTCTCACTGCTACTGTCGATGGCTGATTCAAATGTGTCCAAACTTGTATTTATTTTTTTCAGTGCCATGTGACATAGACTTGTCCAGGCTTCCCCACTCATTTTAGCTCAGACTCGCCCCTTCTCGCCCTCCCCAGACCACCTTAGAGAACTGGAAATGCCCGGCAGAAAATGTATGGCTCCAGCTGATCATAGCTCAGGTGGAGCCGAGCGTTACCTCCAAATAGCGAGTGCGATGTTTGATGTTCAGAGTTAACACTTCACTGTTTTATTACTGCTATAAACCCAAAGCCATTTATCAAATGCCAATGAATATAAATGTGTTTTTTTTATGGCTGGGCAAGTTAACGCTTTGTTTTTGCCTTAAACTATTAATGTTTATTTTGATAGTGTTGCTCACACGATTGTTGCTCTAAAAATCAACTTTTATGCTTTTGGTATCCAATAATAGTTTTGTATTGTGTGTAAAAGATTGCTGGAGTTGATACATAAGAAGGAGGGGGATATGAGAGATCAGACGTTTTGAAGCAAAGTTGAAGGTCTGAATAATAAGTTATTATAAAGTGTGGATTCATGGTTTTCCCTGATGAACATGGACTGTCTGCAGCTGAACTTCGATTGAATTTATTTTAATGCCGGTGTTGTGTTGGGATTGTATTCGGTTGTATTGCACAAACCTAGAACGTTGATCAATGTTTTCCAGAGATACAAACTTTTATCTTAGGAATTCTTCTTTTGGGTTGATCAAGTTTGTTTATTTGGGGTTTTTTAAAACAGTCTGTTGATACGTTCCTACATCGTGAAGAGCTTTCAGTTCATATCACACAATGATGAAGTTATGTTGAAGAGACTTTTATTTGCTTTTGAGCATGTCTTGTTAGTGAAACTTGTGGCTTACACAGAAAATGAAAGATGTTATTTGTCACAATTCTACGTAATATTTTGTTTCAGTTTTTGTCAAATGTCATTAAACATCTGAAAATATTTTTGGAAATTAACCTAGGATACTAAATGAAAAACTCCGCTGTTTCCTCAGAAATAACCGGTTGCAATGTTATGATTGTTACTTAGGATTTCTTTAAATTTTTCATAAAGTAAGGATAACAAATAAGCTTTATTAGATAATTGTTAGTTTCCCTTTTTTTTAGTTGAGATTCAAATACAGTATGTTTTACATACAAGTGCTGATAAAAGTATGCACAACAAATGTCATGGCACTTGAGATCATATGGCAGAATAATAGTGAAATAAAAGTTGGATTTACACTTCGTTTGAATTCAACTTGCATTTTTGCATATGCCATGTGATTAATCGTGATTAATCGGGGGAAATCCTGCGATTAATCGAGATCAAAAAATGTAACTGTGACCAACACTTATATTGTTACGTGTTCACCTGCTATAATAGTAATTTTGTATTTCACAGAGTTGGGAAAAGTGAAGCTAATGAGGATGTGCAAAAATTCGCAGTTCATAAAGTGTCCACTTGAGGCTAGCTGCAGAAAGACTGAAAGTTTAAAAAAAAGAGAATGTTATAGCAATAAACAAACATATTTATTCAGTAATTTTACCATCCACACAATATAAGAGGGCAGAGTTTAACTAACTTTTCTTTTTCCAAGTTTTCTCAGTTTCACAACCATTCAAAATTCAGCCTGCCCGAAATCTTCCTCTTGACAGGGGTCCGGGCTAAATCGGAATACTGCCTTTTCAAGATGGCTGCCACCTCAAAACCGTAGTTTAATGGACGTGGAAGTTACTAATTCCTTGTTTTAAACAGTCTAATGTTATAACTTGTTTAATGTGGGATTATTATTGAATTTCCTTGAAAAAAAATCTTAAATGGTTGTAACAACTTGTTTATACAACTGTTGTAATGATGGTTAAAACTGATGGCGCCACCTACTGACCTCTAAACAACATTAAACTGTTTCATGAAGCTTCTTCAGCACATCGCTAATTATAAGACATTATAAAAAAATAATGTATGAAAATATTTTAAAAAAGGATGCATGACTATAAGGAACTGAAGGAAAGGAAAATAGTTTAGAAGTTATAGAGAGAAAAGTCAGGCTATTTTCAAGCAGACAATTTTTTTTTTTTTCTCCCCTGACAAGTGTCAATCACACAGATCCTGCAGGCTCCATTAACTGGCACAATATCTGCTCAAGCTTCTATGTAAGCAATATTTTCTAGCAAACAAATCATGCCCCTATTTCAACCACACAAACACACTCAATGTCCTGTTTTGTCATGTGTTTGACTTGAATGTGTACAACCCCCTCAGCCCTAAGACAAGATACAACAAGCAGAAAAATAGGCATTAAGTGGGAAAAAAAAACTTTTTTTGAAGGATCTGACGTTTCTGTATATTTCCTTCTACGCGTTTATAACCAGACACCAGCTTTAAATGTGCGGTCTATGCTTCTGTCTAAGCAAAAAACATCATGTAAAAAGCTTCTAATTGGTTGAATTGAACTCTGTTTAATGCCTCACAGTGTGGTTTCATTTAATAAGCCAGTTCAGATTTGACAACTCTGACAACCACAGTCGCCTCACTTACAGGAAGAAGAAGAAAAAAAAATGCTGCAATGCAGGTTTGCAAATGAATGAGAGAAATTGCCAAGAAATTTATACAGGCTCTGCAGATCAGGGATCAATATAGTGAAGGATTTTGATAAATTGTCCCACTGCTCCTCCCCACTGCCCCTGTAATTTCCAGGTCTTCCGAGAGACAAGCCGCAGTGAAAAATCTTCATCAATCTAGTCTATATATCATGACCCGGCGCATATTGATCACTGACGCAATCGTGTACGAACGTAGAGTCACAATCTATTGAGTGAACATTAGATATACGAATGAACAACTCACTTATATATAAGAAAATTAAATAGTTCGATTAATATAACTTTTGACTGTAAAATAGTTGATGTCGATGATACTCCATTACCTACAAGTTGATGTCAAGTAAAGATACATTTATTTGGATAAACATAATGTTAAGAAGAAAAATTGCTCGTAAGATATGTTGACACAATGTTACTTACCTAGTTTGTCGCAGCAGATTTGATAAATGACAAAATTAATCACAGACTTAACTGATATATTACCCAAAATTCTACTAACTTTCTACTCACGCTCATGTCGACTAGGGGTTATTTTCAGAGTAATCTGTTCCTTTTTGGAGTTATAAGTTAAAAATCAACTTTATTTTTGTCCAAAAATACACTTTAAGGGGATCTAAGGTGTTAATTTAAGTGTTTCTTAATTCTTGGAACTCTATTGTACGCATCAGTATGTATGTTTGTACAAAACTCTCTTTTCATTTAAATAATAATAATAAATAATTGGAAAACTGATATTTTTATTTAAAATGTGTTTCAATTCAGAGACACTTGGAGCTGAGACACTTCCTCTACAAACAAATTTAAAATATACAGATTTTTAAAAGGTTTTTTTGGAAAACATTCTCATGTCTGGGCTTCAATACTAGATTAACCTTACAGACGAGCAGTATGGAGTTATTTGGATGGTTTTAAGTGTCTTTTAGGACAAAGAAGAAGACGAAGACAACTGAGCTCCAGTCACTACATTAAAATGAACAAACATATTTGTCTATAACTTTCAAAGGGAACTGATTACTCTAAAGATAATCCCAACCTTTAGTCGAAATGAGGGTGAGTTTAATTTTTTTTGGGGGGGTGAACTATCTCTTTAAGGGATGATTCAGTAAATTAAAATAATAATAAACAAAATAATGTTTTCAATTTAAATCGTATAATTCATCTCATGGGTCTTCAAATCAACGAAAATAAAACAAAATTATAGGTTAATTCAATTGACAAATTGACCTTTATGCTTGTGAAAATAAAATGAAAAAATTATTATTGGTATTTATGGTCATGAAGCTTCATGAAGCAGTGTCATTTTTTCAGAGTCCACTAGATGGCGTCTCTGCACTATTTTCCTTCGTTTTGAACAACTGTTCTAATGAAACATAACATATTTTTTCCTTTTTTTTCATGTTTAAATTAAAAATAATCAAGCATTTTACGATCAAAATGATTAAATAAGCAACAATAAACGCATCAAATGAAAGTGTTACACAACTCTGAATCAGCAGTAAACAAAGAAGCGATCTGTTCATTTATATATTCAAAACTAGTGCTTTGATTTCCCTTCGTCTTCTCTTCGATGCACCAGAAGCTCAAGTGTCGTTCGACACGTATACACTCTTGATAATGTTCTTGGTTTTAATGAATCTTTCATATTATATGTCTCATATATGGCATTCCAGAGTCCTTTCAGGACATATATAATACAGTACGGCATTAAAAAATTCACCAAGACTTGAGTGAATCTACAGAAACTACGAAAGTTTACTCTTGACATCCAAATTCCACCAGGTGTAGAGCTGGACAGCAAAGCTAGAAGAAATAAAATATAAAGTTGGATTCTGTTGCAAACGGCACAAACATAGAAAAAAAAAAGAAGGATTTTTCATCAAGCTGCCTGAAACAGCTTGAGACTTACCCTTAGATAAAATATTCAATGTTTCTTCGCAGTTAATCCTGAGAAAAGTAGTTGGTAAACTCTGGCGTAGCTTTGTATTGTTTGTAAACTCCGATGGTGGGTCAGTCAGTAAAAAAAATGACTCACTTTAGTTTCCGGAACACATACTTGAGAAATGAAAATGTCATTTAACACAACATTGTCGTGTTGTTCGGTGTCGTCACCTGTAATCCGCGTGACATTTGGTGGCTCGTGGGAGATATTCTGGGGTCATCTCGGTGACGTCCTGTGAAAGCAGAACAGCGAGGTCGCTGTTAATCTTTCCGTCTTACTTAGCGGGATGTGGGTTTATGCAGATGTGACGGATGATGAAAATAGATGAGGTGGAGCACGCGTTGACACTCGACAACACACTCCCCGGCTGCTGGATTACCGTCATTTAATGGTGCGTCTCCACTCAGACGTCACAATTCATGTATTTTAACATCCGACGTGTAGGTGGAGGAAACTAAAAGTCAGAATTATAAATGGGAGTTACAAGCTTTGAAGAAAGTTTTTTGAGTTGTAAAGAATTTTAGTTAAGCCTTATGACGCCTGGAAACAAATGTGTTTGTGGTATCCTTTGTGTTGCCTCTAGGTCAAGGTGAACCACAAACACATTTGTTTTTTTGCATAACAGCTGGCTGGAGGAGGAGTGAAGCCATTATTACTTCATAATGGATTCCGCTCTCGTAACCTTTCGTTCGCCAAGATTTCAGAGGAACTTTATAAAGTAATAAGTTCAAAACATGGTCATGATGATGTAGACTTCAATATTTGTGACTCAGGATGATTATGTATCCACATATGTTGCTGTTTCAAATGTAACTCATATATTTTAATATTTTTAAAATGTTTGTAAATCACCCTTTTCTTGTCTGTGCTCAAAAAGATTTAACATAATTTTCATTAAATGTCCTGTTCACATAGAAATTTAAAAAAACAATCTTGTATTTCAAACTTTTGCAGGAAACAAAAAAAGCCGTCAATGATACATTTATACATTTAAATAATATTAATAATAGTAATTAATTTATACATACTGTAAACAAAACACACATTTTCAGCTGAAATCCGAGAACTTAATCAAGAAATATGACCTGGAAAAAAGGCTGCCTTCATTTTATTCTAATATACATTTTTACCCACTATTCCTAAAATATGAAATCTATGTCGAACGACTCGAGTATTCCGCTGATTTAATGAGTGAGTGTCTGAAGTACAAGATTTGATTTTCAGAAGAGAGTGCTTGACTGAAGGCTGAAGAGAAACAGATGAAGATGGTGATGAAAATATGGGCAATCCGGGCCAACATCCTCTGTGTAGCTGCAAGAATGCTCAGTCAAGCAAGAAAACACATGTTCTCACAGCTTTTGTGCAATTATACCCGTTAATCTCGAAGAAAAACCTTTGTTATAGTTAATGGTTTTGCTGCTTTTTGTTCGTCTCTGCGGTACCAAAGAAACACGGTCACTCTCAAAGAAGTGTATCTTCCCCCTTGATGTCGTATTTTATTCAACATGTGCTTCATTTCTTCAGTAGCTACATATTATTTGTATTTGTCAACTCTTAAATAGACACAAAAGACAAATACAAGTTTTGGAGATTACTTTTTTCCAGACTGCAAACAATAAATCATTTACCAATAAAAAAAAAACAACACCCAGGAAACACAAGATAGCATCAGATGAAAACAGATGTTATGTTTAGCGACAAAATGAATTGAATCTCCAAGACATGAAGTTTTAATTAAAACAAATGTAGTAATTGACAGTGCCGTAGTTATTCTTTTTTTTTTCAACAAATGTAATCCATTAAATATTTGGGACTCATGTATACAATAGCACATTATAAATATGGATTATTTAAAGATAGCACTACTCTGTCAGCTATTGTTTACTCGTTTTTTTTGTACATTTTAATATTAATTAGTTTGTTAAGGAAATCATTTTCAATATTTTCAAGCATTTTTGGTCTTTTTAGTTCATATAAGGGTTTTCAACAGACCTAAGGGCCACCAGAGCAAAATTCCTTACGTATTTGATCCAAATTACTTTATTATTTTGTTTTTTTATGATTTTTGGAATTTCTGAGTGGTTTCACCAGGCAATTTTTGGCTCATTTTATGCATATTTTCCTTAGAAATCTGTTCCATCTTAGTTATTTAAGCTTTATAAATTATAAGATCTGACCTAATGATAGTCATTCGTTAACTATCTAACAAAGATGGACTGTTTTGCACTCATTAACCCTTGTGTTGTCTCTGGGTCCAAATGACCCGAAGGCCCTAAAGAAATGTGTTTGAGGTATCTCTAGTGTCACCTTGACCCAGAGGCAACGCAAGGGATGCCACAAACACATTTATATTCGGCCCTCCGAGTCACCTTGACCATGAGATAACACAAGGGTTAAAGGAATATGATCTTACAAGATGCAAATCTCGCTGAAGGCTTAAGACTCCAGGTTTATTTTTGAGGATTTATTGAAAAAAAAAATAGTTTTCAAGATACTCATTCCATTAAACATCAGATGAAGTGTGTAAAAGTAGCTTAGTTGACCTTTTATGTCCCGTTGAATAATGATTGGTCAGCTATGATTTTAGACCTGGTAAAGAGCTGCACAGGATCCTTTATTGGTATTATAAAGTGCTTCAACAAAATAACCTTTAGACATTTGAGCTCACCTTAACTATGAAATGTGTGTATCTTGAATCTCTTCAGACGTTCGGGAATGTCTCGCTAAGAGGCTTGGTTAAACGCTTTTTCTATAATACCGTTCCCATCCGTGACATTTTCACCGAAAACCTTGAAAATCTCTGAGAAAACATGATGGGCCCCGAAATGAAAGGACGCTAAAAAGGTCACGCCATCCAAATAAATGCCAACAATGCCAGAGTGGGTACTTGTGCACACACGTTGTGTTTAAAAAAAACACCATCTAATGTGGAATGACCTTGGCCTTTAATTAAATGGTGCTGGATTGATTTTTTTTTTCCTGTTTTCCCAGAAGCGATTGAAACTACCAAAGCTTCACGTGACAGCTGAGTCCGGGATAGATTTTTTTTCTTCTTCATTTAGCAGAAAGACCTTTTTGTACTTAAGTTCAGTGTAACCTGTGTGGAGATCCGGTATCATCCGGATGCAGATATCTTCTTGATTGTGTGAGCTTTTATAAAGATAGTGAGGGATGTAGCAGCGAGCCTGATAAACATATGCAAGGTCTGCATTTGACATCTGCCTTTAGCTGACGAGCCAAGTTGCTGTGAATGTATCCGGCGTGACTTTTGCCAAGGTTACGCAGACATTCATCAGTGCTGAGTTCCCCTTTAGAGAAGAGGAATGAGGACATTTAGAGAAAAGCACAGGGCAACGCATGGCTGAACTTTTCTTTTATCTCGAAGCCAAGTCCATCTCCCAGGCACGCAGACTAGTGCATTTTAAATATGTACAAGTGTGTCCTCCGCACAAATTCTAATCAGACGGTTGAACTTATGATTTGGATCAGCGACTACAAAGATCTTTGGAAAATAAATGTAAAACAGTTGAGCTGAAACCAATGTTCAGAACTCTATATTGAATTCTTGCTTTTTATGACGTTCTTTCTTTCTGATCTTTTGCATATTTGAGATGTGATTCTAAATATTAACTCGTTCATTGCAATGAGCTGATTGACACGGTTGGTGGCAGTATTTCACAAAAAACAGTAGGCGAAGAAGAGTTGTCCGAGGTTAATTTAAAGTATGACAAAACTATAGAAATAGTCTTACAGAACTTGTGTAGTTAATTTGTATTAATTTCAGTCACAGCCACAGTCTTTCTAGAATTGTCCAGTTATTGTCAACTAAAGGTCTGAACATTTTAGTGTCGTTTTAGTCGAAGAAAATGTATTATATTCACAAGTGAAAATATTTATTTCGATTCAGTAGAATATATTTGTCTCAAACTGTGGTATAGTAACTTATTGTATGTATGTATGTCTAAGGGACTGGTTAAGGAAATCTAATGTAGCACTTGGAGGGTCCAGTAGAGGGCGTGTGGAGATTGGTTCAGAGTGAGTTAGGAAGTGGGTGAAGCGAAGAAGAGAGTTATCCCGGAAACTAGAGAGTCGTAAGAGTATGGAGTTTGTTCCCTGTGTCTTGCTTAAAACAAAGTTAATAAAGAAGTAAACGGAGTCACACAGTGTGGACCTCACTTCTTATGCGAAGATACAACACAAACTATCCACAGTAGCCATTCCCAGGCATTATAAAGATGGTAGCCCTGCACAAATGGGCTATAAAACAATTTGCTAAAAGCTGGATTAGAAGAAGAAAACTACTTCTTCTCTGTCTGAGGAGTCATTAAATATCTTGCTAAGGACATGGCATGAGTTGGGAAGAAAAC
Organism: Callionymus lyra; assembly: GCF_982586985.1. Taxonomy (NCBI): domain Eukaryota; kingdom Metazoa; phylum Chordata; class Actinopteri; order Syngnathiformes; family Callionymidae; genus Callionymus; species Callionymus lyra. The sequence continues at coordinate 9,583,243 of NC_141822.1, forward strand.
AGGTCAGATCAGAGGCCCCCAACCTTTTTTTTCTCACCGTGGACCTGTTTAATGTGGACATCATATCCACGGACCGACTTTCATATAAAAATATTTTTCCACTAGTTTATTTTTGGAGTAAAATTGACTGAAACGAGTATCAGCAAGGCTGTGTTCTCTCCCCCCTGCTATTCTCCCTTTACACCAACAGCTACGCATCAATTCATCCCTTTTTGAAACTCCTCAAGATTGCAGACATCACTACTCTGGTTGAACTTTTCTCAGAGTCCATGTACGGATCAGAGGTGGATCGACTGGTGCAGTAAGACCAACCTGCAGTTCCCGCGACCCGCAACCCTCACATCATCAACGCCTTCAAGGTCAACATTGTTGTGGAGTTTACCCATCAGCTGGGTACCATCTTCACTGGATGTACTTCCTGCATCAGTTTGAGAAAATCCCAACTTCCACAGACGATGCTGGTTCAGTTTTACGCTGCCGTTGTGGAGTCCATCATCACCTCCTCCATCACCGTGTGGTACTCTGCTGCAACAGCTACGAACAAGATCAGACTGCAGTGGATTATCTGTTCTGCTGAAAAGGTGATTGGCTGCCTTTTATCTCTGCAGGAACTGTATGTCACCAGGATATCGAGGCATGTAGGCAGGATCGTAGCCGACCCCTCTCACCTGGGACACCCCCGTTCCAACTGCTCCCATCCAGCAGGAGACTGAGGTCGATACAGACCAGAACATCATGGTTCAAGACTGCTATAATAAATAGAACAGAAATTATATAAATTACTTTTAAATTCCTCGCGGACCCCGGTACTGGTCCCCATAATTAGAAGATGATAGTTACATTAAAATGACTGTCAATCCCCCTTTGGACTGGTGCTCCTTGCATGAGTGTACCTTGCGGGGTATTGAGGTTCATGAGAAAGTAGAGGGATCAGCCTAGAACTACATGGTTTGTTATTGACGGCAGCTAGGACTTTGGTGACAAATAAAACCATTGATAACACAATATGGCTTAATGGAATGAAATCCTACTGCGAATGTATAAACCGCCTGCTCATTAAGACCCTTTACTCATTGGTGAGTTTTCCAGTGAGTTTTTCAGTATCCAGAGCTTAATCCTTACAAGAATCCGTGGAGGGAACCGAAATATATTGCAGTTGAATAAGTTTTTTCCAACTAAATATTTGGAGACCATGGGGTAAGGATAGAGGTGGAGTTACCAACTATCACCAACACCCACTCTACTGTTACATCAAGGTGGCTCTTGTCCTATATTGAGCTTCACAGATAGCTCAACTCTTTCAAGGTACATACCAGTAAAGGATTTGATTTAGAAAGTGTGAAACTGAAATGGACACACTTCAAAAACAGGTCAAAAATATAATACTATAAGATATATATTATGGCTACAGTAAATTTTCCTTCCACCTACTTAAAATGCCACTCAAAATAATGAATAAAAGCATATAATTGAGGATTGTTGTGCCAAAAACACACCACCATATTATTGCAGTCACAGAGAAACAGGAAGTACTTCTGACATCCCTTCCCAAATCAACATTTGGTTTTAATATCCCTCTTTATTTTAGCCCAGCATCCAAACTTTTCACAGAAAAATCCAAATTTGCAAACCAGAAAAAAAAATCTATTTTTTTATTGCCCTACTCTCGCCTCTTTTTACCTATTACAGATATTTGTTGTGTTTTGAAACAGAATCAAACTACAGCATATTCTATTCGATGTAAATATTTTAGCATACTTTTTATTTAAAAAAGCTTATTCAGAAAAACGACAACCGGGTGGCTAGAGAGGGACCATGTGGAGGGAAAACAGTTTATGGTAAACACTGGTTCAATTAAGAATCCATCCTGCATGACTTTGGGAAGATTACAGGAGTGGATGACGTAAACCAAAGCAAACTGGAAGAGCTCTGTGGGGGGAACTAAATGACTGAATGGGCCGGCAAGTATTCCCCAAATAACCGTTATTATCTCTGAAGTGACAGATGCCCTCTAAACAGCTGTGGTAGTAACAATCCTGTCACACAAAACTACATATGCAGCAGCACAATTCTTCAAGGAAATATGGGTGGGTTCATTTGTTGGCTGTTATAAATCCTACTTAGAGCTGCAGTGGGCCTTTTTTTTTTCCGATTGGAAATAGTTTGCAACAGCTACGACAGCAGCTGTTGCTGGGATTTCTATCTTCACCTCCAGTAGCTGTTATCCCTTGTGTGCCCTATGTCTGACTCTGGCAGTTGTAAGGGGGGGGGAACAGGAAAAAATTCTGACAATCTCTCTCCAGCAGAGACATGGCAAAGATTATATTGTCTTTCTTGCCCGAGGCTCAGAGGATTTTCGTTGGGACCCTAAGACATGTAACAACTTATTCCAATCATGCACCCAGCGTGAGCTGTCGACGACCAAAATGGAGGCATGTTAGGCGTCATTTCAGCGTGAAAAGAAAACGGCACTCCAGAACAAATGCATAATTTGGACGAAATCCGTCCGGTTTCCTAAAATCTCAGCAGCCGTAATGATGGTGTTTTGTCAACATAATGAAAAAGTAAATGGTGTGAGGTTATAAATGAATTTGTTAAATGACATGGAAAATTAAATTCCGATGTCATATGAGCCATTTTCCCATTTTCCATGTTATTCGGCACAACCACATTAGTATCTCCAAAAAATAGAACGTGGTGGCAGATTGAACTGTTTCTCTAAACCTCCAAAACAGATCAAAACCATAATGACAGTTTCACAGTTTAAGAACTTTAAATTGGCAGTGAATTGCCTCTCAGTGGAGTAAAATAATTACATATGGGTTGTTGATGAAAAACAAGTATCAAAATAAACAGTACTGTATATATGAATAGAACAGCCCTTGTGTTGTACATTTACTAGCAAAGAACTTATCTGTTTAGTGTCAAAATGTGACTATTTAAATTGGCCTTAAAGTCCCTTATTTCCAATTGCTTTACATTATATGTGCACAGATTATTATGATCATGTCTCCTGTGAGGCTTTGTTTTGCTATTTGCAACAATCTGTTTCAAATGTGTAAGTATTATTTTCATATGTTTTGTTTGTGTCATGGTCATCCGTGTGCCCTGAAGGTAAAAGGTATCTGTTTGTTATGACTGTACAGGCCCAGCATCTGCATCTGGAGAGAGGCACATGAGAATAATTGATGCCACGCTGGAGGCATCGCTTGAGAGGTTTCAAGGGAGCAGTGGAGGGTAGTTTTGCTGCTGGAGTGTAGGTCGACATGATGTGTGTGATGAATTACAAAGGTCAGGGTCGTTTGTGTTGCGTTAGAGTGCTGGGAGTGTGGTGTAAAGAGGAAAAAAAATACTCAATAAACAGTCTTAAGTCTGAGAAAATGATAGAGTTTTACCAAAACATGGCAATTATCACAATAACATAAATAGTGGAGAAAAAAAGGAGAAATGTATAGACTTCAGTTCACTTTAAGGGTAACTAATGTGTTGATTTAAGTATGTCTTAAATAGATTGTACTCATCATTTAAATATTGACGTTAGAAAATGATCTTAAGCCCCGACCACTGAAAGCGCTTTGTTTGTCTGAAGATGAAATCTTATTTACCATAGCCACACCCACTCTACTGTGATTAGTCAAGCATCAAGGTTGGTCACCGCACGTCATCAATGCTGGATGCTCCACCTCCAAGGGACTCCAAGTTTACTTGTATAAACAAAGTGGGGCGTGATTACAGCTGGCTGGAGGAGGAGTGAATATTACGTTATAATGGACTCCGCTCTCGTAACCTCTCGTTCGCCCATATTTCAAACGGGGGAGAACTTTATAAAGTAATAACTTCAATGTCCTGATGAGGGACTTACTGCATCTTAGAGAGGAAGATCTGAACATTTGAAACATGTGAGTGAGTCTGGAAAGTTAGATTTTGATATTTTCTTTACTTCTGTAGTAGTTCTGCAGCAAATCATAGTATCCGCTATAATCTGGAGATTCCAGTTTTCTTACAGATCATTTAATTAAGTGCGTTGTTTTCTGAGCTTGGAAGATTTTGACTTTTAAATTTTGGAAGGTTTTATTAAAATTCTTGCTCAAATCCAAATATGTAACAGCAAAGACTGCCACCTAGGGGACTCTTGTGTCAACTATCTTGCCTGGTCGCACTTCCCCTCAATTCCACTTGTTTTTTTCACCTGGTGTTTCCATACCCAACATTCTTCGCCAAACACTGCGTCGCGACTAAACATTGTCTAAACTAACACTTCTACTTTCCCCACCCTTCTATTATCACTGTTAGATGATATATTATCCTAAACGCCATCCAAAAATACTTTGGCAGTATTACCAATACACCACCAAAACTCCTCTGTGATTCGTGGGTTAAGGTCAGAGAGGCCAGATTCTCGCCAAGATATACTTGGAAATGTATGGTATCCAAAGTTCAAAACCTAACTGGCAGTTTGTATGTTTGAGCTTCGATTTTAGCTCCGGGCGTTGCACTCGCAACTGCACCTTTCACCTTATATATATGAGCCAGATTTTTTTGATGTGAAGCTGAAGCAGTTCTGGTCTACATTCTACATTCTTATACATTCGAAGCATCCGATTAAATTCCTCCCTTTACATTGATACTTGTAGGTTTAACTACCTTCCTATCTCTTGGTTGACTACTTGAGCGTAAAATGAAAATGACGAGAAGAAAAGCTTATAAAAGACCAATCCATCCCTCCATGGTGAGCGGGGACGTCCTATGAAGAAAGTGACGTTTCAGCAATAGAAAAAGGTGAAGATGGAGTTATTTCTTTCCCGGACCAAACATTTCAATTTCACCCAATCAGCCGAAGAAAACAAATACCGGAATTTAATAGAGCTGTCCTTGAAGCCCCATGGTCTATCGATCGATCCGGCCTGCGTCCGGGAGTGTGGACTTGATTATTTAGTTGGAGATCCTAGCACTAAACTGCATCTGTGGCAAGGTCAGGAAGCCACGCCAACAGATTAATAGAAGTATCTCCGGGTGATTCTTGGTGAATCTGAAGAGAGATATGGATTTCTTTATTATCTCATTTTTAATTTTGGGGGCCGGAAACCTAATGTCCATATCATAAAAATCCATGTTTAAACATGGACTCCCTCTCTGTTCTCCGTCTTAGTTATTCACTCGGTGTCCCCACATGCTCTGCTCACTCCGCTGACCTCTTACGACTTTCACAACCCTTTTTTTCCTCTCAATTTCCCAAGGCAGATGTGCCTCTGTGTACCGTGGAACAAGTGTGTCGTCCTCTTTGCATTTTGTCCGTCTGCTCATGGTGAAAGGAGAAACGGCTGCTGTGTCCTTGGGGGGGGGGGAGGCGTCTCCGAGGCGGAGGATTAATGTGATGTTTAGATCTAAGCATGCCGTCCATCATTCTGCTCTAGCAGGATGCTGAGGCCGTTTCTCTTCCCACGTTTCCCATCCCTATGGGTGGCTCCTCCAGCTTACTTAGAAAAATGAATGGGACTTCCTAATTTGGAGTTGAGAACATCATTTTGAAACAAGAGAATTGTATTTTTAGGTTTATTATTTACCATGAAATGGACCCATTTTCAGAAACTATTTAAAGAGAAAGTTCACTCAGAATTTATATTTCACTCATTTTCTAATCACCATCATGTCGACTAAGGGTTGGGATTATTTTATCGAGTTATCCACGTCTTTTCACTCAGAAATGTATGTCCATATGACACTGGGAGCTCGTCTATGTAGCATGTTAGCCTATTAGCTCCTGCTACAAACACAGCTAAAATATAGACTTTTAAAATGTATTTCTTAACTATTCCTAATGTCGAGGCATCAATAAAATATGATTAAAGATGAGCAGTATGGAAATATTTGGATGTTTTTAAGTGTGTCTATTTGGACGAAGAAAAGTGAGCCCCAATCTGGACCTTCATATGGACATACATTTCTGTCTTTAACCCCATAAGACTCAAGCTGTGTCTCAAATCGCATACGTTCTTAAACTTAGTATTTTTAGTGCATAAGTACGTCTTGATTCTTAGTATGCGAAATGTAGTGCGCCATGCACACTTAATTGGCATACCAAAACACATTTTCAGCCAGCAGTTGAATGATGACCCGTCTTCGATGCTGATACCGGCGTAAATATTTCCAAACTTGCAAAACGTGCTGCCAGCAGGTGTTGATAGTGTTCCTACAGCTGGTTGAAATCATCGTTAAATAGTAGTAGAAGAAGAAGCTGTCGCGTCATTTCCTGTTAGTGTGTAGCAGCAGTGTTTGATTTGAGACATACTATCTGTTGAGAATTTGCGTACTAGTTAGTACGTACACTATCCTGATGCATACTAACTTCTAGAATACTAAGAGAAGTATGCTATTTGAGACACAGCACTAGTAACAATGTATCACATGATATTGGAGGGAAAATGACAAGCAGTGGACATTAAGATTATTAAGATTGTACTCACTTTTGTTGCCGGTGGTTCGGACATTAATGGCTGTATATTGAGTTATTTTGAGGGGGAAATAAATTTACGCTTTTATATACACTTTACAGAGAATTCTTTCCATTGTGTTAAAGTGTCAATTTGCAAGTGTTGTCACATGAAAAGATACACTTAAATGTCTGCAGTTAGATGTGTACTTACTTTTGTTATACACTGTAGAAAACTAGTGAGATTTGAAGGTTAATCCATCACTTTACGCACTTAAATACAACCTTCAGAAAAACCATTTCATTTAATGTTGAATTGTCAGAAAACAGGAATAGCAAAGCAGTGATGAGATTTTAAAGATGCATGAAGCAGTCTCACCAATTTCAATGCTCAGTATATGGCGCTCTTGGCTTGGAAATAATGGGAGGTAACATTGAAATATTTGCTTAAAGCCAATAATTACATAGCATAGAGTGCCATCTAGAGGCCTCAGAAAATAAGGCTCCATTAAGCTTCATAAACCCATCACTTGATCCTGTAAACTTAAGTTCATTTTACTGAAGGACTTACTAAAATCCTTTAAAACTCAAAAACCTTTTTAAAGGCTCTACCTCAGGTTTAAAATTCTGATAGAAACTTAAATTTTGAAAATTATATGATAGAAAGAAAATCGAATACTGTATATTCTAGCTCATAAACATTTGCGTTGTCTTCGGATACCTTCAAAGGAAATGTACTTTTCTTTAAAATAGGTGAACACTGTCACAAAAATGAGGAAAAATGGATCTGACCTAGGTTATTTAGATGTATTTAAACCTATTTTGACACAAGCAACTGTCAACAATAATCAAAAAGAAAAAGTTAGCTTAGTAATTTATTGTATGTATCAATTAAATATAAATGTTTGTAGTGAAAATAAATTTGAAGTATCTCCATTACTGTAAACACGTAAGAATTATTATTTTTAGTTTTTTAGTAATGGATTCCTGTTAAGCTCAGACCAGCTGCTATTATGCTCAACATTGTCATTTGTTGTTTGTGTTTTTGCACTTACTAGGTAAGTAAATCACTTTTCACTGTAAATGTTGCACAGATCTATGTCGAAATAGTGTGAAAAGTCAGAAATAATAATATAATGATTATACTTGGAACTAAAGTAGGTTCTGGAAAAGGTTATATAAAAGGTTTCTATACTGTGAAAGCAGCTAAAGAATGGAACAAACAATCTTTTTTTGAGCCGCGCTCAATTTCATGGGTAGCTGCGACTTATCGGCATGTTTTGTCTTCCACTTCATCACTGGAAAGGATTTTTGACAGAAGGTAATAATCATCCTTCAGTAATTGCTGTATATTCTAACACATATTTAAATGATGAGTCACTGGATGAGTTGTTGGACTCATTGCAGTTTGCAAACCTGTCACTTTGATTTATCTCTTGCAATTTAATTTTTGTTTAATTTAAATTTCAACTAATGTGTTGATTTAAGTGTGTTTTAAATAGATGTTTGACCTCTAGTTTATCATTAGTATGTGTCTGAAATATTGACATTAGAAAATGATCTTAAGCCCCCCCCACTGAAAACAACAGGGTTTTTTTCTGGAAATAAAAAATGTTTTACCATAACCACGCCCACTCTGCTGTGATTGGTCAAACATCAGGGTTATCACCATGTTCACGAATCCCAGATTTCTTCACCTCCAATGGACTGGTTGTATAAACAAAGGGGGTTGTGATTACAGCTGGCTGAAGTGAAGCTATCACCACGTCATAATGGACTGCTCTCGTAACTTCTCGTTCGCCGAGATCGGCTCATGAACTACTTCATACTTTGAGTGAACATGAACTAAACGTAGTGTTTTATTGCCTGATTAACCTTAGTTTGAATTTGTTGTCGTTAAATGTCTGTGAAGAAAAAACTCTTTTATTTCTTTCACATTCAATAGGTTGCCAGATTTCTACTCTACAATTGGCAGAAACCAATATCTGGCAACATCAGCCTCCAGTTATGCAAAACCACTTACTATATACGTCATAAAATCAGTTTTAAATATGTGCAGACTCTGCCTGCCAACTTTCAAAGTGCCAAAGCAGCAATAGCTGCTCCGGTGACAACCGTAGTTCTTGAAGGTTCAAAATGAAAAGTCTTGATCATGAATACTTCAGTTATTTAATTAAATTTTATGTCCACTTTAATGTACAAGTCACTTATTTTATTGTATTTTATTCATCTCCTTATCTCAGTTATTCTATTCTACACTGTATTCCACAACACTGACAATACACACTACAATACCAGCAATAAAGGTGTTTCTCGCCCTTTCTTTTATTGTTAAATTGTTTATTGTTATAATAGATGATCATTACTGTCTGTGCTCCTATATGGACTGTGGCAATAATTTTGAAAAATGCTCATAGTAACATGTGGAAAAACCTAAATAACTCTGGACTAGTTCATATTTAGAGCTAGTTATGTTCAACAAAACTCTCAATATGTAAAAAAAAAAACAGTTTTGAATGAAATATTGACATTAGAAAATACTCTTAAGCCCCGCCCACTTAAACCGCTTCATTTGTCTGGCGATGAAATCTTGTTCACCACAACCACACTCACTCTGCTGTGACTGGTCCATCATCGAGGTTTGTAATCAATCGTCATCGATCTAGGAAGTCTCCAGCTCCAAAGGGACTCGTTGTATAAACAAAGCGGGGCGTGAGTGAAGCCATTATTACGTCATAATGGACTCTACATGTTTAACAACAACAGTCCGACTGCCTTTCTGTTCTCCGTCTTAGTTATTCACTTGGTTATGGCTCTCGTAACCTCTCATTCGCCCAGATTTCAGATTTATGTCACATCTAAATTATTCTATTTCAAGTGTGTTTTTTCTGACTACAGTTATTTGTTGTCAACCCTCTTTGAGTCGACGTCATGGACACTCAGTCTTTGATGATGTATTAAAATTGTTTCATATAATTAATAACTATATTAAAGAAATCTTGTGATTTCATGAAGCATTGTCAAAAGACCCCACTAGATGTCACTCTTTGCTGTTTAATATTTTTGCTTTGAACAACTATTTTTATTAAACCTCCCAAGATTTTTTAGCCGAGAAGAGCTTGGAAAATAAATAATAATACTGCTTTTTAAAGCTTAAACAGTCAATGACTTTTTAACATATCATGACGTTTACAAGTCACTAGTCTCAACTGATTTGTTTGTGTTTATTTTACTAAACCCGAGACTGTTGATCAGCACTCACGGGGTTCAAATCGGTATTGTCGATGTGATCATCAGACGTTTTTTTTTAAACGTTCTTAATTCAATCATAAGTCATAAAAAGGGAGAAATCAAAATGACTCACTCCAAGGACACTACACTATCAGTCAGCCCCGACGCTGCTTTGATAACACAAGAAGAAGGAGACAAACCTGTGATCGATGGAGAATGATGTCGAAATAATTCACCTTGCCTCTTGTCACAAATCTTCAAAGTATGTCCCGAAAATGAATGACTGACGACATGAGTGAGTGAACTTGCGCAGGTGTGTACATTTCAATTGTTGCGCCGAGAACAAAAAGATACTTTGTCAAGCGCCAGGGCATGAGCTCGCGTCGCGACTGTGATATGATGAATAACTCTAGACGAGAAGGTGAATAAAACACGGGTGAAAGAAGATGTAAAAAAAATAGCTTTTTTGTCAGTCACACCTTCCTCAATAAAAAGGAAATCTATGATTATGTGTTTTGTGGTCCAAACAAAGGGCACATTTCTCTTAACTGTACTGAAATAAAAACAATTAATTAAAAACATGTTATTTTTGTTTTTAAGTGCTCTAATGTCAACTGTGTTTTTGTTATATGGATAAATACTGCAGCTCTCAGAAGCTTTCCAGGTATTACACTCTGAGTTGACGTCGAAAACAGCGTAGCTATATTTACTGTGCTCTTTGATACAAATTAAATGAAAAGGTTGTTTATTTAGAATGATATACAAACGGTGTGATTTGTTTATGAAAGCAGATGACGAATCCAATGCTCTTTTGGAAATTAAAATCACTGACATTTTGTCATCAATTATAACAGTATAATCGGATACTGGAGGTTGAAATATATCTAATCCTTATAAAGTGAAGACAACTGACAAATGTTTTTTTAGATTCTCAGGTGGAAGTTTGATGGAAAAAAAACTGAAAAGATTTGTTCATGAACAACCTTGAATCACCTTCGATTGCTTGAGTTCACTTCAGTGTCACTGGAATCGATTTATTTTGACACTTTCCTCAGGGTTATCTGGTCTCGTGGTCATGAGCCAGAGTTTATAAATATTTTTAAGTTTAGGAGTAATTTAAAAAGAAATAATTCTGCTTTCACGCTCAGCTGTTTGATCGTGTCCTTCTCCGACCTGTTCGTTTCTGAGAGGGAGCTGGCAAAATAAACGTATTATATTAGGATACATCAGATTGTAAACTTTGATCATCTCTTATGGAAGAGCTGACGATACTATCTGGGAAGTTTTTTTAGATTGAAATCTTTTTTCCCCATATTTGAATTTTTTAGGTTTAACCATGTTTTACAACCTAAATATATTAAATAAAAACTTTGTTTTACCATTAAGATGTTATGGGATATTTTATATATATATATATATATATATATATATATATATATATATATATATATATATACAGTATATAGGCTTTTTAGTTTCTTATGAAATATAATATGTCAAAGTGTAATTTAATACAAGTCCGAAGACTAGAGTGTAAAAATCATGTTTACATTAAAATATGTTTTAAAGCACACTTGCCATTGGCAAAATCATGTTTATGAATTTAAATATTCAATAAATTCATCAACATTTTTCTCAAAAAACAAAGTCCTGTTTTGACTACCACTCTCAGTCAATGCTCTAATTTTTTTAAATCAAAATGCATGGCATATTTTCCACAGTAGGGACCTTGTGTTCATTTTCTAAACCAGGGGTGACCAACCTTTTTGCAACTGCAAGCACCATGTGACCTGAAGGGCGATCATCAATTTGTTATGCACTTCTGAAAAAAACTTAATATATTTGTGTGGTGGGTAATAAAATCATATTCCACTTAAACCGTAATCAAATGATTGATTCTTCAATAAAGGCCAATGGCGCAACAAGCAAGGAAAAAGAAAATTCATATTATAAAACGTGAGAAGAAAAAAATGTATATAATTGTGTAACCGCGGGCTTTACGTTGGTGAAACCTTGTTCTAGACCATGTTCTGTGCCTGATTAAATACAGAAAGATATGTTTAAAAAAAACAAAAAAAACGTATTATGTCCGGTATTATGTTTCCTTGCCCTTTTGGTTATTATTGAGGAATCAATAACACACAAATAACCTTTACTTACTTACTTATTTACATTAGAGGAATGCCGGTCATCATCCATAATACTATGTATAATTAAGTTATTATACAAGTATGTACCAAATTGATAGTAGCCCTTCAGGTCACCAGTGCCCTTGCAAAAAGGTTGGTGACCACGGTTCTAGACACTGTAATTAACACAAAAAAAACAATAAGTCACCATCTGTTAGCTTAGCATGCTAACCAGGAGATCAATATTAGAGCATTTTGGATGAATCCAGTACAGAAATGGATGCTGGTCGATCAAAAAATTGGGCTCAAGAAATTAGCGAAAAACTGTAAATAAAAATGTTGGATCTTTCTGCATTGTGAGAAAAAAACAATATGACCAATGATTATGTTCATGTGTTGAACAAACACAAAGCTACTGTTTGTCTTCATCGCTTTTTTTACCGTCGCAAGTTTGCCAGTTTTCTAAAAAAAAAAGAAACTCTTCTCGACTCCTCGTTTGGCAGAAACTAGATTTTCAAGTGCGCCATTAGGAAGAAGAGCGATAGTAAAAAAAAAAAAAAAACAGTGGAAGAATGTTTTAAAATGTATGAGTGGCCTGAAGTGAGTGTGGGAGGACGGCAAGAAGAAAGAGAAAGACTTGTGCTGTAGAAAGGAGGGTAGAAAGTACAGGAAATGAGGAGAGAAAATAAGTATGCCAGGTTGGCACTTCGGTGCTTTTTGAAGACAATGCCCCCATTATTGTGCTGCTGTTCCCTCTCTCTACCCCCCGCTGAAACAAAAGCTCTATATTTCTATTATTTTAGTTAATCCTGTATTCAGTGTGTTTTTCGTCACCAGGAAAATGTAAAGATGGTTTTAAATTCAACTTAAAAGATAAGAGTGGACCAAACATTTTCAGGTTAATACATTAAAATAAATGATGACATGAATGTGTATTTTTTAAAGAGAAAATATTTGTGTGATGTGTTGTCTCGGTGAAACAAAAAAATAACAACTTTTATACTTGATTGCCGGAGGTCTGCGCTCGATGGGGGACTTTGTAGTTGTCGTTAATTATTTATTCTTCAGTTAATCTTTGGAAATCCAAGAAATGAAAGGGCAGTGGACAACAACCAACAAACACTGACAGTTAATGACAATTTAAAGTGACAGATCGAACTAACCCGTTTGAACCATCTACAGTTTGATCTGGAACTAACTATTTTATTGCAGTTTGGGATAGATAGGATGAATACCCAGATGAAAAACTGAGGTATTTTTTTGGACAGACTGGAAAAATAAGATTCCATGTATGATAAAAAAAAATGTCAATTTCAGTATCAATGGACACAAGAGTGAGAGAATATGAGATTGGTTGGTGCATAATATAAAATAAATAAACATATTCTCCTGAATAATTCCTCTTTCAGAATTTTGGTTGTAAACATGTTTACATCATATTGTTTCTGTGAGTCTGAATTATTGATACTGTCTCAGTTATTATTATCTGCTGAGGTAGAGGAATTGGATCATAACAGGCTGTCTAGCTATACTTATGTTAGATTGACTTTATTAATCCCTCTGGAGATATCTATCCATTCATCCATCCATCCATCCATCCATCCTTATGTCCATCTGCCCTTCTATACTTCTATCCATCCATCGATCCTTATACATCCTTTTATTCATCTATCATTATATCCTTCTATACTTATATCCATCTATCCTTATATTTATATGTTTATTTATCTATCGATCCATCTACCATTCTTTCTATCTATCTATCTATCTATCTATCTATCTACCATCCATACATACTTATATATATCCTTTAATTCATCTATCCTTCTATCCATCTATACTTCTATCCTTATATTGCCCTGTTTATTTATCTATCGAAGTATCTATCCATCTACCCTTCTATTTATCTGTCCTTATATCTATCCTTTTATCCATCTATCCTTCTATGTATCTGTCCTTCCATCTACCCTTCTATCCATCTATACTTTTATCTATCCTTATTTTGACCTGTTTATTTATCTATCGATGTATCTATCATCTACCCTTCTATTTATCTGTCCTTCCATCTATGCTTCTATCCTTCTAGCCTTAATATAAGGCTATATATATTTTAAAATGACGGCAGAGAAGTGGTATACGAGGTATGAACAGATGAATTGCAGCCTGCTCTTTGTTCAGCGTGACAGAGTTAATAATAGACATCATGATGCTCTCAAGTTCTGAGGAAAAGGACAAAGCTAAGCTAAGGGATAAAACTCCCACCAGGTGGAAACAGCTGCGTAAATCCACATGGGATGGCAGTATATTTCCCCCCAAAAAAACAAGTGAGTCGTTTTATGTGTATGATCTGAAGCACTTTGTCCTTGACATTTGTCTGCTACAGCAACTTCTTTACCGTACTTTTGCAGCGCTTGTGACTTGACTGTAAAACAGAAACTGTACTTGAATACACTCACCTTTAATTGTACCATCCCTATTCAGTTCCATGACTGCCGTGATGCAATTATTACCTTCACTTGACGAAGAAATTACAGATATAATGGTTCAAATGTAGTTATGTGATCCTGTTATTCACCTGCCTTTTGTGTTGCTTGTAAATTGCTTCATATTTCATATATTGTGAGTTTGAGTTAAGTCATAGTTAAAGACCCTGTTTTTTAAAGAAAAGTTAAGAAAAGAGTTTAGAAAGACAAAGTCATGGAGTCAGTAGAGGTATTCGAAGGGAATTGTCTGTTTTGCACTTTTTTTTGTTTTGTTTTGTTTTTAAAGCCTTCGAACAAGAAAATGTATTATATTTATATATATATATATATATATATATATATATATATATATATATATATTTTTTTTTTTTTTTTATTTTGGTGGAAAAAAAAGGCAAGAAACAAAAACTTGGCTTTGTCCCTTCTTTCTATTGTCTCAATAAATGGTCATTAGAAATGAAGCTTAGAGAATCAGGAAGATTTCTATGTTTCCTTATGTCTTAACAAGAAGGATCTGTCTCGCCTGCAGTTGATTCAGAACTCTGCAGCGAGTTCAAGAATTCTAACCCGCTCTAGTAGAAGAACTCACATTTCCGATCCTTAAAACTCTTCACTGGCTTCCAGTTTCTTTCAGGAACAACTTTAAAATTATGCTTCTTATTTTCAGACCTATTCATGGTCAGGCTCCTCCTTCCATCACTGATCTGATCCAGCCTTACACCCCGGCTCGGGCTCTTAGGTCTGTGGATCAGAATCTGCTGATGGTTCCTCGCACACGGTTCAGGATCAGAGCTTTGGAACGATCTTCCTCTCTCTCTGTGTTTTATGGATCTACTGACTCCTTCAAGAAACATCTTAAGACATTTTTTTTTGTGCAGGCTTTTCCTTGATTTTCTGGAACTCCTGTGTTGTTGTCCGTGTTATCTTGACCTTTTAGGCATATATTTTATTGGGTATTCTTTCATTGTTCAAGGGCTTTGTGACCCTGGTCTGGAAAACGTACCTACTTACTTCTCACAATTCTTTCATTTGGGACTCTTTCGCCACCATTCCCTTCATCATTCTAACTGCCGACAGGTTCTACACCTCCCTCATCCAATCGCACGATCACAGCTCCTATGTAGACCAATCATTACTGTCTGTCAAGTTTAAATCTGTGTCACCTGCTGAAAGGACTTTCTTGCAGACGTGCAACACATCCCTCCTCCTCCCCATGCACCTCCAGTCTTCATGATGCAATCTCTGATCCTCATTGCTGCAGACATCTTAAAGTCCCTCGATAGTCCAACCGAATTCAAGATCTCTCCTCTAACTGTTCTCAAAATCTCCTTGTTACCCTCGATTCCCTTTGCTCCCCCTACGACCTAGCCGTTTGCAGTAGAAGGACTGTTTGAGGTTTCTGCCCCAGAGGCATTTTTTTCTTGGCAATGTTTCCTTGCAATTTGCTGGGACCTGTTTTTCTTAAATAAGCGTTGGTTAAATAACAGTATATATATGTAGTTTGCGTAAATGATTCTACTAATATACACCAAACTTCCAGTGTCAGGACACAATCAGGGGGGGGGATAACATTTTCACATCTCTCATCTTCTATCCCACCCTTTTGTGGATCACTACCTTATCGTGGTGGGCTGGTTTACGTGTTCCCGGAAAGCTATGCCGGCTGAAGTCTTGCATTCCTCGTAGGGCCACTCATGCCGGACAGGTCAAAGCGAGGACAAAAGTGATCCCCGCTAGGTGAAGGAAAAAACTGATGTAACACCAAAGCAATGCTCAATATCCAGGGATGGAAGGCAGGATAGGCAGTAAACTCTGAAATTAAACCACCTCTCCTGGGGGTCAATATGGGTTTGTGTAGGGACAACGACTCTACCTAAAAAAAAAGTATGTTACAGAAGCATTGGTGACAAACCATCATCTATATGACCTTGGCCAGGAAGAGCCTCCTGCAAGGTTGACTATGACGCAGTAAAAGCCGGAAAGAAGCTGTAGGGCCGACCCCCCTTCCGACTCCCAGGAAACCCGCCAAGCTCGCTACTTGGAACATCAGTACCATGTATAATGCAGGAAGCATAGCACAAGTAGCAAAGGTACCTACAACGTTTGTATCCTAGGGCTGAGTGAGACAAGGTGGCTACAAGCAGGATAGCTGAGGCCGACCTCCGGATAGACGCTGCTCTTCTTAGGACACACCGAGGATGGGGCCCCTAACACCGAGGGTGTAGGCCTGATGCTGTCCCAGGAGGAACAAGGCGTGGTAACCTGTCAGCTCCCGAATCATCACTGCAAAGTTCTTCACAAAGAAAAGCAAGGTGGTGGACAGGCATGGGGGCACAGACCAAGACGTCAAGTCAAGGACTGGCAAAGCACAGGCAGCCTTCATCATGCGGATCTTCAACTCAATCATCCAAGTCTGTGTTGGTATAGGGAGCCGAGACGCGGCAAATGACTAAAGCAACACTGCAGAAGATCCAGACGTTCCTCAAAACCTGCCTCAGATGTATCTTGAACATCAGATGGCCTGAGAAGATCGGCAATGAAGATCGGCAACCAACAGATCCAAAGATGAAGTGGGGCTGGACTGGACACACCCTCAGGAAACCAGCATCCAACATCACACGGCAGGCCCTGCAATGGAACCTGCAGTGGGAACAGAAGAGGGGACGAAAGACACCACCTGGCAAGCAGCAGAGAGGGCGGCCCAGGTCTGTGTGCGATTAAGGATTGTCATTGATGGCCTATGGTCACCAAGGAGCCACAGGCCTAAGTAAATAAGTAAGTTACCTTCTATCATTCATCAAACTCTCATGATGGGGTTTAACTGCCATAGTTATTTTGCTGCCTCATAATGTTAAAACGTTTTATTTATTTTTTTATTCTATGTCACTCCTGGTTTAAATACTTGAAAGAGCTAATTCTGTTTACGATTTATTTTTGAGTGTGCACTATTAAAAATAATAATACAAAAACAACAAACCAATAAAAGTGTGTGTGTAGTTCTGGGCCAATATCTAATGTACCAACAATAACTATGTGTACATTTTCCAAGAGAATTAGAAAAAAACATTTTGTTGGACAGTAAATACTTTACCACAGGACATACTTTATACAACTATGCCCTGATTTTATTGTCTTATTTGTTCTCTCTTTTTCTCTGGTGAAGGTATGATAGTTAAAACATGAAATAAAAATAGTTACCCTGAAAGAGAGTGGCTGGAAAATAAAAGAGAGCTCCAATTTGATTGATAAAGTATGGCTGACAAAAAGAAACGGATCTTTTGCATAAGTTTAAGCTTTCATCTTTAATTCTGTGACTCACATCAGGGGGGCGACTAGAACCCCTGAGGGTCACACGGCAGCTTGTGGGGGGGTGAGTGGAAACGATCAGAGGATTATATTTAATTCTCAAAATGCTGAGCAACTACCACAGGTTATTTCATAATCCCTTTTTTTTTTTTTATCTTTTTTTTTTTAAACCACTCAACTAGTTGCCCCCTGGAAAGTGTTGCACCACTCAGGTTCAGGGCCAGGTTCCGCCAAGTCAAAATGCAATTCCACGAGTGGGAAATCAGGGATAAATGGCTGTCGCTTTGGATTCAGGTGTAGGCGCTAACGGTGGGAGAAAAATAGGCCACACACCAGCAGTTCAGTGGAGTGTACTTTGATCCAGTGCTCTCTTTGTGGTGAAAGTCTTGACGAATGATTAAGCGAGGCAAAGGCACAAAAGTACCAAACGCTCGTGGAAGTGTGGAGGGTGAAGTCTCTGGAAGAGGGTGACAGGGATGTCGGGTAAATCACCAGGCGCTTCTTACATTGTGTCACTGCATTGGCGGAGATAAAAGTCAAAGCTGACTCTCCCCGCAGCAACGGATTGACGGCAAAAAAAACTACTTTATAAATTTACCATCCCACTGTGTTTTGTCTTTTTTTTTTTCACTCTACGTGTCTGTTACAAAGAGAAGGGAGGGGGGTTAGTGACAAAACACTATTCAAATGTCATATATTTATTTATTTATTATCTTTATTTTATGTAATGAATATGATTTGCTTGTTATCATCATGGTTTATTATCATTTTAAATTGTGTTTTTTTTGTAAGCTTTTCCTATTATTGTTTTTATTTATTGTTTATTTAGTTTTCTTTTCTTTTTATTACGTGTGCAACATGTCTTTATATTATGTGTTTTTTGGAAACTGCTGAGACTAATGACATTTCCTTAATGTGGAGAAAAAAAAACGTCAGACATAAACTGAATAGATTTCATCATAGTTCATTTTGAAAGTTTACTCTTAAGAGTATGAAATACAGAAATTACATTTTGATTTAATTTTCTTAATTTTTTGACTTGAATTGAAGTTGAAATTGTTCAATTTCACAAAATGTATTTGATACTTAGTAGTTGTAAACCCTCTCAACAACCCTCTCAGTAATGGTGACGTAATGCTTGGCCGCCCAGTCAATTTTTCAACTGAATATTCACTTGAAAAATATTTACGGCTTAGGTTTGTTTTAATATATATATAAATATATATATATATAGGTTTGTTTTGATATATATATATATATATATATATATATATATATATATATATATGAACCAACGCCATAAACAGTTTCATGTCAATTTTCATTTTAAAAACACTTTATTTAGCTTGTAATATATATAGACATATACTGTATATATAGATTGACTGTATTAATCCCCTGGAGATCTCCTTTAGTAATTTAGGTTCCAAGTTTCATAAAAGAAAGAACGAGAATAAAGTGCAAATAAAAAGAACAAAGTTCAAAGACATAACGTGCAAAAGTAAAGTGTATAGATGAAAATAAATAACCTAAAGACCTAAAAGGATGCAAACAATACATACAATAACAGTATACTGTCTGTATGTATATATATATATAAAAATACTAATTATTATTAACGCCTGGTATTTATGTGGTATAGAATCACTTTTCCATGACTGTTCCACTAACCAGTCTCTCCAGTTAACATGTTTATTACAGATAATTCATTAAAAATGTTGTGATGATTTTCAAAACTGTGAAAAGCAACAAAAGGGGAATAATCTGACAAAATGACTATTGCTCGCAATTAGTCTGTTGACATTGGAGTCATGTCGTGTCTCCGGCTGGGACAACAGGGTGTAATTTGTTCACACACGAGGTGCAACTGTGTGAGCAGCTATGCATCTTAATGAAGATGATTCCGGGGAAGCTTGTGTGTTCAGGTGTAAGAAAATATGTTTGTTTAAATGTCTTTTGGCACTGAGGACCTACTTGGCTGCGCGAAGGGGACGCTAATCGTTGAGGGTATGTGTTGAGAATAAACAAGATTAAGAATCGGGTGGACCTTGTTTGTCCTGTTGTAGGTTTGAACTAGCAATGGGCCGATGAAGCTTCACGAAACTCTGTCATCTTTTTCCCCATGCTCAACAGATGGTGCACTAATAAAAGATGGTTGCTAAAAGGCAAAGATTATCAAAGAGAAAAGGCTGCCAGGATAAAAAATATTAAAAGGAATTTAACCCTTGTGTTATCTCAGGGTCAAGGTGACCTTGACCGACAATGAATACAAAAAAATACATTTATTTTCGGGCCTTTGGATCACCTTGACCACAAGGGATTTCACAAAATATTTTGATATTCACTGTCTTACTTAAACATTCCTTATTAAAGATGAAATTTAAGTTGAAATTAAATTTGATTTGTTTTAATTATTAATTACTATATTTCTATGCCATTTTATTTTAATTGGATGTGTTACTGGCCTGACTACAGCAAAGAATTTGGTCTTGTCTAAGCTTTTGTATCCATGACATGAAGATGTAAGAATATCCTTGAAGTTTGGTCAAACTTTCTTCAGAAACAAATACAAAACTACCACAGTCTCTCCATCTCAGATTTGACGGCACGAAAATAGGTTTAAACGTGTTTGTAAATACATTTACACATGATTGGAATTATGTTTGAGCATGTTTGACAGTACGTTAAAACGTGTTTGAAATACATTAAAACCTGTTTGAAATATTTTAAACGTGTTTGAAATACCTTTAAATGTGTTTGAAATACATATAAACGTGATTGCTAATACGTTCGAATAAGAAGGACAGTCAAAAAAAAATTAAATCACATTGGCAGTTCTTCTGTTATGAAGGAATTTAATTTAAAAAAAATGTTGTTTGTTTATTTTGGTGGTCAATATACTTTTTTTACAACAGTTAAGTACACTTTCACGGATCATATATTATTACTAATAATATGATATAATTAAAGACGTGGCATATTAATATAAAATGTGTTGAATCGGATTTGTACTGTATATCCCCAACAACAATAAAGTTTATTTTTCCTTATTTTAGAACTTTTTGTCTATAGAATCAGAAAATTATAAATTGAATCTATCTAAAAAGGTTTGATTTTTTTACTTAAAATGAGTGGAAAGAAGTTTTTTTTCCATAATCTTTGGCATAAATGTGTCATCAAAGTGCCTTAAATCCTATTTGACCTCTGACACAGGGAAGAAATCCAATCGTTTTCAAACTTTTCCGTTTGTTCCCTCAAATTCTGCATATTCACTCTGAACCAGCGTTATCGCAAGGCTAGTCCACGGTTATTGTATTAGCAGATTATTCACAAACTGCTTTGTATGACCAACAATTCATCCACAAGGTGATGCTGAATGAAAACATTTCTTTCTTTCTTTTATTTACGATTAATACATTTCAGAGGTAAATGTGCTCGAGATGATTCAGTCGGTTCACCAGGTTCATTTTGAAGTACAAGCAGATGTCCAGAGAAAATAAATGAGATTTTCAAAAAGTGTGTGTAGGAGGAATATTTCTGCGGAGAAGCGCTCTGCTATGAACACAATTATACGTCTAACCCTTGACAGCAAGTTGAGAGACAGACAGAAAAATAAATAGTCTGTATATATTGCATTCCTCACTCGCTTCCGCGGGTGTGCATGTGGACAGGTTTGTAATGTCAGGAGTGCATCGCCGAATGCAAAGTTTGAGATAATTCAATAATCTGAGGCAACAGACAATAGTTGCGAACACACACTGAAAGACACACTGTTTGTGTTGGCATTGATTGCTCCCCATTAAGCCTGAGGATGCACCAGCTCTGTAGAGGAACTAATTATAGTGGATTTCTTCCAAGACGAACCCCGGTTTATCCCTGGACTAATACACCCGAGTTCGTGCGGCAGAATCCGCACAAAAACAGAACAAAAATGTTTTTAATTCTTTCATTTTTTTAAGAAATGAACTATAGATGAATGTGTGTTTGATACTGCTAACTATTAAAGATGCTAAGGGTTCTTGTCATTTCCTGAACTCATTTGTATTGATGATTAGCTCAATTATTCATTAGGAGAATCATCCTAGCATACAGAGCGCGATCAATCAAAAACAGCCATAAAAACAAATCAAGCCTCTTTAGAGCTGGACGGAAACATGGATTGAAATAAAGACGGGTTTTGAGCCGAGAATCCTCTCAAATATGGCTGCAAAAGTGTTTTTATTGTATAAGGAGGGTTTTTCAGAAAATCTTAGATGGTCACATGACCAGTTTACTCCCCCCCTGAAAAAATATTGCAAACTCAACATTGCATGTAAGTGTAAACACTCTCAACAACCCTCTAAGTAACTGTGACCTGAACTGCTTCCATAATGCTTTGCCGCCCAGTCAACTTTTAAAACTAAAATTCACGTGCAAATATTTAAGCTGTTGTTATGTTAGAATAGTTGTTGGAAACAAAGGAAAATAGTGCAGAGACTGCCATCTAGGGGGCTTCATGAAGCTTCATCAGACCATATATAACTCTTCAGCGAGAATTCTGCCCTGCTCTAGTAGAAGAACTCCCATTTCTCTGATCCTTAAAACTCTTCACTGGCTGACAGTTTCTTTCAGGATCAACTGTACAAAAGTACATTTCTACAACCCTGAAATTGTACCCCATTAATTGACCATTTTCTGGGTTACAATTTAAATTCTTCTATTAAAAAATAAGAAAAATTAAGTTGGAATGGAATCAAATAAAATGCTTATCCTTAAAACTCTTCACTGGCTGCAAGTTTCTTTCAGGATTAACTTTAAAATTCTGGTTCTTACTTTCAGATCTATTCATGGTCAGACCTTTCATCAGTGATCTGATCCAGCCTTACACCCCAGCTCGGGCTCTGAGGTCTGTGGATCAGAATCTAATGATAGTTTCTGAACACGCTTCCGGACCAGAGAAGATAAATCCTACCAGGCTGTTGGCAGCTTGGAAACGATATTCCTCTCCCTCTGTGTTTGATGTTTGATCTACTGACTCCTTCAAGAAACATCTTACAACCTTTTTATTCGTGCTTTTCCCTGATTTTCTGGAACTCCTGCGTTTGTCTTATGTGTGTTGATCTTTTATAGTATATATTTTAACTGTGTATTGCTTTTGATTGTTCAAGCAACCCTGGTCTAGAAAGACACTTTACAAATAACTATAACTTACTTACTTACTTACATTACTGTATAAATATGTATAAAACTACTTCTTTAAACTTTCAAACGACTGGAGATTTTCAATCTAGGTCACTTGAGTCAGCTTGGTTACCAAATTTATTGGTCCTACAGAGATTTTATTGAGGTTAAAATGACCACCATGAATTGCTCTGTTTGTGGTCTCCACTTGATTTTTTAAATTTAATTTTGGTCTTTTATCGCTTGCAAAGTCTTGAAAAAATAAAATACCATTTCATGCTCTCACTACTCTGTATCTCCGTAGCTACAAACTAGCTCTGAAGCAAACATTAAGCAAGTTACAGTCATAACAGTATCAAGTCCTCCAACGTTTTTGGCCTTCTTTAAGCCC
Source organism: Callionymus lyra (assembly GCF_982586985.1). Classification (NCBI taxonomy): domain Eukaryota; kingdom Metazoa; phylum Chordata; class Actinopteri; order Syngnathiformes; family Callionymidae; genus Callionymus; species Callionymus lyra. The sequence continues at coordinate 9,606,373 of NC_141822.1, forward strand.
TAAGCAGCTTTTAAATTATCTTTCAGAATCTGTCTGAAAACATTCAGGCTAGAAGGACAATACATTTTGTACAAATGCTAACTCCATTTTTCGTTTTTTTGTGGTTTTGTACATTGTAAAAACTCCCTAAATAGAAATCGGACGAATCAACGTAATACAGTCTCAAACAAAAGACCTGCAAAGTGATTTTATTCAGGAATATAAATCCAATGTATCCCTTCAACTTAGCCAGAAGCTCGGTATTCCAACATTTTTTTTTTTCCAAATGATCGACTATTTCTTCCTCCTTAATCCCTCAATTAATACCTGTAATATCAGCTTTTCTCTCTCTCATCCTCGGCTCCCACAGCTAATGGCTTTGGTGGCTCACTGTCAGATACGCTGCCAAAATATGACCATTGCAGGTGACTGCCTCATCTCCACTGGGATTAACTAATTGTCGGCCTCCAAGAAACAGCGGCGAATGTCTGGCTGTTGCTGCAGGCGGTTTTAACAAGCCCCGCTTTTTTGCCGGGTGTTTTCATTTACGCTAAGACACAGCATCGCAGATAATAGCATCAACCACACACACACACACACACACACACACAGAAAAAAAAAAGATGTTTTGCACTTTTCATATTGTCTATGTGGATTGTTACTTTTAAGGAAATGACATCCTCAGCAATAAAACAGATGCTCAGCTAAAATCACAACAATATGTAGATGTTGTTAAGATTATATTTGACCTCCCAGCAGACATTTTAGTGTATTCAGATAGATAGATAAAACTTTATTGATCCCTCCGGAGGTCTCCTTCAGGAAATTGTTTTTCCAGCCAGCACACAGCAACACAGACGATTGATTTATAAAAAACAACAAACAAAGTGCACTGAAAAGAAAATGCAAGATGACACAATCTTAGTCTAAAGATAAAGAACATAGATAAAAATAAAATAAAAGGATCAAATTAATAAAGAACATAAAGACAAAGGATACAAAGATTAACATGGAATAAAATCATCTTTTTACTCCACTCACTGCCCCCAAACTCAGAATTAAACAATCTAATAGCATGAGGAATGAATGAGTCCCTGAGTCTATAAGGGTTGCATCATGGGAAGGAGCATTCATGCACTCCATCTGCTTCTCTGCTCACTGATTTGTGTATACAAGGAGCTACTTTAACTGACAGGTCCATCTATCCATTTATGTGGCATTATTATTTTTTTTCTTAACTGTCAGAAATACGTCAAAGGGTTTACAACCGTGTGTGTGTATCTGTTCAAGAGGTGTCTACTCGTGTTAGACACGGTTATCAAATCATAAATTGTAAGAAAAATCAATAACTATCTAGGTTTTTTTCTCTTCTCCTCTGCAGCGTTTTTTTCTTAAAAGTACATACAGTACATGCCTGTTAGTGCCACTGAGACGCTTTTGACCATGTGTATTTTGGTCATGTGATGTGTGACTCAGACGGTAGTGGTGTGTTTAAGTACAATCGGGAACTTTAGAATCCAAAGATCAAAGCACTTACAGTTTTATGTTCAGGGCAAAGAGTTAAAAAATGAAATGATGAAATAATATTAAATTACATTTTTTAATTTGCTCCAATTTTCTGAAGAACCTCTAGCGCCCCCTGGGGTCCCCACACTTTAAGATGAGTGGCACCATCATTTTTTTTACATTGGGAATAAAGTCAGGGACAGAGTGTGTCCCTAGCGATCCAACTCTCATTGGAACAGACATGTATGCAGTCACTATGTCAAGCATTTTAAATAAAATCTTCCTCTATTCTTAAGCCAGAACATTTTCTTTTCATATTTATCAGCGTTTTTTTTTTTTTCTTCTTATAATTGACAAATTATGGTAACAAAATGACATTTATCTCAAGTGAATGATTGTGCTCGGCCAAAAGTGTCATTCCAGAAAGTGTACGTGAATTATCTGTTGATTTGAAAAAGTGTGAAATCAAAATGTTCTCTTCCCTGAATGCATCGTTTCAACATTCACTGATGTTTACTCTGTTTTTTTTTTTGTGCGATGTTTTACTCCCTGGAGCGTTCTGTGCGAGATCCCAGTTACATGATCGACACACGACTCTTTCCGCTGGGATCGTTTCCATGAATCTGTCAGATATTCGGTGTGAGACGGTCGATGGCAGAACATGGAGTTTTTCTGAGTGTGATTTCACTCCAACTTCAGACCTTGTCGAAAAAAAAAAGTTTTTTACATCCGTTAGCTTCATACGCGAGTCTAAATGAAATATCATTCGTATAAAATATTGTTTTAATAAAGACAAATTATTGGACTGTAACGGGAATCATTCAATTGCCCGTCGCGTCATTAAAACCGGTGTTCAGACTGTGTGATTTATAGTCAGATGGTGGGGCAGGAAACGGTAAAACCGTTGCCATGTGTTGCACCAGCTAAGATGCCACCTGCTCAACAGCATGTCCAAAGGGAATCGCTGCAATCTATTACAAGCTTTCTCTAGAGCACAGCTTGTTTTGTCGTTCCATGCCCAGTGGGTAATCTGGATGTAAGCCGACTGTTTTCTGCAACGTTGAGGAAACAACATATTTAAAAAAAAAAAAAAAAAATAGGTTTAGTTTTGTCAAAGTGGAGTTGGCGGAGTGTAGCGTGCATCGGTGTGTTGACGGAGATACTCTTGGAAAAGTTTCAGTTCTAACCCTGGACTCGCACCAAAAGCGATTTTCTGTACCTAGATTGAGACTGTGCTCATCATTAAATCCCTAAATCAAATTATTCTTGTAAAAAAAATGGCATGTTTTTACGTTACGCTTTGACTTAAGTATTTAATAGTGATGGGCTGACGATCTTGTAACAGTGTCATATTGTTTAGAGGTCAGTAGGTGGCACCATCAGTTTCAAAATGATGTCATGTTGCATTAGAACAAAGGAAAAACTATTTTGATTTAAATATATTAAGTGGAAATTATCTTAAGCCCCGCCCACTGAAAATACTTTGTTATTTTGGATGAAATTTAAACAATTTCACGAAAGGAGACCTCTTGAGGGATCAATAAAGTTTTACCTTAAATCTTGTTTACCATAACCACACCCACTCTGTTGTGACCTGTCAAACATCGAGGTTTGTCACCACGTGTCATTAATCCCGGAACTATCATCCTCCAAGGGAGCTTGATGTATAAACAAAGCGGGGCGTGATTACAGCTGGCTGGAGGAGGAGGAGTGAAGCCATTATTACGTCATTATGGACTCCGCTCTCATAACCTCTCGTTCGCCCACATTTCTTAGAACAGTATGAAAAGGAAAATAGTGCAGAGACGCCATCTACTGGACTCTGAAAATAATGACACTTCTTCATGAAGCTTTATCAGACCATTGCTTACTCTGCAGCGAGAATTCTGGCCTGCTCTAGTAGAAGAACTCACATTTCCCCGATCCTTATATTAGTATTAAATTGTGTTAACTCTACTGATTACAGGTCACGAGCGATGTTTGTAAAGGTAAGAAGTTGCAGGCTTCAAGGTTGTGGGTCCCTGACACTTAACGACACTGATTGCTCCTGATGGTGCGTAGCGGCCAACTCCCATCAGCGAGAGAATGTGTGACTAATTAAAGCTGTTAACGGAGCTGAAAAGCACAGAAAGTGCCAAATAAGTATTCTAACTTGTATTTTTACCTTTTAATAATGGGCTTGAGGAGTTTTTTTAAATGGAAAATGGTAAGTAAGTAAGTAAGTCATTTGTATATATAGAGTGCTTTTCCAGACCAGGGTCACAAAGCGCTTAAAACATCAAAACACTAAACAATAAAATATATACTTTAAAGATCATGATAAAACTGTGAACAACACAGGAGTTCCAGAAAATCAAGGAAAAGCCTGAACAAATAAAAATAAAACAAATGTCTTAAGATGTTTCTTGAAGGAGTCAGTAGAATGAAAAATGGTATAGGGATGCCATCTAGTGGACCCTTAAAATAATGACCCTGCTTCATGAAGCTTTATTTCGATCTTTATTTCGTTAATATTTAACAAACCATGTCTTTATTTTACTGAACTTGTCATGGCCTTTGTCTTTCCCTTGCGGTCTGCATGAAGGTTTTGACTTCTTACATCTACCATGTTAGTTATATTTTTCTTGGGGGGATTCACTTCCTCTCATGCTTTTAGAAAAGGGGGAATGTTTATCCAGGGTCGGGTGAATGGCCAGTGGCAGCAGCGAAGTGATTCCCAGGAGACGCTGGCCAGTCAGCCAAAGTGCCTGCAGAAAACCCCCAAACTCCTATTAAGTCTATTAGTGCTCAGTTCACTTTCGGCCCTTATCGTCAGAAAGCATCGGTGGCTGTACTCACAGCAACACTTCAGCCCCAAAGGCTTTGCATCAGCTTCTACCTTTCCGCTTATTTTGATGCACTATTGACGGGAGAGATTCTTTCAAAACACCACGTCTAGATCTCAGGGTCTCCAGAGGGGCTTTCAAGAGCAGCCATTCATAAAAGAACAAACAGGGAAACCATGGTTGCCATGAGGAACATCAATTGCATCTTTTGTATTAAAATATATCTCATCACCATCTGATAATAACCTAGGCTGAACATTTGAAAATTAAATAAATTCACATATTTATTTTATTCTTTTCTTATTAATTTGAAAACTAACGATATCTTTAGAGTAAATTAGTCATAATTAGAAAGCTGTTGTCCACAATAATGTATAAATAAAGACTTCCATTGATTTTCTGAATTTAGAGGCAGTATGTGACCTAGATTAGGCAAAAATGTTTTATATTGTAGGCAATAATATTCAGTATTAAACCCTAAATATTTGTCTTACAACTACAGTATGTTTGAAATTTAGACTGAATTATCTTTAATTCTTAATCATCTATTATCTAATTATTTACTTAAAATCATCAGGAGCAATAACAAGAGTTACAGTTTTGTCCACATTTTGATGCAAGTGTTTTCACTTGCATTGTTTGATTTACAGCAAACAATTGACTGAGCTGTTCCGCCTCTGGGGCACAGTTGGATCAAAAGAGCAGTATAGCTGGATGTCATCAGCAAAAATGTGGTATGGAAACATCTGGAAATCTCTTAATGATTTTACCGAGGGGAATCAAGTACAGCAAAAACAATAAAGGACCCAGAACACAACTTTGAGGGACTCCACACAACAGATCTGCCGATTCAGACCTCATTGGATTGGCAGATACACTTAAGCTGCCCAGAAAGGTATGATGGGAACCACTGTTCCACTTTATCTCTCAGTCTTCTCAGCAGGATCTGGTGATCAACTGTGTCAAAGGCTGAGGACAGATCCAAGAGAACCAGAACCGTGGATTGACACGATTCAGTAGAAAGTGACAAATTATATCACGATTTGGGGATTTTTCAGGACACATTTTGAGTCGGACTGGACCAAAGGGAGATTGTTCATTCTTCTCAGTTAAAAAACACTAAATTAGACCCTCAACAATATTTTACAGCGACATATCGGGAGACAGTTAACAGACCGAGGACATTTTTATTGTTCTCATTTTCTTAAGAGCTTGTGAACGTCAGAATCATTTAGAGTTATTTTCTTTACAACTGTGTTTCCGTGATTGTCCGTTCTTTGCAGGGAAACAAAACAAAATGGCAATAATAGAGATAATAAAGAGAAAAATCATGAATTTCAGGAAAACGTCACGTTAAAATATATGTTTTGCTCCATTATATCCACTATATTTTAAAGGATGACTGCACAGTCTGTTCATTTTGTGTTGATCCTGCAGGTCTCAGCATGACCCGTCAATCAAAAGTGATGTGGCGACAGCGCCAGGATCAAGCGAGACACACACGTCTACCTACATAAGGCAGTGGCGGCATGCTGAGTACTGGTGGATACGTTAGCTCCTCACCTGTATGTGTCAGTGTCTGAAGTGTCACCGCTGTTCGAAATCCAGATGTTTTTAGTGAGTTTAGCTGTTTTTGATCCAGTGGGGGAGCATTTGTGCACTGACTTGTCCCACTTCCACACACACAGATATTTCCTGGAGTCACACCTCGGTTCCTCTGTAAAGTAGTTCACTATTTCGGTGCCACTTTGGAGTCTTGTTGCGTTCAGACATGCTTAAGGTCTAATATCTTATGTGTAGATTTTTTTCATTACCACCTTTTTCTATTATGTCCATGAACGTACAGTACATCTTTAATCAAAATATTAAATCTCAAATATTAAATCTTAAAATGTAACATTAATATAAATCCTAAATCGAAATATTTTATTGTGAATGATCTTTTTATCTAATTAATGAATTATAAATTATAAATGTGCATCTAAAAGTCTTAAATCTTAATCTAAATCTAAATCTAAATATGAATCTTACATTTAAATCTTGAATCTTGAATCTTGAATCTTGAATCCAAATCTAAATCTAAATATAAATATAAATCTTAATCTTAATATGAAACTTAATCCAACTTAATTCCAGTTTCTTTCAGGATCAACTTTAAAATTCTGGTTCTTACTTTCAGGGCTATGCATTGTCAGGCTCCTCCTTACATCAGTGATCTGATCCAGCCTTACACCCCAGCTCGGGCTCTGAGGTCTGTGGATCAGAATCTACTTATGGTTCCTGAACACGGTTCAGGACCAGAGGAGAGAAATCTTTTCAGGCTGTTGCTCCCAAGCTTTGGAACAATCTTCCTCTCTCTTTGCGCTTGATGGATCTACTGACTCCTTTAAGAAACATCTTAAGACGTTTCTATTTGTTCAGGCTTTTCCTTGATTTTCTGGAACTCCTGTGTTGTTCTGAGTATTATCTTGATCTTTAAAGTATGTACTTTTTGAGTATTGTTTTGATTGTTAAAGCGCTTTGTGACCCTGGTCTGGAAAAGCGCTATATAAATAAATATTACTTACTTACTTACTTACTTACTAATCTAAATTTTAAATCTAAATCTTAACCCTTAAACCTTAACCCTTAACCCTTAAACCTTAAATCTGGAATCTGGAATCTGGAATCTTTCATTTTATATCTGAATCAAAATCTTAATATGAATCTTAAATCTTTAATCATTAATTTAAATATTAATCTTTATAGGAATATAAATCTACACCTTAAATCATATTCTTAAACCTTACCAGTGAGTCAAATTGAAATGTTAAACTAAACATGTAAATACAATACCATGCATATAAATATTACATTTGAATCGTAAATTTTAATTATTGAAATAATTGCAAATCTATTGTTAAATAAATTAATTATTAATTTAAAATCAAAATCTTGGATCCATATTTCAAAAGAAAAAAAATGTAATCTTAAACCTGTATCTAATTTAGATCTTGAATCAACTCAAGACTCATTAAAAATATTGCTGATCACTGCATAAAAATAGTAAAAACTGTGTGAATCGTATTAAATATGTTTCCAAACTTCATTGTTGATGATTGCTGACAATAATTGAACAAACTATATCATAGAGGGCTGGGAGACGAAGGCTCAGCAGCTCCGAATAAAAGGAATCAGGGCTGCAAAGAAGAGAAAAGTGATCTTGGCCGGAGTCTTGGTCGTGTGTTACGAGGACAGTGATCTTGTGTTGCTCGAGGATATTCACGGCTGAGTGGTTGAACAAAAGCCACCACGGTTTTATAGCCAAGGTGGCCGAGCCAGATGTCCCTCTGTTCTCAAGCACCTTCTGGCAGGTTTTAAATAATCAGAAAAGAAAGATTTATATCCATTCATCCCAGAAAATAATCAATATCTAAGTTCAATTAGTCCAATTAGTGCAAAGATTGATCAAATGTTCGGGTATAATGGAAGTTTGGTTATGGTGTCAGAATATGAGGCACAGTTGAAGATGAATGGGTGTTTTAAATGGGTTTTACTCAATACCACAATCTGTACTTATGAAAGAGGCCATTCTTTAAAAAAAATAATAAAAAATAAAATAATCCAAATAGACGAAACACCGGAATTTGGAACCAAAATCTGAGTTGCTTTTGTGTTTGCTTTCTGTTTTATGAGAGAACCGGTGCGATTAAGGGCTGATCCCAATGAAACAAAAAAGGAGAATAATAGTATTATCTTGTAAAATGTGAATTTCTTTGGGTTTATTTTCAAAATATTTCAAGTTAAATCAATTGATATAATTATAGAATTAAAGGGAAACTAAAGTGTGTCTAAAATAGATGTATGACTCTATTGTATCATCAGTATCAGTATGTGTCTGTTTGTACAAAACTATTTTCATTTAAACATTTATGTGGAAATTATCTTAAGCCCCGCCCACTGAGAACACTTTGTTTTTCTGGTTGAAATCTTCTTTACCACAACCACTCTGCTGTGACTGGTCAAACATCGAGGTTTGTCACCCGTGTCATCAATCCCGGAAGTATCATCCTCCAAGGGACTCCATGTATAAACAAAGCGGGGCATGATTACAGATGGCTGGAGGAGGAGTGAAGCCATTATTACATCTTAATAGAATCCGCTCTCGTAACCTCTAGTTTGTCCAGATTTCTTAGAACAGTAGGAAAAGGAAAATAGTACAGAGACCGCCATCCAGTGGACTTGGAAATAATGAACCTGCTTCATGAAGCTTCATCAGACCATCACTTATGAGAATTGTATCAAAGGTTTGTTGTTCTTTTACCTTTGTTACCTAAGGGGCAACTAATGTGTGTCTCCACCTCCAAGGGACTCCTTATGTAAACAATGCGGGGCGGGATTACAGATGGAGGAGTGAAGCCATTATTACGTCATCGTGGAGTCTGCTCTTGTAACCTCTCGTTCGCCCAGATTTAAGGTAAGGTAAGGTAAGGTAAAACTTTATTGATCCCTCAGGAGGTCTCCTTTGGGAAATTGTTTAATTTCAGACTGTGGAGAACTTTATAAAGTAATAGGTTTAAAACATGGTCATGATGAGGGACTTACTGCATCTTGAAGAGGAAGATTCAACATTTGAAACATGTGAGTGAGTCAGAAAAGCGTTTTTTTTTTATATACATTAGTTGCTCTTTAAATCTATATGTAAACATAAACGATGTAACTCCTGGATTACATGAAAATAAAGTAAAGCAACAAAATCTCACAACACATCTTCTACAAACTTTTCTTGCGACAGATGACTTCCTCCTCTGCCCTCTTTCCACCTCTCTTCTCTTGGTGTGTTTTCGAAAACCCGCCGTAATTGATTTCACTCACTTAAGTCATGCTTTTGCCTGCAATTTGTGGCGCAATTTGCCAACCTGAACTTTTCGAACCTTCAGCATAATGGAAAAGCCGTGGGGCCTGCAAAGCGCATATTATCACCTGGTCACGCATCACAGCCTCTGGTATCACAGCCCTGCAAAAGCTCCGAGCTCTAATTAGTACAGAAAACACTTTTGTACGTACAATATTTATCCAGTAAATACATTGCAACCAAAAAAAAAAGGTTGCGTGATGTTCTTTTCCTCTGCTCTCTGTCATTATCTAAGTGAACATTCACACTCGGTACAAGCAGGAATGTCAGTAACGGGAAGTCATCAATTTTCTGTTTGAGCCAGTATCTTGCTGCAGAAAGCAGTAGCCTTTGGCAGCGCGTCTTGCTGGCGTGGGCGTCGGAGCACAGTCAAAGTCAAGGCAACTTTATGGTAAACCAGCTATGGAATTTAGAAATGCTCCCTGCGCTCCTGAGACTTAAAAAAAAAAAAAAAAAAAGCAAAAGTCGCACAAAATTGAGTATTTATTGTTTATTTATTTTTTAATAATCGATCCATTCATTGATTTTCCTTATAGGAATTCTGGTCAACACAAGATATGGTCCTGGTCATATGGTCCTGGGTCTGCCTGAGGTCTCCTCTTGGTTGGCTTTACTTTTAGCTTAAAAAATGGACAACTGGAAAAATATTGATATAAACTTTGAGTAGTTTTTGTCTTATAAATTTCAAGCACTGTTATATGTGGTTAATTAAATCATTGCTGCTTATTCCCTTAAGGGGGTTGCCGGGTTGAGAGGCGGGGGACACCCTGAACAGGACGCCAGTCTATCACAGTACACACAAAGACAGACAACCATCCACACACACACTCATACCTATGGACAATTTGTTTAATTTCCCAATCAACCTCTTTATGTTTCTGGACTGTGGGAGGAAACCGGAGTACCCAGAGGAGACCTCCCAAAACACGGGAATAACATACAAACTCCACAACCAAAGCTTGAGAGTGGCCTCCCTCTACACTTGGAATCAAACCTAAGACCTTCGTGCTATCTCAGTAACAACCCTTTGTTAGATAATTAATTCATTGTCTACTGCTTTATCCCTTACCGGGGTCGCGGAGAGACCGGAGCATATCCCAGTATCATAGGGCGAGTGTCAGGGGACACCCTGGACAGGACGCCAGTCTGTCGCAGGGCACACAAAGACAGACAACCATTCACACACACACACTCATACCTACGGACAATTTCCCCAAAGAACATACAAACTCTAAAAGTGAATTGAACAGCGTCAAGTTTAAACTAAAAGTATCTCTATATTTAAAAAAAAATGAATTAAAATGAGAAGTTAATGAGAAGTTTTTGACTAAAATAATTAACTTTGGGATAGAAATAATTACAGCCACACTAATTAGGTTTAAAACCGGGTAATTTTAGCCTTCTCGAAGCTCTCCAGTGATCCCTAAAAACTTGAAAAAGATTGGACGAAACCCAATTTCATTAATTTCTACGCTGGTTAAAGGGACCAGGCTCTATTTCAGCCCGGCTACCCATCAATGGAAGGGTCTATTTGGTTGACGAGTGTCCGGTATTTTCAGCAGACAAGGAGGAAAAAAACAAAACACTTCTGTCACCAACATGGTGTCTCAAAGGCCGCTTGGAGATTTACGACGAGGACAGTATGCTCTATCAGGAGATTGCAATCATGGCAGGAAAGAAAAGAGAAGACAACAATGTCTGAGGAAGAGAGGCAGGAAACGCTGACTTGGCGAGGGACAATACAAGAGTGATTACCGGACTGCCTTCGTCCAGTTGCCTTTCTAGAGTGAACAGCTAAACTTCAGTGTTTTATTGTGTCTAAAGTCACTTTGGCAGTCATTGAAGTCTGTCTTTATGTCAAACCTAACTAGCTAGTTTGAACATAACTGTTACAATTATGTCAAGATTTGTACGTTGCCCTTTTTTCATATTCTTATTATTATTTCTTTCACCATATATCATTTTTCCACTGGTTATCCAGAGTCCAGGGTCGCCAATATAGTAACCTCAGCAGACTTTCCTTTCGCCCACCTCTTCCCAAGGGCCCCATAAGGCATACCAAAGCTGGTATATGTCTCCAGCATATTCTAGGTCGTACCCAAGGTTTGCTTATAATTGGAATCACCCTTGATACCTCACCAGTTCAGATGCCCAAGCTACATCAGAGCTCCTCCCGGATGGCCCTGCTTCTCATCCTACCTCCAAGGAAAAGCCAATTTTTTGGTTAAAAGTAATAAAGATTATTTTCTCTTTTCTTTTTAGACCGTTTCAAGTAATTTTTCCAGGATGCATAGCACTGTATCCTCTAGAGCACCTGTGTCAAATTCATGGCCTGAAATCTGACATGCCAAGTCATTTTATGTGGCTTAAAATCAGACTAATGTTGACCTAAAAACATTCCAGTGATTATCAGGGTCAAGGTGACCCGGAGGCCCCAAAACAAATGTGTCTGTGGTATCCCTTGTGTTGTCTCAGGGTCAAGGTGACCCAGAGGCCCACAAACAAATGTGTATGTGGTATCTCTTGTGTTGTCTCAGGGTGAAAGTGGCTCAGAGGCCCCAAAACAAATGTGTCTGTGGTACTCCTTGTGTTGTCTCAGGGTCAAAGTGGCTCAGAGGCCCAAAAACAAATGTGTCTGTGGTATCCCTTGTGTTGTAGCTTAGGGTCAAAGTGGCTGAGAGGCCCAAAAACAAATGTATTTGTGGTATCCCGTGTGTTGTCGCTGGGTCAAGGTGTTTAATAGGTCCGGCTCTATATCATTTAAATACATGTTTTGCACCATGATTAAGAGAGTCAAGCAATACAATCATTCAATTTCTTTATTTATGATTGTGTTGTTCCTCTTCTTGTCCATTTCAGATGTTTTCAGACATTTTTATCTTTAGTCACTATTTGCCAGTTTTATGCAACACATTTAAAATTTACATTTTCAAGAACAATCAAACATTATCAACTATAGTCATCTTAATTATAACCTGTAAATAAAACACTTTCTTTTTCTTTTCTTTTTATCAAACAACAACAATCACGGAAAAAAGGAAAAGCAAACAGCAACAAAACCAATATGTATTCGGCATTCTAAAGTAATATCCTACCACAAGAAAACAATGTAAATAGAAATTTAAATAATTAAAATGTACACAAAACATGGTAGACAGTTGGTATTTAACATGACGTTTTCATCTTCTAACGTTTTTCACTGTAACCGAACAATTCACAGCTTAAAAATATCCATTTTTGGCTGCTATTAAAAGACATTTTTGAGATTGAAAACGGATCAGAAATAAGAAAAATATTTGTTATTTAGGGCACTTATTCATACTCTTAAATGACACTGTTATTACCTTGAAACTTATATACATTTATTTTTATTTGGTCTTGCTTAAACTATGTATATTTATTATATCTACATTTGTATGTTTACCTTACCTTACCTTATGATATGATTAACAACATTGTCATATAAGCATCAAATGTGTGATGTGCAAAATAAAGTGTGTCGTGAGATTTTTATTTTCAACCTTTTCTTGTTTTTTTCATATGAAGCAACAGAAAGTTAAAATATATGTTTATAAATGGAGACAGATATATAAGATAAAAGGATCAAAGTGAGTGTGTACCCATGATAAACATGTGCATCGTAACCTAAAAAATGTTTCCATCGTCAGCTTGAGGCTCAAAAGTCATTTGTTTAATGGTTTCCACCTCGCAGGAGGCTGACTTGTCTTTTTTTTTTCCCCCCATTTTTCAAAAGGTGATACAGATAAGAGGGCGACACCTTCAGCACGCCCATCCGCGGTGTATCCCCGAATGACCTCCGATTGCTTCAATGTCGCGAGGGCAAGCGGTTGACTTTTCTAAAACACTGTCTAGTTTGTGTATAGGTGAGAGGATAAGAAAAGAGGGTTAAAGATAACAAGGAGGGAGGATGGAAGGAAATCAACTGAAAGAAAGAGACACCTTAGCTGACTGTATATCTCCTTGAATCAAAGGCCTCCCAGGCTTTTGTTCGCGCCTTTCATCCTTTTGTCTGTGCGTCGTTGTAGCCACTCTTTGTGGTCGTACACTCTCCTCACTCCCCGACTCAGTGGTGCGATGGAAGTCCATCAGCATCTGGGTAGATCTCTGCTACCACCTAGAGGAATGCTGATTCCACATCTTATCCCAGTTGGCATAAAGGCTTATCAGGAGTTTAAATTTAGACTCCTGGGAAGGAGATTAAAAAAAAAAAAAGAAAAAAGATGTGGGGATGCGAAAGGGGGCATTGGAAGACAGATGGTAGTAAAAGGATAGTGTGATAAGGACAAGAAGATAAATGAGCAGGGTTGAAAAAAGGAAGGTGTAGCGAAATAAAGCATCAGAAGACTGAAGAAAATTAAAAATAGCAAACTAAAAGGATGAAGGAAAATACAGCTTGTATTAGAAAATAAATCTGACGTGTTGTGTTGTGTTGTGTTCCAAGCCTTGCACTTAATCTTTATTCTTGTCTATGTACATGTGACATTATTAAATATGATCATAGTTAAATGTTATATATTGTATATTGTATATATATATATATATATATATATATATTTATATGTTAAATATAGTCGTATATTCATAATTTAAAGCTTTAAGTATGTTTTTTCTAAGTACATTATTAAGTTAATAATTAAGTTATTATCTGTAGTTCTCATTTGTTTAACCTTTTGTTCAAAAATTTTTTTTACACAGATTTGTCCTCTTCTTTATTTATAAGATATCAGTGGTCCCTATATACCAGTTCTGACCCCAAAAAAATTGATTTTAATTTTTTTTTTTTAAAAAGGTTTTATTTTTTGTTCTATTAATTATTACCGCCTGAAAACTAGTGGTGGTCTGATGAAGCTTCATGAAGCAGTTTCATTATTTTCAGAGCCCACTAGATGGCGATCTCTGCACTATTTTACTTTGTTACTTTTTACTGTTCTAATGAAACATCATCATTTTTAAACTGATGACACCACCTACCGACCTCTAAACAACATGACACTGCTTCGAGAAGCTTCATCAGCCCATCAGTACTGAAAAGCTCTTTTATTTTGACATTTGTTTTGCTGGATTGCTTTCACTGATTTTTGAAATCCAAATTTTCCCACTTTTTTCGTTGGCATCCATCTAGCTATATGAATTTCTTTTACCCCCAAGCAGCTTTATGTATTTTTTCATAAACATTTACTGATTTGTTTATGTAGTTATCTGTAGTTTTCATTAGTCTCAAATGTGTTCAATGTTCAATGTATTTTGTACAGGTTTTTTTTTCATCTTCATTTAAAAGATCTTGTTGGTCCCTAAATACCAGGTTGGGCCCCTGTACCGCCCCTTACGATGTTTTAAAAAAAAGAAATGAAACTTTTTTTTTAAATGTTTGTATTGATTATTACCATCTATCTATCTCTCTATGCATCCATCCATCCAACTATACATCCATCTTTCTATATATCCATCCAACTATATATCCATCTATCCATTCATCCATTTTTCATTGGCGTCCATCATTAAGATTTATTTGTTTGGATACAAAAAAAATCACCTGTAGACTCAAAAATAGAATGTATAAACAATCTGGTCATTTTATTGCAGATAAAAAAAACAGGGGTCAGAATCAGAATCAGAAATCTGTATTGCCATTATTAGTTGAGAGACTAAGTAGGAATTTTCGTTGGTCATGTGTGCAACATCAGACATTAAGCTATAAACAAAATACAATAACGTTTACATTTTGGCTATTTTAAAAAGCTCAGTTGTGGACGTGGGGAAAAAATAAAACAGGTTTGTATTCATGAGTCGTATTGCAGAGAGGAAGTAAGGAGTTGTTGTGGCGGGAGGTTCTGGTCCTGATGGAAGGCAGTCTCCTGCCTGATGGCAGAGGAGTAAAGAGAGTGTGAACAGGGTGAGAAGGGTCGGCTGTGATCCGACCTCTCCGGGTCCTGCAGACATAGAGGTCTTGAAGGGATGGAGGTTTACAGCCGATCACCTTCTCAGCTGCGAGCACAATGCACTGCAGTCTGGGTCCAACTGATCCCACATTATGATCACTCAATTAAACATTTTTTTTACCATCATGCATCATTTATTTTTGTTGATTTCATCTGGAAATTAAATCAGACTATTGGTGCAAAAAAAACTTCGGGACACCCGAGTCTTCTATAACTTGATCAAGATTAATTTCTCCTGGTAACTGAGGGTGAATCTGCAGAGACGTTAATATAACCAGACAAAGGTTTATACCTTTTAATTAGTACCATATATTTTACCTTTAGAAAACACTCATAGCTTCTAATAAACATTAGCAAGAATTTAGAATATTTGGAAACTTGATCGTATAATTCCTGCATTAACTTCTCCTTGAATTTTAAGATCGGAGCATAAGTTTTATCCTCGGTTATAAATATGACGCTGCAAAGTCACACGTACAGAAGTGATAAAGGATTTGCGGTCCTTGTAGGAAGTGTTGTTGTCACACAGAAAGCGTGAATCAACGTACAGTATTGTCCTCTGTCGAGTCGAGATGTTGACAAGACCAAACCGATGCCACTGAACGAGAAGTGTGACTGTTATTCTCCTGTGTTTCTGTTGTGTATTTGGGATTTGTTTTTGCAGTCAAGTGATGCGTCCGATCCTCCACAGATGGAACAGAAAATCATTTTGTTTCTAAATATCTGTTGAATAAAAAACAAAACAAAACAAAATGTTACTTCTGAGTTTTCATCTTTTCAGCGTTTTTCTGTTGCTTGGTTTCTATCACATTTTGAAAATACACAACTCATCACAAGTTAAAAAGATGTTTATGGAAATGAACAGTGCCTTTTTCTTTTTAAAAATAAAGTTTTTCCTTTTCAGATGCAAGTATTACAGGATGTAATGTTCCTCGTCCCTTGAAGAGTTAAGTTACGTTCTTCTGTCCAAACATGCGTGTCGACACAAATTAGAAACACACTTGATACCTATCAGACCTGGAATCTGAGCCCTTTCTTCTCTGTGAGTGAAGCTTCTGGTTGAATGTGAAAATGTTTTGCGGTGCCAAAAAATACCTAGATTCAAGGTTTTTTCATCATAGATAGAAATTCCATTAGCCAAAAAATGCGTCAAAGTGTGCAAAGAAGTCCACAGAAATGCATTTAAATTATTTTAAGATGTGACTTTGGTGCTTTATCCAGTATTTGGCTTTGAGCAACTTATTTCTAATCAACTATCTAGTCAAGAGCGCCATTAAATTTGTATAATATTGTCTCACTGATGCATGTTTTCATCACTGCTTGTGTGGGAGCGGAATGTGAGAATAAAGATGTCTTTGTGCCAGGTGCTTTATTTGAAGGCACGAACAGCCACCCCCGACCTTGACTTATAAGAAATTTTTCAAGCTTGTGTTTGGTTGAAACCTTTTGGAGTAAGATGAACAACTTGTGAAACTGCAGCGAAGATATAACAGCGAACTAACAGCTGTGTGCTTCGGAAATAATTCGGACAGGCATGATGCAAACTCTGTGTTTTTCTTTCAATGTACAAGTAAAACATAGGACTTTAACCCAAATCTGATTTCTATTCTTTGTTAAGGTAAAAGCGTTAAGTCAGATTCATAACCTAAAGAAAAACAACAACATCGGAGTTTTTAAAATAAATCAACCTACTTTATATCCTTAAAAACTTCCTGATGGTCTAGTGGTTCAGACGCAGCCACAATTGAACCATAGACGTTGTTTTATTGATTAGATTTTACGCTTTAATTCTTTAAAATAATGTCAAATAAGAGATAAGTGCTGATTTAATGCCATTTCCCATTGTTAAACACCATAACCCCCTGCCTTTGGAATCCACCAGCAGGATAAAGGGACCTGGGAAGGAAGATAATATTAGGTCAGGAGAAAGACTCATGGCATTTGGAGCCAAACAAACACACAAATAAATGTCAATAAATAAAGCCCTGAGGCTTAACCAATGCAGGAAGGAGCATCAAAACCTTTAGGTCTCACCTCAAGGTATTCAGGGTATGGAGTCATTAACATTTTTAGCATCTCTACCTCCCATTAAAAAACAACAGCAGCAAAGTTATTATTTTTCTTCAGTTGAAAAAGAAGAATAAATTGACATTGAATAAACAGCAATAACATCAAGAAAGTATTTTTATTACTACATTATATTGTATGTTTGTAAATGTAAATTTTTTTTTAAACATCTAATAATTTATGAATTTTTATTTGAAATTATTTGTTAAGTGCTTGACATTTATTTTAGAATTCCATTGCCTTTCGTCCTTAATCGAGAAGCAAAATAAAATTAAAATTCAGTTCATCTACAGAACTTATGTGACATGAAGAATTGTAAATAAATGTTGTGTTTGAGACGCGACTCCATTTAATAAAAGTTTAATTGAAGATGTCAACGTGAATCATGTTAGATAAACCTTTAAAAAATAATTACAAAGCGCTTCAAAGCCTTTAAGCCTTTAAGAGTCAGAGACGAGGATTGGAGTCTGACCACCGGGATAAGGGATTTAGAGACCTTCAATTCTCAAGACCGCCAACATTTGCATAAGAACACAGCTTTGTATACAAACTAAGGCGGTGACCTGCAGAAATATGTTTGTTGTGAATTAAGAACTTCACTTTGGGTCACAAATGACTTGAGAGATGTTGGTCTGCTGGGTAATACGGGTAAAAAACAAAACATTGTGTGAAATTAACTTTAACTTTGAATGGTCATTTTTTTTGTGTATTTGATGCCTCAGCATATGTATGAGCTACAACTGTTAAGGTAGGTATTTATTTAAGATTGTATACATTTTTTAACCAAATCCAGATTAGCGTCTTTCCTTCTCTCTTATTTTTTCGATTTCTACTGGGTTGAACCACAAAAAAAATCATCCAAGGAAGTAGAAAACCACAGAAATATGTCTGGGAAATTAATTTAGTAAACGGCCTGTCTACAACTCTCAAGGTACAATAATAATTTAATAAAAAAGGCGTGAACATTTAACTCCCGGAAAGAGTAAAGCACGGGAAAAGTCAGGAAAAGAATCTATTAAAAACTAGACTAGCCTTAATCCCTACACCCATTGAAAATCCAACTGTAATCGGACCAGATGCAACACTAATAGGCCCAGGGAATCTTTGTGTTATTTTCTTTGTTCTATATTCTATTATATTTGCACTTTGTCATCCCTTGCACTTTGTTTTTATGAAACTATTGTCTGCTGTAAACTGGAAACCCAAATTCCCAAAGGAGATCTTCAGAGGTATTAATAAAGTCTGTCCATCCATCCGTCCATCCAAAAAAAAAAGTTAAAACTAAATCACATGATTGGTAACCATGTGTGTGGTAACTACTGTATTCTGTAGTATCTGAATGTATCGAAATGTTTAGTGATGTACATCCTTAAGCCTATGTGTCTAATTGTGATACTCGCTCAAGAGAAACATGTGAATTCTCTCGTCAGCTTTTGCCATTCATCATTCCACAAACTTAATTTTCTTGTCTCCACATTCCTTCTCTAAAGAATGAATTCCTGAAACACCGAGGTCTTCAAGGTTTAATGTTGCTTTTGTGCCTTTTTTAAAACATTCCAGCTGTATTCATGCCAATCTTAAGGTGAAGACATCATTTCAACATATGATAACAGACAATTTTTCTTTTCTCTACAATACAACATTTCAGTTATGGCACAAATTAAACTTTAAAATGGTTGATGTACTTTTTCTGAGATTTCTTAAAAGTACTGATGGACCTTTAACTTTTTTTGCATCGTCCACATCTTCACAGCCCACTAGATGGCACTCTTTGCAGTATACCATTTCCCAATGAGCAAATATTTTATTTCAAACCTCTCCATACCTTTTAAAGGTCAGCATTTTCAAGTCCTTTATCATGACCATGTTTTGAACTTATTACTTAAAGTTCTTAAAGTTCTACCGTGTATGGAATCTGGGCAAACGAAAGGTTACGAGAGTTTATAATGAACGTAATAATTGCTTCACTCCACCTTTAGCCAGCTGTACTCACGCCCGCTTTGTTTATACAATGAGTCCCTTGGAGGTGGAGACTTCTGGGATTAACAACACACAGTGACAAACCTTGATGCTTGACCAATCACAGCAGAGTAGGTGTGGTTATCGGAAACAAGATATCAGTGATAGTGTTTCAGTGATCATTTTCTAATGTTAATAGTACAATGAGAAGAGGGTTTTGTACAAACAGACACAGACTGACGAGTACAATAGACACACTTAAATCAACACACTAGTTAACTTAAAAGGGCAACAGTTGCATCTACTGTGCTCTGAAATCATCAAGCTTCATCAAGCCATCCTTCAAAAAGCACTTATCTTGCACTTCAAATATACTTTTGTTGATCTACCTCATCTAACACTTACTTTGACATTGACAATATAATTAACCTTTGTGGAGGAAAGAAACACGGCTGAAATCGACCGCTGCAAAGAAACTATTGACTGGCCCGAGCATCTTGACAACCCATGTGAGGTCGTACAAGCCGAGCAAACAGCTCTGGGCCATTCGGGCTCGACTTCACCGGACCATCATGGTTTATTAGACCACGATATCTGGGTCATGCAATTTGTTCTAATGGTATTTCTTTTTAAAAATCCAAGGTTACGTTTTTGCGTTTCATAAACCATTCTTGAACTTTGAGCAAATCCTGCTGAGAAAGTTACGGATTCATTTCTTTCGTAAAAGGGTTGGCGTCGAGTTCAAAGTTTTAACATAGTGGTTTGAATCAGTTTAATGTGCGTCAGTACAGGATCAACACAACTACAGTCTTCACACCAGCATGTGCACCGGCCTCTCTAACGCCTTCAGCAACGAGGGCAGCGATCACTTCTCATTAATTAGTACAGTATTTATAAACTGACGATGTTTTGAATTGAAATAAAAAAATGTTTTATAGTGTTGGACGATTGTTTTGCACAAGTTCTATTGTTACAAAACACAACTTTATAAGCGATTTGAAGATACAAAAAAACTATTTCTTCGGACATAATTGTGACAATGAGTGATGTTTTGTTTTCACTGTGTGTCAGTATCTCTCTTTATATAAATGTTTGATTAATACATTTTTACACTTCAATTCATTCACAGTAAATATGAATAAGATACAAGAAGGTCTATTCATTTATATGAAATGAAAGTTTGTAGAACAAGTGTGTTCCTGTGTGTGTTTGTTTAAGTGTCATTATAAGAGAACGATAAAGGAATGATATGAAGTATTACAAGTGGCATGTTGTTGGATGAATAATTAAATAATATGCTATTTTCCACTAATAATTAACATCATTCATTCACCTCCCTGCACGTTATTAAGTTCTTAAAACGTTGTTATAAAGCTACTGATAAAAGTATATATTTTAACTGTGTATTGTTTTTGATTGTTAAAGCGCTTTGTGACCCTGGTCTAGAAAGATCTTTACAAATAACCTTTACTTACTTACTCACAAAATGTTCTTGTGGTTGAAACTACATCTTTGCCATACACGCAAATATACGCATATGTGTAAATCAGGGGTTTCTCTGAGGTTTTTTTATTTAGTCTAGAATGGAAATCTTTGGTTTTGACCATTTGAAAAACGATAGCACCATCTACTGAGCTAAAAAAAAAAATATGACACTGCTTCATGAGGCTTCCTCAGCTCATCCATTATTATATTGCTCCAAATGTCAAGTTATTTTTGTGGTCCACTTGAGGAATACTCAGTTCTAAGAAAGCAACAATTGTGGAGAAACTGCTCAAACTCGATCGAAGATCGGTTTTAAGTCTGGAGCTCTCTGAAATCAATGGTTTCACTTATCTACCAGAAGAAACCAAATACATATTCAGCAAAAATGTAACCAAGAAAATGAAGTCCAGATCTGTAATCATCTCAATTTGTAAAGAGAGACAGGGCTTAGTTGAATCTTTAAACTTTTCAAATGTGCAAACATAGAATTCTTATAGATTAGATTAGATTCTTATGAATTAGATTAATTCTAGTATTCGAGCTTGTATTAGTCTCAACCCTTAAAGCCTTTTCTTTGTATTATTACATTCCCCCCCCTTTTTTTTTGTATCTTACATCCGTCAAGTGGTTTCCACTCTTACTTTTTGTGCTTTTCCGAGTGGCAATAATTCTGTCGTTCAGTTTTTAAAATGCCAGTGTTGTTTGCCAGACAAAGCCGTGCCCTCTCTCTGTTTTCCATTTCGTCTCTTCACTTCTTTTTCATATCGTAACTTTTTGTACTTGGAGTTTGGCTTATTTAGAGGCTTTTTTAGAAGTCATTTTTTGATGGATTCGGGTGCTTATTTTTGCCGTCAGTTTATGCTTTCAGGACTGCTTCTATATCAAAATACTTTTCAAGCTGCTACACTCCAAAGGAATGCATCTATTTGATAAAGAAACCTGAAACTGCAGATTAGGAGGAGATCCGTAGTGACGAAGCTTCTTGAAGCAGTGTCATGTTGTTTAGAGGTTCATCAGTATAAAAATGTTTCATTAGAACAGTTTGTTCAAAGTAAAGAAAAATAGAGCAGAGACGCCATCTAGTGTACTCTACAAATATTGCAGCTTCATGAAGCTTCATCAGACCATCGCTAGAGATCAGTCGCTCCATTTTTCTTCCAATAATAACCGGAATCCGTGGGCAGCAGCAGTCAGAGGTTGCTCCTTCAGGACTCTGCAGATATTGGGCCTCCACCACAGATCAAACACTGACCCATCAAATACTTAGAGAAGGACATTCATAAAACATGTTTTTTTCCAGGCTGCTTCAAGGAATCAGTGATACAGAGCACACTGTATATTTTATAAGGTAACTGGTTGAGGGTTGGGTGAAGATAAGAAGATGGATTTTTACGTTTAATCATAGATCGTACTGATCACTCTCCACAGCAGGAGCAGTAATAAGAGCAAATTTATGTATTTTAATAAACTCGATATGATGAAAAGATACAGATCATGTCATCTTTGACACCAATACTCTTCGACTCGGCACATTCTCTGATCACTTTATTGCAGATTATTATCATCTCAGGCCTTATGACACTCGAGGTAGACAAGCCCACCCGTTTACAAATTAAGACATTTCCGTTTTACAACCGTCATGTTATCACAAGAAAGCCGTCCTCCTTGTTATTGCCTTCATGTATTTCCAATTATTTTATATGTGAAAGGGGGCAGAAGGACAAATGGAGTGGAGAGCAAAGGAGGGAAGGGAAAAAAAAAAGTGGAGCAAGCCAAGGCACTTTGTAATACCAGCGGCAGGTTATAAGAAAGATAAATAGTGTGACACATTAATGGAGCAGTCCAGTTATTCGTTATGAATAAAGTGAGATTACTCAATAAAAGGTATGGTCGGTGATAAATGAAGGAAGTGGATCGCATGCATTGATGCTTGTCATCAAATTACTTTTTTTTTTATTATTATTAAGTTATTTTTGATAGTTTAGTAAAGAAAAGGTTTAACAGACAGCGTCTATTTTCTTCATGTTTTCGTCTTGTAGTATTTGGTAAAATGGTGCCATCTAGTGGACACTGGAGACAAGGACAATACTTCATGAAGCTTCATTAGCACATTTATTTCTACACTCAAAATTGTTTAGCATTTTACTTGATCAAAGCCTCTGAATTCTAGCAGGTCATTATTTTATCTTTTGTTATTTTTGAACTAGCATTTATTAAATGATTTATCTTTTCAAATCAACAGTGTCTGTCTGAAAGGATTTAAAAGGATCAATTTCATTTTTCAACCAGAGAATGTACCGACTCCCGATTGACTTAACTTGGCAGGGCCGATTCAAGGAATTTTTGTAGCCAAAACAAACTCTTCAGGAGCCTGCACTGCACTGTATATCAATAGAAATGTTGAGATTTACAATGCAAATACTGCCGTTATATATACAGTACTAGATTTAAAATTATGACCATTTGCAAAATCAGCACTGTACCATAAAATCTAATATACATTTTTGTAAGTGTAAAATTTTGAAAATAAATCAATTACACACGCAAGTATACACATATTTACATTGCCATTTTTTAGTTAAAGATTAATAAAATACTGACATCTTGAAGCATCTTTAAATAGACCACTGAAAAATACTGAATAGCGGTTAATATGAAAACCCAACTCTCCTGTATTCCTCTACTATAAGCAGTAAGTCCCTCATTATCACCATGTTTTGAACTTATTACTTTATAAACTTCTCCCCCGCCCAGAATCTCAGCGAACAAGAGGTTACAAGAGCGGAGTCCATTATGACACAATAATAGCTTCACTCCTCCTCCAGCCAGCTGTAATCACGCCCCGCTTTGTTTATAAAACGAGCCTCTTGGAGGTGGAGAACTTTCGGATAGGTGACAAACCTTGAAGTTTGATAAATCACAGGAGAGTAGGCATGGTTAAAATGAACAAGATTTAATTCCCAGAAAGTGTTTTTAGTGGGTGGGGCTTAAGATAGTTTTCTAATGCAACTATTTAAATGGAAAAAGAGTTTTGTACAAACAGTCATATACTGATGAGTGAAATAGAGGTCCAATATCAAGAGACACCTAAATCGTCACATTAGTTGCAAGTATTTTGTATTTTTTTTCACTTTCTATTATGATGGCAGCTTAAACAATATTGGCTCTTGTAGCCTACGTTATAACAGAACCAACATCAGATATACATTACATAACATGTATATAGCAAAAGCAACATTTTTCAAAAATATTTTTGGTTCTCATAATTCCATTTCTTGATAGATAGTGGGTCAGTTTCATCGTGTCTACTTTCCTTGCAACTCCTGGCTCCCAAAACAAAACAAATCAGTCCCTTCAGCGCACACAGTAGCTTTAGCGCTCTGTCATGCTACATTCACTGAAGTCGGAAATTTGAGTTTTGGAACCATACATTTCATACTTGCCGCTGCAAATTGGTATGGCAAAGCTGGCTGGCTGGCTTCTATCACTCACGATTGAGAGGGCCCCCTTGAGGGGGATCCTGACGACAGTGACACTGCACTTTACCACATTGACTATCAAAGGGGCACTAAGGCAGTTTTTATTTTATTAAATCCATGGACAGTCTTTGTCTTGGGGCCCCAGGCCTGCCCCTTGGTCCCGAAACCAGTCACTACTTAGATCTAGAGTTTTCACTGAAATAATATGTGTGACATTTGAAAAGAATAGAGTTTACTAGGTTGAAACAAGGTAATGCAAGTGGCACAGAAGAACAAATCATATCAATCATGTTTCACCAAAGGCAAGTGATCTAAAAAATAAAATACAAATAAAAAAAACGTTTCTACCGCACGCTCTTAAATGAAGCTTGGTGGAGACACATGCATTTTGGGTATTGCTCTGGTGTGACATCTTGCATCCAGATAGATCAATGGAATAGTCTACAGCATGTCAGATGGTTAAACATTTTGAGAGGCGCTCGACAGTTACTCCAAAGGCTCCGACAGAGGCTGCGAAAACATCACAAAGACCCTCTGAACACTCAGAGACTGCACTGAGAAGTATAATCCAGCCTTTTCTCCACATCTCTGATCGTGACAAATTGGAGGGTTCTAACCGAAGCACAATGGCGTCACTTCAGTCTTGAATTGGTACCATTCTAGCCAAGGAGAGCCATTTATTTCACTTTAGCTGGAACTGTATTTTCCGGGAAGGACATAAACTCACCGAGAGAGGACTTCCATGGATCACTGGGTTAACTAGGGCGTGCTTTACCGAAAGAAGTGGAGATTTTTGAACAAAGCTGTAATGGTTGATGATGGGTTAAAGTAAGTTGCTAATGGGCATTTCCATCTATTCTGTTTGTTTGTTTTATTGATTTTACATTTCTTTGTTTTCTTCAATTTGCCAGTAGGAATAGTTTGAACCGATTAAAACTGAATACCATTTAATCATAACCTATTCATTCATCAATTCAATTGTTCGACCTCTTATTCCAGGTTGGGTAAGAGGAGGAGCTGGTGGAGCAATGAATTTCCGGATCTTATGGAAGAATACCAATGTCTCTAAAGTCAAGCACAAGACTATCCATCCATCCATTTTCTACCACTTTATCATTGATGGGGGTTGTGGGGGACTGGACTCTATCCCAGTTTCTGGGAGAGGCGGGCGACACACAAAGACATACAATTCACCCACAAACTCAAACCAATGGACAATTTCCCCAAGTTCCCAATAAACCTCTGTATGATTTTGGACTGTTGGAGGAAACTGGAGTGCCTGGAGTAAACCCACACAACACAAGGAGAACATACAAACTCCACATAGAAAAGTGACGAACCGACAACTTTCTTGCTATGAGGTGATTGTGTAACCACTGTGCCACCATGCGCCTCAACTGGAAATCCAAATATGTCCTGGTTCTTTTCCCAGGAGGCATCCTTAAAAGATTCCCAGTTTCATCTTGACCCTTTCTTTTCTTGTGGAGGTGAAGTTGGTCAACTTTGAGTGTGCTGGAGTTAGGTCCAGGCACTCCGTGGATAAAACTAAATTCAACTACCCGCAAAGACAGGTGACCAGGAAAGCAAGAGCTTAGCCTTTTGACTCTCTTTTTTTCACCACATCAGACTAATGGATAGACCTCATGCCAGAGGAAACAACTAGTTTTCACCCCCTGTTAAAGTTGTACCGTAATAGTTATTCATCTGGATGCGTGTGAAATCAAATGCAGATTATTGATGCTTGTAATAGAAAGCAATAATCCACCGAAAACTAAAGATCAAAGTTGTAAATGAAATGTTTTCTTATCAGTGCAATAATCTTACCATCATACATGCTGTATATAAGACAACCATTGAGGTTTATGGATATGGTTAACTAGGACCATAGCATAAAACCATGCAAAATAAAAGTGTGCAACATTCCTACTGTCTCATTGAGATCATCACAGCTGTTGTTCTCTACTTTCTCTCTGCCTCGTGTGATGATGAGTGCAGTGAGATGAGATGTGTTTTGGGATCAATAGCCTGTTGAACCTGAATCAATATCTACTGCTGGATGAGGACTTGTTCTTTGATTTGGTGTTGCTTGCTGTCAGACGGTTGCGCACAAGCTCGCAGTCACTCCACCCCCGTACTGCATCCACGCACATGTATATATACTTGCAAAAATACTTTAGCCTCCAGAGTCGGTGACCTTGTGTCAGCGCTGTAGTCATCTTGCGATTTGTAATGGATGGAAATGAGTGATTTCTTTTCTAGACAGCACTGTATCTGGGATGCAGTAAAAGGTGAATATGGATCAATACGTTAATAAGTGCAATGGCCGAGTCACTCTCTCTGGATAAGGTTGTCACGAGTGCTTATATAAAGTAGCCTTACAATCATGAGAAAGGAAAATCGAATTCAAATACATACTTCCACTACTACTGGACAGGAGGATGTTGAATATCCGATCCCTGTTCTCATAAGCTGCACTGATTAATGAACTCATATCAGATAAAACCATTGACTTATTCTGTGTAACCGAAACCTGGCTGTCTATAGAAGATTACGTTTCCTGAAAATGAATCAACACCACCCAGCCACATTTACTTTAATGCCGCTCGACGCTCTGGTCGAGGAGGTGGAGTCGCAGCTACTCATCAACTCATGTAAACCTTTACTAGACCAAAATCTGATTTCAACTCTTTTTGAAAGTATTATACTTGGCATATCTAATACAACCTTGAGATCAAGTCAGTCACTTCTCTTTGTTGGACTCTATCGTCCTCCTGGACCATATTCTGAATTCTTGTCTGAGTTCCCCGAGTTCCTGACCAGTCTGGTGCTTAAATCAGATAAAGTGATTATTGTTGGTGATTTTAACATCCATGTGGATATGGTCCATGATAGCTTGGCTAACTAACTCTATCCTAGAGTCATTTGGTTTCTCTCAGTATGTACATGAACCGACTAAGGTTTTTAAGCACACATTAATCGAATCATCCATCAGTGAATCACAGTGTGACAGTGGTGAGGAAAAGGCAGAAACCTTGAGCAGAACCAGAGTCAGTGTTCACTGAAAAAACTTGTTTTTCTGGAGATAAGATTTACTATAACCACCCCCTCTCTGCTGCGATTGGTCAAACAACAAAGTTTGCCGCTGCAATTCCGGAAGTCTTCGCCTCCAAAGGATTTGTCGTATAAACAAAGCGGTCGGATTACAGCTGGCTGGAGGAGGAGTAAAGCTATTATTATATCTTAATGGACTCCGCTCTCGTAGCCTCTCGTTCGCCCAGATTTCAGAGCAACTTTATAAAGCAATAAGTTCAAAACATGGTCATGATGAGGGACTTACTGCATCTTGGAGGGGAAGACTTTTTTTAAAGTTGACAACACTGGTACTTGGACAGCACTAAAATACATTAGCGACAGGTAGATGAACAACAAAATAAAACCAGTATAAAAGCAAGGCATGAGGGAATCTTTGCGTCTCCTCTATCTTTTCTGGTAAGTAAATAAATCCAGCCGTTTCCTTAAGTTGAATCATGCAGACTTAAAAATGTACAAATCATTTGTAAATATGCCATTTATTATGATTAAACACTTTGTTTACTCTCTTTGGATTCAGGAACTATTTTGTTTTTCAATTTGAGCCACTGCAACGTTTCAAAACTTGTTTGTCGTAGGACAAATAAAGGATCGTCTTATCTTATCCTGAGTTGTAGATTTAATTAGCATTAATATGTCACAACAAATTCACGCTCATGTTCAATTCTACTGCGTAAGTGGAATTGGAAGAATACTAATTAAAGTTGCTAATTAGGTTTTGGAACGACGGTCGGGAAGGGCAAGGGTAGCTTTTGAGTCGCGGAGCCTTAAGAAAGAGAAATCCTTTAGTTTCTATATATCTGCTTTATAGAAACAAACATCAGCGTTTTATCCTTGTAAGGAGGAAACAGCAAGGACAGCAAGATGGCTGACTGCTGCAAGACGATAAACAGCTGACACAATACAGTTGCCATGTGCTGATACACACTCTGCAATGTGTGGTGTAAAGTAAATCACCTACAGAAATCCATGAAGACGGGGGAGGACTACGGCTTCAGTCAGTATAGATATTACTTTTGAAGGTTGAGGGTCTTCTGAAAACTCTGATATTATTGATCTGATATAATTCTGATAAGGCAGAACAACAGCTCATTTTGTATTGCCTCAAACAATCTATTGAATCCTCAAGGATTACCCACAAGTAATAGCTTTAGCTTACAAAAAAAGGACCAAAGGATTGTTTCAGATTGTATTTCCCAGAACAAAAGATGTTCAAGAATTATCCGTGAGATGACGTTCGATGTCATCCCACGGATGTAGACCTATGTTTTGTGTCAGGAATCTCATGCATTACAAAAATGTCGTATTACTCTTTTTTATTCAGTTTTCTAATAACTAAAATAATGGCTTAAGACCAAATTTTTTTATTTGGATTGTCTGGTGACTCATATGACAGTTTTTACTTTCTAGGATGAAAACGGGAACCTTACCAACATCAAGTTTTAAGTAAACCGATGTGAAACCCTCACTCTCCTGACTCACTCCCATGTTTCAAATGTTGAAATCTTCCTCTCCAAGTTGCAATAAGTCCTTCATCATGACCATGTTTTGAACTTATTACTTTATAAAGTTGCTGGGAAATCTGGGCGAACGAGAGGTTACGAGAGCAGAGTCCATTATGAGGTGATAATGGCTTCACTCCTCCAGCCAGCTGTAATCATCCCTGCTTTGTTTATACAACCAGTCCGTTGGAGGTGGAGACTTCTGGGATTGACGGACCACGATGTTTGACCAATTAACATGGCTATGGTAAACAAGATTTTATCTCCAGAAAAACAAAGTGTTTTCAGTGGGCAGGGCTCAAGATCATTTTCTAATGTAAATATTTCATTGAAAAGAGAGTTTTGTACAAACAGACACTGATGATACAATATAGTCCAACATCCATTTAAGAGACACTTAAATCAACACATTAGTTGCCATTTACCAGTGACCAAAATTCTGTTTTTAATTTGCTGAAATCTTTGGTCTCACAACTTTTAGACCCTCAAACATCTAAATAGTGCATTACCTTAGGAGGGTTCAAAAGCAAATGTGTCAAACTTTGGTCCAGGGGCAAAATCTGGCCCACAAAATGATGTAAAATGGACCGATGGATAATTTAAAATTATAGTAGATTAATGTTAATGTTATTATGGCAACAAATTCAACACCACTTTAACTTTTACCAAGATAGGTAAATGTATAGAGTGTATATAATAACAATTTAAAAAATACTTTCAAATATGAGGGAAAGAGATTGTGATAGTTGGTGACGAAGGACAAATTTTGTTGGGCTATGAATTCTAAAAAAACATTCACCCCTTGTGTAATCAAGTTTGTTTCCAACGTGATGCAACATTACATTAGCGCCAGCTATATTTTAAGGCGGCTTTTTACCCTTTCGCTTCTCAACCTTACGTATTAGATTATAATATAAATCTGTCATACAAAGGACAAATAGGGAATTCACAGAATTTTTTTGAATAAAAAAAAACATGCACCAACAATCAGATGGAAAAAAAAAGTAAAAATAAAATTTCATGACCTGCGAAAACACTGCAATTAAGTGCATAAAAAACATCTCACCATAACACTGAATCAGCAAGAGCTCTGGACTGATGTTGTGTATTTGCATCTGTGTATATTTGATTGTATGCAGACGATTGTGTTCTGTATTTGTGTGTCTTCTATCTTTTAGAGACAATGTATGAGTTTGTTTTAAAGCATTACTTATGTTAATGAAGACTCTATAATACAAGTCTTTTTTTAGAGTTTGTATTTTACTCATTTTCACTAGTCAAGAGTCAAATGCTAATGTTATTTCAGAGAAATTAAACACCTTAAAAAAGACACCTTTTTAAATAAAACAACTTTTTTGGCAGCTATAATAAATAAAACATATTTTTTCTTTCCGTGCGGTAACAAATGTCTCATGGGCTGGGACTCTGGGTTGGGGACAACCACTGTTCTAAGCCACCACTCAGTGGAATTTCATATGAAATACACAAAGACACATTTGTAGTGTCACAACAGTCAGAAATGACATTCCATTCACGCACCTGCTTTAATAAGAATAAATCACATATTGTTCCGTGACTATTCAAAGAAGCCATTGATGTGCAAATCATGCCTGACAAAGTTCTCAATCCGAGCACAGAAGAAGTCCATTTTCTGGAACATAAATAGATAAATACAGAAGAAATAGATATTTCCCGCTCGGGTTTGTGCACACTAAGGTCCGATATTACCCCTTTTCTTTTCAAAGAAACTCAGAGTTGGCCAGGGGAGACGCAACTTCAAAAGGCAGTGAGTCCCCGCTGAACGTATCTTTTGACTCTTTGATTGTTAGCAATTCCAACCATGTATGAGAAATTGTAGCGAGCGTTGGGGGGAAAAAAAAAAAAAAGCATGACCTGATGTTTTATTCATGACTTTCAGGAGATAAGTCTTTGCAGCAGTGCTACAAAGTTAGCGAACCACTGTGAGAACGTTTCACCTTCAGCTTCGGCGAGTGACTGCACGGTTATCAGCCGAGGCTGCAGAAGGAGGTGGAGAAGACGGGAGATGACACGATAACGTGAATCCAGAAGACGGTCACTCGAAAAGATAAAAGGCAAGCTGGCATGACTCGGTATTAAGATGCTTGAAAACGGCCATCCTCGTATCATCCAAGTCAAAGAAACCAGGAATACTAAATGGCTAATAAAGCTTCATGAAGCTTCATCATTTTTGTAGCTCAGCAGGTGGCGCACTTGGCTTAATATTGTTCAATAAAATAGTTGAAAGACAAATATTGAAGAAAAAGTGTGACATCTGGTGGACTTAAATTAAAGACGATGCTTCGTGAAGCTTCATCAGCTCATCAATAATTATGCCTAGAAGTACTCTGAGTATCTCCCAGAAGAATGACCTACTCTTCAGCCACACTAAAAATGATATTTTCAGAATCTGGGTTTAAACAATTAACATTTTTTTGCCTTTTGGCTCAGCTTTTATTTCCCCAGAGCAGACCAACACAGAATAATCATGGCTGCAGATGTTTCACTCACTTTTGAGACCCAAAGATACTTTAGAATTCCTCTCTTTTCCGGATCATTAAAGTGCCTTACCCCTCTAGCAGTGTCGGCTGGCCCATAGGGGGCGCTGGGGCGCCACCCTCCCACCGATCTTTATCTTCATATATTAAATTAAATTTAAAATGTTTATTAGAATTTGTCCTTTTTAGGTTGAAAATTATCATCAACATCGATCATTGTGTATATTTGTAGAAGAATGAATTTGATTTTCGGAGCGCTGGAAAAAAGCGACCCTGGTGGTTGAAATACATAATGGTAAACGTTTGCACTTTGTTAATAGCTCCGTTAGCTCACATGGTAATATGCTCTGTTTTTATTTTAACCCCGAAGGATGTGGGGTTTCACTGGTTCGATCCCCGCTCTTGACTTTTTATTTTTAACTAGTTTAAAAAATGTATGATTTGTTATTTTCTGTGTCTTTGTGTCCGTTTGTGACGAGTGTGTAGAAAATATCTCTGATTTCCTGGTACAGAGAACAATAGTTTTTAAATAATTGAGTTTATTCTGTATGATGTACGTTATAATATAATTAAAATATGTTTTCATTTTTGACTAAACAAGAAGCATAATAAACATGTATTATTCATCGTTAGCTTTCAAAGTGTTGATTTTCACATGTAATTAATATTCTCCAAGTTTAATTTAAGACTATTTTCGACTGATTCTTTCAATGGTATAGGCAGGGAAATCTACAGGAAAAGAATGAATTTTTTTCACCACTGCCCTGTAACAATATCATTGGTTCAGTACCTTCATAGCCAGTCTAACCCGAGTCACCTCATGTCAGCAACTATACCAAGAAAAGACTTCAGTGGACTGTAGAGAGTCAGGAATGATTAAAAAGAAAAGTAAAAAACATGTTTTCATGTGTTGTCACCACAATGAAATCAACAATACTAAGTTACCAATAACTTTTCATTGATTCATTTTATTTATATATTAAGAGTCTGTGTGATTTCTTTGGATGATTTCACACTTAAGAATTAAATCAAACCTGATAAATTGTTTTGCACTTAGATTCAATCTTTTATGTTTATAAATAGATGGCTCTTGTTCTTTCTTGAGTTTTCTCAATGAATGAATAATTCTTGGTAAATAATGTTAAAGACTACAGAGACATTTTTAAAACATCTCAGTACACAAATGATGTGTTGATGAAGCTTCGTAAAGCATTGTCCGAACTTTAAGAAACCACTAGATGACGCTATTTGGTGTTTACATTTTGATTCTAAACCAATTTTTGAATAAAATTCTTAAAAATTAAAATCTTCTTTGCTCAGAATGTAATGACACTCTTTCATGAAGCCCCATCAGCCAATTGCTATATCGTAGTGATGGTCTATTGAAGCTTCATGAAAGAGTGTTATGTTGTTTAGAGGTCAGTAGGTGGCGCCATCAGTTTAAGAAATGATGTTTCATTAGAACAGTTGTTCAAAACAAAGGAACATAGTGCAGAGACCGCCATCTAGTGGACTCTGAAGATAATGACACTGCTTCATGAAGCTTCATGTCCGTCAATACTATATTGGCTGCAGCTCCAGGAGTAACATATTACAAAACAATTCTATATATTTCTTTAAAAGTGCCCAGAAGATATTTTATTGATCCAAAAATAAATACATCCCTATGAAACGTTTTTTAGATGGCAATATCAGCCTGGACTGATTGAAATGAAATACTGTTTGAACCTCAAGTTTCATGAAGCGTTGTCGTCATTATAAGAGCCCACTAGATGGCACCATCATTGTATAATCTTTAACTAACGTTTTCTAATGAAAACTACCTTTCAGTCGAGAGCGCCATCTTCTGAGCACAGAAAGTGATGACACCAATTCATCTGCCACCTTATCCATTATTGGTCAACTTCAGGAATCGTATAAAAATAAACAAAGTAGAAGGAGTAGAACAGTTAGCGAAATATGTGTATATATATATATATATATATATATATAAATACATTTTTAATATGCTATTCTGGTGTAGTATAATTTTCTGTTCCCTATACAAAAGTGTGACTTGAGGAATCCTTTACTCAATACCTTCAAACTTGCTTAAGACTCCACTAAGAGTTGGTGGAAACTAAAATAAAAAAACTACATTTCCTTCACAAGTCAAAAAAAGAATAGAAACACAAGATGGCTTCTTATTCTTTCCATACAATACTGTCAAAATGAAAACTTCCCTCACAGAGAACTGACAGGAGGAATTAGAGAGATGATGTTCCTGCAGGATCTGAAAACCTGCTCAGCTTCTCCTCTAAAATCTTCTTAGAGCTGGGAGATAAAACCTCATATTATGGCCTGTGACATGATTTTGTATAAATGTCTTGCAGGTAAAAAAAAGAATCACATCACTATACGACTTGGTCACCTGACAAGTCGTTGGAAAATGTTTGTTTGCAACAGAGCAGGGGTGTAAAGTCTGGACTTCACAGATCTACCTGCATGTGCTGATATATTTGCTGTGACTCCAGCAATGGCTTCACAGCATCTCCCTAATTATTGAACATTTCTGTCCCACTATCAGATTTAGAGGTTCAAATGAAAGCACCCGCAGTCACCTGGCTCCAGCTAGAGCCATCTTTTCTTTTTTTCTTTTTTTTTTTGTGTTGGCTTTATTCATTTGTTTTTGTTACAAACTGCTTCCACCTCCGTGGACGTTCAGCTGCTTCATGCTGATGAGCTCAGTGACAGAGCAATGTTGCCCCCTGTTGTTTGACAATGGAACCAATTTTCTTTTTTTTTCACTGGAATCATGCTTTGTGTTTCTTAAAGGTTTCATAACGAGAGAAACAAGGGTTGAATAATAACAAAAAAAAGGTGTTTCAGCAACGTAAAGATTTATTTTGAAATGTTCTTAATTCATTATTACTCTACTGAGTTCCGTTTATGTTTTTCGGCAACGTAATTTAAACTGTTCATTTATTAATTAGTAGAAAACTTGTGTACAAATTAAAGAAAATAACAATATATTCTAAGCATGACTGGGTTTTTTCTGACCTTGTCTGGATCTCCTTTCCTATTTACTTAAAAGGTTGATAGCGAGAGAAAACAGGGCTTGAATTTGATTAGATTAATAACAAACAAATGTTGTTTTAGTAACATATACAATATCTTAACATAAATATATATATATATATATATATATATATATATATATATATATATATGTTATGATGGCTTCACTGAGTTCTGTTTGGGTTTTGCAGCAATGTCATTTATTACTTATTTATTTATAAGTAATAGAATACTGGTGTGTAAATAAATAAAATAACAATATATTAGGATATTTTAGTGACGTTGACTAGATATTTTCAAATTTCCATTTGATATTATTCATATTTTATTCTGCTTTATTTACGCCCCAATTTGTGCATACATATATTGTATTATTAATTATTATTTTTTTGTTATAAACGTGTAGTTGACGCACTTTAAACCTAAGTCACTACTAACTACAAATATAATTTATAACAAATAAATGATGTCGTATACCATGGGTAATTAAATTCTGAAAAATCCACCCTCGCAACAAACGAAAATCCGTGACAACATTTAATTTTTCGTTAACTGAATACATGTCGAGGACTCATAATCCCTCCTTGGACTCTTTATAAAACTTTCCTAAACCGTCATTAACGTTTCTCATATTTCACTCTCAAGAACCTGCATTAAATTCTTAATGATTACTGACCTCGTAGAATATATAACTGCTCATCGGATCGCACTGTGTGCCCCCCCCCCCCCATCACCCCTCCTCCCTCATCTGAAACCTCCATTTTTTCCTTTTTCATACAGTAGAACGAAGAGTCAGTTATTACGCAGTAGTTAAATTCAGGACACAGGTCAGCGAAGGTGTCACGGGACTGACTCCGATTGGCTGAGTCGGAGGAGGTGTGTTTGGTTTCCGGGTCAAAGGGGAAGTAGAGAGAGGTTAGGGTTGTTGTTAATAGACGAGAACATTGGGGGGGAAAAAGTACATTTCTGTGATTTAAAGACAAAAGGAACCCTGATATTCATCAATTAAAAAAATAAGAAAAATTAAATCGGAGTAAGTTGGAATGAAATAAAATGAAAAGCTGTTAAATATAAGCACAATGTTGTTGTTTTTTAAACACATTAAATTAAAACACTGTGATTAGCTAATTAACACTAATAATATTTTGCCAATTCAAATTATTTTTCTACTGAGAAAGCAAATTCTGAAAGACTACTGTCATTAAACCGTAATAATTAATGAAATCAATGCAATTTCAAATGCTAAAAAAGTATTACATTATCCTGGGGGAAAAGAAATAGATGCATAAAAAAAATAGGGGTGGGGGTGAATCTTCATGAAGCAGTGTCATGTTGTTTAGAGGTCAGTAGGTGGCGCCATCAGTTTAAAAATGATGTTTCATTAGAGCAGTTGTTCAAAACAAAGTAATAGTGCAGAGACCACCATCTAGTGGACTCTGAACATAATGACACTGCTTCATGAAGCTTCATCAGACCATCACTACAAATAACCAACAGGTTTGTTGGTGAGTGTTAAATACCTCAATAATGTTTTTAAATTGAAATTAATTGGTGATTGGATGTTCAAATATTAAACAATATAATAAATAACATATATAACTGTAGTGTCATGTGACGAGAGGCTTAAAATAACTATTGAGAAAAGTGGCGTCCGATTTCAACTGACTTGACATCATGTAATAGAAAAATGTTCTGTATGTTTGTAAGTAAAAGTACCAAATACCAAATACCAGAGCAAACTTTTTTGCATTTCTTTCTTCCATAGATAACTGGAAAGTATCATTTTTATATCATTGTAAAATTAAATATTTTAATATTTCCTGAAATTATTGTGGTTTACTCTGACTTTATTAGACACGGTCAGTGTGTGCAGTTGTCTTTCCAGTTCACAATGATCTCGAGGGTTGGTAGGTTAAGTGGTTGGCGAAGCACCAAAAGGTCGTAGGATCGAATTCCCCGCCCACGCTCAGTGACACATTCTTCACCCTGGAGTTGCTAAACACAAGACTCGCACTGAATTTACACTTCACATTTTTAGTTAATTGCAAGACGAGGTGTTGAAGTTGTAATTTAATGAGTTTGTCCTTGTGGTCGAAGTCATGACTGATGATTGGATCATGAAGCGAAGGCTTGTTTAACCGTGTATTTAGTGCTTTTGGGTCAAATACATTCGTTTAAGTGGATAATTGGATTACACATCCATAGAAGTTCTCACCGTCATTTAAAACACTCTTAAATATGTTTTGAAAAAACTTTAATACGTGTCGTTACAGCTTCTGTCGGTTCATGTTTTTTCTCACTAATACATTTTCACTATTCATGCTTTATTAATGCTTATGAAAAAAAAATACTGCCACCTTGTGGCTGTGACTGTCTATGTGACTCTTAAGGCTATTACTCAAAACTACGTCCGAGAATTAAGCAGTGAATTCATATCATGGCTGATCCACAAATATACTAAATGTCTTATTTTACTTATTTAATTTTGTTTTGCAATTAAAAAAAAATGTATATCATGTATTACATGTACATGTTTGTATATTAAAACACATGCAACCTTTTTGAAAGTCCCCAAACCCCTATTTGTAGCTCACATTTATGAGACAAATACAAGGCAATATGAATACCCCTCTTAAACAGTTGGAAAAAAAAAGGAGTGGAAACTGTTAAGAAATTAGAAAACATTCTATATCTGTACAAATTTCCTACGCCCTTGAATGCATCAATCTTGTATGACGAGAGGTGCAGTAAAAGTTGAGGCGTGTTTCTTCTAGTTTTGTATACATGTATGTTTTTTTTATTAGGTTAGTTTAATGTTGTTTTACAGATGAATTAGTCTCACAAAGATTATTTATTGTTTAACATTTTAGTCGTAGTCGAACCATAAACTTATATATGAAGAGTGTGTGGAAAACTTAAATGTGTAATTCAATTAAAATAAAACAATTCTCGTCAATAAACATTGTCTTATTATTTGGAAGAGTCGAGGATATAAATGTCCCTGTTGGTGATGGTCGGATGAAGCTTCATGAATGAGTGTCATGTTGTTTAGAGGTCAGTAGGTGGCGCCATCAGTTTAAAAATGATGTTTCATAAGAACAGTTGTTCAAAACAAAGGAAAATCAACTGTATAGTGTCTTGAGATAACTGTGTGATGATAAGACACTTTAAATAAAATTGAATTGAATTGAAAATAGTTCAGAGACGCCATCTAGTGGACTCTGAAAACAATGACACCGTTTCATGAAGCTTCAGGCCATCACTAGTCCCTGACATTGATCACTGAGCTAAGAAGGTTGTTAAGAGTGAGTCAGCTCTATCTTTCATCTCCTTCTTAGTGAAGGATCGTCTTAAGCTAAGAGCCAGTCCTGGGAAACTTCTTTTATATCGTTCGTAAGCCTTGTGTTGCCTCTGGTTCAAAGTGAACGACCTCCACCACTGCACATGTTTAAACTGAAGCCATGGAGTTGATGAACACAAGAGCGCTCCTAAGAAGATCGTAGCACTTAAGAGCTTCTTAAGCAATTTGGAAAACCTGGCCATTGATATTAAAAAATATATATATATATATTTAAAATTGTATTATTAAAGTTCAAACTTGGGAAAAAAAGAGATAAATGCATACATTTTTTCTAATATTGTAAATAATTTGTATATTTTTAAGATCGTTTTATTTTATTTTATTATCTCTTTTATTATTTCTTTTTTTCCTTGCACTTTATTTTCATTGTGCTGTTGTAAAAGTGTTTCCCCTCTGGGGATGAATAAACGTTTTCTATTCTATTCTATAAAAGAAACTTTGAAATAAAAGTTATTATCATCCTAATAAAAACATCAATAAAGAATAACGCACAAAAACGCATTCAAATACAAATATTAATAAACATGTATTAAAGAATTAAAGCCACAAAGTGTCTTCCAGAATCAGACGTTTCAGAATTACATTATTTATATCGACACGATTTTGCATACGTTTTAAAAAACCAGACCCTGCGTTTAGTCACGGCATTAACTAGCCGTTGCACTAATTGCGTCGGGCGTCCTTCTAATGAGTCGGCGAGATTTTACAGCAGTCAGTGTGTGGGAGTATCATGTCAGGAGCTGCAAATTGGGGCTGGGGTCTCGCTGATTAGCCAAGGGCAGTGGAGTAGATAGCGGAGTGTTCCACGAGCAGATAAAAGAGATAGAGTACTGCTCCAATGATCTGCGCTGCATCATTATTAAGCAGCAAGAGGTTTTTCTCTTGTTTCAAACCCCGTGGAACGTATGCATGACCAGCCGGTGTAAACAAGGTTTGCAGGGGCCGAGCCTTGTGTTTACGAACCAAATCATTTGAAGGAGATCGTCTGGAATGTCCTACAGCAATTTAAAAGAAGCTTATTAGTATTCGCCGTCTTGACGTCATGGCAAGGAGTCGGAGAAAATGAGAAAAAAAAAAAAAAAAGGCGGTTTAACAAGCAAGGCAGCATGACAAGAAGCATAAATACCAGACTTGAGAGCTGGAGAGGCTTCAAACAGCCGAGAGTCGGAGGTAGAATTGTTAAATAGATGGAACAGTAGCATGATGTCTATGAAAAGATACCAAACAAACGTCTGTCGTTATGATGAGCCTGGAAAAAAAGAAACTTGTTCCTGGTCAATTAAAAAAAAAAAACTTTAATGGTTACATTTTAGACTTATTTGAATAACTGGAAAAACAGTGTGAAAATGTATTAACTAATTAAATATATTGGGAGCCTTTTTGTAACCAATATCTTCTTTTTAAAAAAGGATTTTGCTATTAATGGCATTTTAATAAACATTATTTATGTCTGTGGGTGCATACATATACCATCTTATTATTATTATTAATTTCATCGGTGTTGTTGATGTTGCTATACATGCATGTGTAGTTTAAGCACTTTTAACATATGTCACTACAATAACAGATTAATTATTAATCTAGTTTATCAAGTGGTTTATGTTCTGAAACCCCCAACAACAAATGAAAACCAAGATATGGTGACCATAATCTCTAAAATGTAGTCAAATTATGTCACAACATGATCTGGAGTTTATAATCTTGTTTAGACTCTTGTAACCGTTTATTGTGGTGTTCAAACTGTCTCGCCCGCAATAAATACAAAACTCTGCAGCAAGAATTCTGACTCGCTCTAGTAGAAGAACTCACATTTCTACGATCCTTATTAATCTTCACTGGCTGACATTTTCTTTCAGGATCAACTTTAAAATTCTGGTTCTTACTTTCTGATCTATTCATGGTCAGACCTTCCATCAGTAGATTCTGATCCAGACTTACACCCCAGCTCGGGCTCTGAGGTCTGTGGATCAGAATCTACTGATGGTTCCTGAGAAGAGAAATCCTTCCAGACTGTTGCTCCTCTTCTCCAAGATACACCCAGTCCCTCGTCTTGACAATGTTTTAAAGATATTGCTTTAAATTAAAAAGAACAACACAAAGGCAGCATATCCAACACACCTCTATATAACTTCACGGTGATGTGTTACCGAAAGACATTTACAATATCTCCCACCATCTTCCAAGGTTACCTTTTTACACAAAACATTCTTCCAAGGTCACTTGAAAAGTCTTCCTTGAAGCCGATGAGAGACTCCACAAGGAACCTTGAAAGAGCAAAACATCTCAAGCAAACATGTGTTCAGTAACGTTTTGATCTTATCACATGGCCAGCAAGGTTTGTATTCAAAGTTGTGGATTTGATGAAGTATCTTATCTAATATAAGCTTTTAATATTTACCGATTTCAAGATCATTGATTTGAAAACTCTACATTATTGCAATCTTTTCTTCTGTGTTGTGTAGGTTTTGAATTTTCTTGAATTCACGTGACGTTAAAGCATCGATTGCTGCTCTTTTATTATCTACTCCTGTTAAGTATACATGTATAAACTTTTTTATTTTGTACTCTCACTTCCTGTTTTCCCTTTTCACATTCCCTTAATGGAGTCTACTAATGGCATACGGCTGGACCACAGCATCAATCAAAAACCCAACCTACCAGACCCCTGTGTGAGATCAAATCTATCAAAAAGACAGCGCTGTTTTGTAGTAGTTTCTCTCGTTCCTTTCCTTGTATTATACTTGTTGGATTTCTTATATTTTACATTTTAGCTCTTAGTGTTTTTTCGTCATTTATTTGCGAGTGTTTTGACTGCCGTGTTTTTCTTCTTTTTTTTTTAATTCCCCTGTTTTATTCTGCAGGTTCAGTTGACGCTTTGTTTTTTTACTTTGAGATATTGGATATTTTGAATTGTTACATTGCTATTCATTTGTTAGGTTGTCTGATGTTCACTCTCACCTGCAACTGTGATTGCGCCCCCTACAGTTCACAACAGAGAGGTTTAAAAAATGAGTCATTTGCTTCGACATAGGAAAATGACCTAAACTATCCCATTTTTGTCGCTTATTTCATTCATTTAAAATAAATATATTCTGCGATTTTATTTAAAGTTTAGCTTTCATCGAAAATACACACACACACACAAAACAAAAACTATCACCAGTTTCTAACAATTAAAATATCTGCTCAGGGAAATCATTTCAAAACCTGGAGAGAATTTCCTCTGCGCCATCTTCGCTTGCATCAGCTTACGACAATATCTGGAGAAACAATGGAGTCATAAAGTAACATTTGCTTTGTGCTCATTTTTTCCCCCCAATATTTGCCGGTTTATATTGCGAAGGGAATATTCCCTTTATTTTGTGTAATCATCATCATATTGTTTAGGAATGAGCGGCGCCGCCTGCGAAAGCCTCGTCACACTTTCATGGTTCAGTGGAGTACGGTGAAGCTTCACGACGCACAAAGGCGCCGTTTGGCACACAAATTAATCTCGAGATTAAACGCAGCTGTAAAGGCTGCGATAAAATATGTTGGAAGTAAACAATATAATACGATTTTCCTTTCATCCCGGTGACGGTCGGGGTTTGCGGAATCCAGGCGGCGGGAGAAGAAGAAGAATGGGAAGAAGCGAGGCAGGAGTAATAAGAGGAAGGCCATCACTCTGACCTTGCCCGACTGTCCCACCTATCCCAGCTGTCAGCGGCGAGACAAATGGACGGGCGAGTCAGTGGGCCGAGATGCGAACAGTAAACCGCGGTGACAGCTGACCTGGCAGATCGGGACGGGGGCCGCTAGATAAGGATGCGAGCGAAAAAAAAAGGGGGGGTCGGTTCCAGCTGAGGTAGGTTTTCTAATACTTGAGGCCCTCGTCGCTGATATGCAGGACTATCAATGAGCTGGGACGTGGATCTGAATGACAAACGCCGCATGAAGCCGGGCTCCATGGTTCCACTTCAGCAGTCGCAGATCGCCCTGGGAGACGCTCCAGCTTGTCCTGAAAGGCACAGGGTAACTAAATCGTGGCCAACTCTCGGGACAAAACCTCTGACAGTGTGTCGACAGACCAATATGACCAACTGACAAAAAATGTACTTTTTTTTAAAATTCAACTTGCTGGCACCGTGACAAAAGTGCTTCTTTTATATGAGGTTTATTATCTTGTAGGGCTACTTTATTGCTACAATGCAGACCAAAACAATCCTTTACATTAATGCAAAATAATTAAGTTGTCAGATTATTGTGTTTGGTTTTACAGAATCATATATTAAAGAGCTAAAATCTCTGATACAAAGTGCAAAAAACTGAAGAAAACTTTCATTAGGGACGACTAGAAATGTAATTATACAACTTTATTGTAATTGTCTCTTGTTTTATTTTCATTAATTGTATTGTATATTTAAGATTGTTCAATTTGTTTTTTATTTCATTATCTAAAAAACATTCCATTACTTGGCAATAATAGTTTTTTTTACTCCTTTCCTTTACTTCTGCTAATGTGATGAGCAACTCAGACTGTGGTTTAAGTTATGGGCTCAAGTTTTTTTTGCAATTTTCCATGTCTGGCTGACCTTCGTTTCTTAAAGTAATGATGGTCACTCGTTAATGTTAATTTAGCTGATTGGTTCTTGTCATAATATGAATTCCACCAGTTGTCCAATAAAGCTGTCGGCAACTGATGGCTTCGACTCCAATATAAAGTCAGGAAATTAAACAAAGTAACCCTGAAAAGACACATCTGTGAAGTGAAAACCATGTCAGACTACCTTGTGAATTCATCAAGAAAAAGCCTTGCAGAGCAGTCACTATAAAAAAAAGGTGACTACCTAAAAGAAACTCAACTTTCTTTGTCGAATACAACATTTCACATGTATTCATTCATAGTGTTGATGCCTTCAGTGATAATCTACGATATAAAAGTCTTGAGAATCAAGAAAAAACATTGAATGAAAGAGTCAGCGCAAACTTTTGGCCTGTACTTTAAGTGTTTGTTGTAATTATACATGGTTTAAAAAAAGGGTGTTAAATTACAATACAAGTATAGTGGTTCCGTAGTATTACCCACAACGAGTAATGCTCTAGTGAATCATGGTGCGGCTTTGACGTTTACCAACATTTTGATAGATATTTGAGCAACGTGATATTGGTTTGAAACAACCTGAATTTAAAGCTTATAAAGGCATACTGGTCATTTGTTTTTGAAAATTAAAGCATTTAAAATGTGCCTTACAGCCCCCAAAAAAACGTTAATTATGTTCTCTGATTTATCCGTTATCTTGGCTTAGTTTGCGGCCTATTAAATTTAGGTTGACATGTTTTTTCTAACTGCTGAATGGGCTGGAAGTGATGGTTGGACTGCCTGGATAGAAAGATGGCACATGGGAGATCATAAATCTTGTGAAACCGGTTACACAACGGTTCGAAGCTTTGGTTACACGTGTAGTAATAATATAAACTTTGAAACCCCTACATGATCCAGTCTTAAATTAGTGGAATGTGCTTCATGAAGCTTTATCAAGCCCATGACTACTAGAAAGTATTACAAATGAGTGTATTCATGGAGAGGATAATTTGAGCTAAGAAATCCAGATTGTTTGAACATGTGGAGAGGAGAGAGGGTGTCAGAGGAGGCCGACTCGCTGTGGCAACACTCGATGAGAATCACCCGTGACTAATTAGAAGAACATGTGGATATCAATCGGATAATTTGTATCATTCCTAGAGACATTTATTGGGAACAATAAAACAAGCTCCAAAAACAAAACACACATCAAGGGAGGGTTCAAACAGAGTCACAGGTTATCATCCATCATCAGCCATTATTTTACACAAATAAAAGATGCACATAGTTGTACATTATAGTATAGAATTGATTGTGCAGCTGAACAGAAGGCTGATATAAATAAACATACGGTCAGGAAGTCTCACCTCACCCTTTCAAATGTGCTGGTTCAGTGCAAATAAAAAATGCAAACTGAAGTAAAACGTAATCATTGGATAGAAACACATTTATCATTATAATTAAATAACCTGCAGTGATGCGTTTTTTTTTTAAAGAAAATTTGTCAAGGTTAAACCCCAACTTGTTTTTTTTAATTAAAAAGAAATAAAAT
Source organism: Callionymus lyra (assembly GCF_982586985.1). Classification (NCBI taxonomy): domain Eukaryota; kingdom Metazoa; phylum Chordata; class Actinopteri; order Syngnathiformes; family Callionymidae; genus Callionymus; species Callionymus lyra. Next base: position 9,650,166 of record NC_141822.1, read on the forward strand.
TAAAATAAAGTCTTATCGCCGAATGCTAAAAGCTTTGGGGAAACATAAAACAATTTGTTTGCTGAAGTTGACAGTGCACGTGTGCGTGGGTAAGATTGTTTGTCCTGCAGGTGTAACCCAGTTTCAGACGGAGCAGCTTTTTTGTTTACACCTGCAGAACTGGGGCAGCCTCCAGACAACTTAAGCTAATCAATTACCAAAATAGTGAGGAGAAAAAGCTCCTGCAAGTTCAGCTTTTTTTTTCAGGATATTCAATACCCTTATCAGAGAACCCAATGGGAGCTTCTTTTGTGGAGTTTGGTCAGTTTGCCTCGACTGTTGAAGATGCTTGGTTTAAGTCAAGCAGTTTATCAAATCTACTGTCTACTCTCTGTACTAAATCTCTTCTGATTTGTTTGTGGGGGGTGCTAATCCCGTGAATATGGGTTAAGTAGGCCTAAAGAAGAACAGATACAGTATAAGAATGACAAAAAATATGAACAAAAAACAAATCAAAGCAATGTACTGTATATTGTGATATACAGTATGGTTGATGAGCTTTGCATGCATGTAGTGTGATATTATCATTATCAGGGGATACATTTAATCACAGTATCGAATCGTTAGTTACTTTTATCACCCTGACCCTAGTTGAAACTGTATCATACAACCCCAATTATCTTTATAACCCAACTCTCCTGACTCACTTACATGTTGTCTTCCTCTCCAAGATAAGTACAATAGAGGTCCAAGATCAATTTAAGAGACACAATCAACATATACATTTCCCTTTAAATGCCTAATCTATAGGATTTAAAGTAGTGTTTATGTCACCCCCTTGTGTCCGAGTAGTGTAGCTGCAATATAGTAAATTAGTTTGCAAAACGAGAGTAAGGTTCTTGATGTCAGTTTCTGCTCATTTTCCCAGTGACTTTAAAAAGTCTCCAAGTACTTAAAATAAAAAATACAGTCTCTGACCAAATGCTGTAAAGCAATTAGGTGGTCACATGACACTCAAAGACACATGACACCCGAGACAAGGTTACAAACTGAAGGACATCGTCATTTCAAATTAAACCAATTATTACAGACAGTATGAAAAACTAATCATGTTAAAATGTTGCATTATGTAGCTTTCTAAAGAAATATGGGTCAACACGCAGGTAGACGTCCAGGATAATAAAAAAACTCCCCAGCGACAAGATCCGAAACTTAAAAATACTCTAGAAATGTACTATAAACATATTCAATTAAAGTTAGTAACTTAAGGTCTGATGACTGACATTAAACCCCAACAAAAAAAAAGAGAGACTTTTATATAGACTAATACCTGCTTACGGTGGATTAAGGAAAATGGCAAAGGTATCAAATTCTAAAGGTCAAATGTTTTGCTAAAATTGCTTCAATCCCAAAAGTTATCATGAGACACTGTGAAGCTTGCCTACCCAGCACTTTTTATTCATTTAAAAAAAGTAAAATAAAATGTTGTGTAACACAGAAAACTCTTTGATGCAAATCTGCTTCCTTTGTTTCTTCACAATAAACGAGGAAATCCTGCAGGCGTCGGTCGAGTCTGAGGAAATAACTTCAGTTGTGAACTGGCATCAAACACGCCTGGTGCTGTTGATAGAAGCGGCCTGGAGAAAAAAGAGGCCAAATCGTTCCCTCATTACGCCGCGGAAATCTGTTTAACCACATCTATCTAGGTGCAGTAGACGTTCGCTTGTTGTCCATCAAATTCAATTTTGCAAGTCAGACTCTGCCACTGCGTGCGGGTCAAAGCAATTTCCAGAGCAATAAATCTCATATTACCAACCACAGACTGTTTAAAAGCCTTCCATCAGCTAATAACAATCTCCTTTTTCCCCTTTCCGTTCGTTTGTTTAGGTTGCAGCTCGGAGCTCTCCGCCACCCCCTCGACACACGCCGCCATCAATCAATCGCTATCTGATGTCTTGTTACCGTCCGGCCATTAAAGGAAAGACTGTGTTCGATGAAATCTATCAGCGTGTCTGCAGAACTATGGCGGTGGCTCTATTAGCCCACGCTGGGACGCACCACGGTGTCAGCGCTTTCACAATGAGCGCCACAAAGCCTGTCAAATTTGCTCTTTGGGCTAATCACTGTGGCCGACTGTAAGGAAGTCTTGTCAGACTGAATTAAATGTCAGCTAAACAAAAGGTAAAAGGGGAGAAAATGTTCTTATGCAAATCGCTGGAGCAGCACTTTTCATGTTGGGAACACAAGCGGCGAGATAAAAGTGTCACTCACACACAAAAAAAAAAAACTCGTTTTGTCCTCTTTTAGGACCGACGAGGTAAAAACAGCTGTATTAAAGTAGACGATAATGTTCACCTTAAGGCCCCTTTAAAGTATTTCTTCTCAACTGCTAATCCTGTAGATTCAAAGATGGTTTTATCAGATTCATCATGTCCAGATGTTTTTTTTTTCCAAAAGTATTCCTTGTCATTTTGATCTGAACCAACTTAGCACTTTGTATACAATTCATTTTAGCAGTTAATGTGTAAATTACAGTAAATATTAGATGACAAGACAGAGTGTATGCATACATACTTAAACTCAACTTAAAGGTGGAAAGCAAAATACATGCAAATATACATATATTATAGATGTATACAGTACAGAAATATGTCACAATATAAATTGTTTTTTTACACAATAATTGGCGGTTTTTTGCTTATTTTGTGTGTTGTATTATTTCATTCTTTACTCACAACACAAAAAAACACCATCATAGTAAATGATGTAAAATTATTTTAGGAAACATGATTATGTATTATAAGGAAAATTCAAATTTCACTCATTTTTTTACTCGCACTCAATCACTAAAAAAAACAGTCGTAACAGTCGATACTAAGTGCTGTACAGTGACATGAAAGTGCTAAGAAAGCACAGTTAAAACACACAAAGTAAAACAATATCTAATAAAACAAAGTAAAAAACACAAAAAACAGCTCCGCGTCTCATGCTGTGTGAAAAGCCGAAGAATAAAAGTCTGTTTTAAGATTTAAAAAATGGACAGAGAGGACTAAAGGTTTCACAGTAACGTGGTGCTTTTTAGAGTTATAGACAAACATGTTTGTTCATTTTAATGTAGCGACTGGAGCTCAGTGACCTTCGTCTTTGTCCCAAAAGACACTTAAAAAACCCCAAATACCTCTGCAACTGTCAGGACTCGCGGGAGGAAACCCAAATGCACAGGCAGGGAAAATGAGTAGAGAATTAACTCAGGGATGTCAAAGTCAAATACATCAGAGGCCAAAAAAAACTAATTTGCTACAGGCCAAGGGCCGGTTCTGGTTCAATGTTTATTAAACCATATTAAAATGATGGCACATAACCTATTGAACCAAGACCTAAAAAAGTGTAATGTATATTATTTAATGATTAAATGAATAATCAAATATTTTTCATGGTTCTGTCACTAATTTCAATGTGTCAGCAAATCTTTGACGTCACTAAAAAGCATAGTTTTTAAACACAATCAAGGGGAACAGGTGAGACGAAGACACAGGTGACACAAATCAAGGCAAACGGGTCAGAAGCACAAGAGGAAGTTGACAAGACTGAAACACACAGGGATCAGGGCTTCACAATAAAACCAGGAAGTGAGACAAGAGGACACAAATGACATGACAGTAAAGCCCATTAAAGCTGCTGTTATAAAAATGTTTTTCCATTTTAAGTGTTTTGTTGATGCAAATTCCAGAATGCTACTGCTGTGCAAAAGTGACCGGTCTGATGAAGCTTCAAAACAGAAGTTTTTTTGTAATATAAAAAACATGTTCTCAAAGCCAAAGATTATACAATAAAGAGTGACATCTGCAGTATATAGTAGGCTCTGAAGATGAAGACAATGCTCCATGAAGCCTCACATTGGCCAGGTTTCCCAGATTGCTTAAGAAGCTCTTAAGTGCTACGATCGTCTTAGGAACCCTTTTAAAAATGCAGTGAAAGAAAAATGAGGGTAAGGCTTATCTTACGAGGATATTTTACTAAGAAGGACAAGTAAGATGGAGCGTATCTACTGTTGACAGACTTCTTAGCAACAAAAATGATATATATATATATTTATATATATATATATGGAAATGAATATCCTTCACTTTTACAAATAATAAAACAATGGTCAGATAAGAACGTATCTGGGAGACACACTTCTCTTAGTACACATTTTTATCCGAACCCTTCTAAAGAGCTTTCATAGGTCTTCATAAAAAAATGGAACCTGAATTCTTTTTTTTACCTTAAATGTTTTTTTAGTGGAAATAAACATCAATTATAACCATAAAGCACATTTCCAAATTGGATTAGTCCAAATGTTGTAGGGTTGGCCTGAGTGAATGAGGCAAGTGTATTTTATAAACAAATGAACAGTGATTGAAAAAATAAAAAAACATACCTGAAAGTTAAAGCAAACCACATCAGGTATCCTTTCTCACTCTGACACCAAACTCAACTGCCCCGCCCTGCATGTGGGAAGACCCAATTACCTGAATCCACCTGGACTCAACCAAGCAGCAGGTAAGACAGGTAAATCTTCTCAGTAAGCACTCATATTATTAATCTTCACTTCATAACTCACAGGGAATTCACATACAAATATTGCACGCACGCACATCTATGCTCAAAACACATCACATAATATCAAAACCATAGTCATTTCCACATTAATAACCCCCCTCCAGAGATGGTAACACCCGATGACCCCACTGATGATACCATCCAGGTTATAAAAGCAGGAAGTTAAGAAACTTTTCCCCATTTTGCCCCCGGACTACATGGTGTGTATGAATGAAAGTGATAAATAACTTCTTCTGAAAAAGTAACTTAAAACCAGTAAAGTGAAATGAAGTAATTTAACTTAACATAGACTGTATTTGATTCATCCAGACATGTTAAAATAAGTGATTTGTTCCTGAATTTCAGCTTCAAACTTAAACCAAAACCCGGGATATCCTTTACCTGCATAAGAGCTATTATATGGAATACTGGTTAAACAAATACCCAAGCATGCTAACACGCATGCTAACTTTGTCCAACCAAACAGGCATATATATCTATATCTAGATATAGATATAGATATATATCAGCCAAGAATTGTTTTGGTTCTTTCTAGTCAAGAACTTTTATATTCTATATCCACCTGAGTTCACTGGCCTCTAACACACCGTAAATGTCAACCACATATTGTCGGTCTTGAACAAATATCCAGGTGCATCCACGGATGTCTGAAGCTGGTTGTGACCCTGTGTTAACTTGTTTTCGTTAAGGGAGACTGACAGACTGATCCAGGTAAATGAATGAAGCACAGCTTGATTCATGTTGACAGAGGTGGAATCCAGATGTTGCCACAAATCACAAGAGGTAGGTGTGCCATGTTAGAAAACGCAGGTGTTACCACAGATGAGCCTATGAAAGCAAACTCTGATACAAGGCCCCACATATCTGTGCTTGATGTATTTAAAAAAAAGATGTTTTTACGAATGAAACATGATGAAACCAAAAAGCAAGACAACTCAAAGGTGCCCATGTCTCTCTTAAACCTGAACTCATAAAACATTTGGTTGATGATTCTACTTGTGATGATGCAACAAGATGGAATCGACTTGAGAAAAAAATGACAAAAGGGATCGTAAGATGGGTCTATGGAAGCTGTTTGAAATCACTTTAATTAAAAATAATGACTCGGTAGCAACCTTTGATAATTTCCAAATCGTCAGGTTAGTAATCCGCCTCAGCGATTTATTCTTAAACAAAGAATTGAATTCAGATCTGGTTTAAAGTTGCACGTTTTACTTGCAAGGAGAATTAAGAACAGAGTTTACATGTCTATCTGAATACTTTCTGAATCACAGAGCTAGTTGGTTACTGTTCTATCCTCATCGCAGCATAATAAATGCAATCAGTGAGGTAATATTAATATATCTAGGTAACTATATTTGAAAAAGGAGGTAAAAAAATCATTTCACTGTCTGCTTGGAGTATGTTCATAACTTGCCAAAATTACCGTGCCTTTGTCCTTCTGGGGCATATCAGAAAGTCAGACTTCATATTTTCTATAAAAATCCAGAACTGATTAAAACCCAAGTCAGTAGCCCAAAGACTCAGGATCAAGTAAGCCTAAAAAGAAAATCTATATATACCAGTTGCTGGTCTTTACGTTTTAATTGCAATGCATAAAGTGATTCTTTTCTCGTGGTACGGACTCTGTGAAAGTCAGTCTTCACATTTGTGTAGTCCAATTCCTTGCCTCTTTTTTCCCCATTTTTCTCCTGAAAACAGAACACAATGTCATGCTATTCAAAGTAAAAAACAGAATAGTAAAATAAGGTTTAATTGCTCTATATAATAAATGTTAGGAATTTTAAACTGGAAAAAATACAAAATGCATAGAAAATGAATTAAGATGTATGGATGCAACAATGGTTCAAGGAAAAACAAATCCTTGAAAAATAGTCTAACTCTGTATTTTTAGACATTTATATTCTCACACAACTGACACCAGAAAGTTTATTCTAAAGAATCTACTTTTCCTACGATTCGTTGGACTAGAAGAGGGATATTACATTGTATTTTGTTAATAATCTGAATATTTAAACAGAACTCCTAGACAATTATGTTGTTGATGTAATTTTTGCTGATAATTTTATCGTGAAATGCTTCAGATAAGATAGTATCCCTGGTTAAATGTATTTTTTGGGTGGAAGGAATATGTGCTCAACTAAGTTAGAACCACATAAGAAAGACCGATATATAATTAGGTCACCTTAAACTTAAGTATTATTCGGGCATGTGATACCTTTTCTCCAACCATAAATTAAAAGATTTTACTTATTTATTGGCCACAAATTCATTTTATTTTTACCATGTCATGTTTGAAGCTCCGTAAAGAAAAGAAAAGGGAAGAGAACCGAAGCATTTAAGACTAATTGTTAGTTAATCACCTTTTAAATTTTTTTTTTCTTGGTCGTTTTTAAATCAGCTAAGAGTGCTATGCTTTAGCTATCTGCATGTTGGCGAATAACTGAATATTTATGATCAGATTTCAGTACGACTTCCCGGAATTGTTGATGACAAGACGAGGAAAAGGTGATCACACCCCCATGGTGTCCCCATCCTTGTCTTGGCAAAGATTTGTCACCGACTTATTTGGCTTCATTTTAAGAGACAAAGAATTCATGCTGTGATGCATCTATGCTACTTTTCCAGCCAGTGCAGATGATTTATTCCTTGTCGGGGTTATTGAGTGGGATCAAGGGTGTTCTCAGGTGACTCTCTTCACGAGAGAAGACATTTCACTTTCATATTTGAAAAGGTTTTGACGGTCAAGGATGCTTCAGGAATCAGGGAATCCTGTGGAAATGTTTTTAATTTTCTTCAAGCTAGACTCAAACGTCTTGCATGCATTAGATATTTATTAGTTTTTTTTATATGTGGCTTAATTAACTTTGAACTAAATGAATATACAAATCACCACCAGAACATTTAAGGCTAATCTCTCTCCATGATAGCATTGAAAAATCCAGCTCCACATGGACCTGGACTTCCAACCCTGTAAGCACCGGATGACACCCTAACAGAATACCAATATTACTTAATTCATAATTTTTTTTCGTACATTCACAACATTTTTACTGTACTCATTACAATATTACTAAAGTCTTAATCCTACTTTTATTTATCTCAACGTTTGCGTATATGTGTGAGCAGTTGTCTGTCCCTGTAAACCTGTGATGTGATGCTCACCCTCTGTATACTGTGGTATTCAATTGGGATAATATTTATTGATAATCCTGGGACGTACATTTCTACCATTAAAAATGTAGTTTTTAATTTTCTGAGGTTGTATTTTATTGAGCGGTTTTCTCTGACTTTACTTACAAAACGTACAGTATTACATCGGAAACTCGGCCAGTAGTTCAATAATGGTAAGTAAGTAATTTGTATTTGTATGGCGCTTTTCCAGACCAGGGTCACAAAGCGCTTAAACAATCAAAACAATATTCAATAAAGTATATACTTTAAAGTATAATAATACTAATGATTGCTTTAAATTGTGAGAGGATGACATGGAACGGAATTAAATACATATAGTCTATAGAGTCTAAAATCAGGTGAATATTGTCAGGAAAGTTTCAGAATCAGAAATGTTTTGTGGAGTCAGTACAGAATAAAATAATGAAATATGATAACACACACATTGTGGGATGTATAGAATAATTAATATAATAAAAATAATCAAAACACACCTTATAATTATTTATTTTTCACAGCATGTCATCAATCAAGGAAATATTCACCTCGAAGGGACTCGTTGTATAAACAAAGCGGGGCGTGATTACAGCTGACTCTAGGAGGAGTGAAGCCAATATTATGTCAATATGGACTCCACTCGTTCGCCCACATTTCAGACAAACTTTATAAAGGAATAAGTTGAAAACATGGTCATGATGAGGGACTTACTGCATCTTGGGATGAAGATTCAACATTTGAAACATGCGAGTGAGTCAGGAGAGTTTTAAATTAGTTGACCTTTCAATCCAAAGTTTGATTTGAATCCTTAATTCATATCAATTTGAAGCATTGATTGTATTGTTAACCCTAAAAATGCATAAAAAGTTTTTAATATTGCCTATCTGGTTTATATATTGAGTAAGTCAGGAAAGTTGGAGTTTGACATCAGTTGCCGTTTTAAATGTCCTTGAGTTACGAGGTTTCTCCGGCGTTTGTAGTCGGAAACATACAGTATTAAAATTGGATACTTAGCAATTTCTTTTGTTGTTTATAATGATAAACATAATATCAGTAAATCTGAGAGGATGACATGGAATGATGTTGCACACGTGTAGCCTATAGATGATGTCTAAAATTTGGTAAATATTGTCCGGAAAGTTTGGTTTTTCAGAATCTGAATGGTGTGTTTTGTGGTGTCAGTACGGAATAAAAGAATGAGATAAGATAACACACAATTTTAACATTAGTTTCCCTTTAAATATATGTCAGATTTAGTTGTCATATTTGAATCAGAAAACATGTATGGTCAGTATTAGAAAAAACAACACTGGATTTGTATGTGGTGTTGTGGAATGCAGTGTAGAATAGAATGAATGAATGAAATAAATAAAATACACGTTTATGTCTCTGAAAATGTGCAATTATGAAGAAATAAACAACACTCGACTTATAATTTAAAATACTTTATTTTGAATAAACCAGTTTCACATTATTTGCCCGATATATGTCGGATATCACAGTCATATCAGAATCATAAAACGTATATTGTCATTTGACATGTATAAAAACACTGAATATTGATAGAATTAGAAACTTATATTGCCAGTATGTTGTAAAAACAACATAGGATTTTTTGTTAGTGGTGGAAGGACAGAAGAAATTGAAATAACGCACAAAATAAGCAATAGAAAAACAGAACCAAGCACCACTTTACGTGGTGTTGTGGCAGGTAGAATAATTATTGATTATTTATTTTTAACGTCCTTTCATTGTCTATTTCATGTTTTGCATCGTGGATCTGAGAGGACCACAATTTCATCTATAATGTGTGTATATTTGACAAATAAAATAACATGAAATTGAATTAATAAAAAATTAATAAAAGTCTTGTCTTATATATTTCCAGGATTTTTTTGTTAGTAGTGGAAGGACAGAAGAAATTGAAATAACGCACAAAATAAGCAAAAAAAAAAACAGAACCAAGCACCACTTTATGTGGTGTTGTGGCATGTAGAATAATTATTGATTATTTATTTATTTTTAACGTCCTTTTATTGTTTACTTCATGTTTTGCATCGTGGATCTGAGAGGTCCACAATTCCATCTATAATGTGTGTATATTTGACAAATAAAATAACTTGAAATTGAATTAATAAAAAATTAATAAAAGTCTTGTCTTATATATTTCCAGGATTTTTTTGATAGTAGTGGAAGGACAGAAGAAATTGAAATAACGCACAAAATAAGCAAAAGAAAAACAGAACCAAGCACCACTTGATGTGGTGTTGTGGCATGTAGAATAATTATTTATTATTTATTTATTTTTAACGTCCTTTCATTGTCTACTTCATGTTTTGCATCGTGGATCTGAGAGGACCACAATTCAATCTATTATAATGTACATTAGTGTCCCCAAATGTGTCAGATATCACCGTCATATCAGAATCATAAAACATGTATTGTCGGTATAAAGAAAAAAACAACACTAAATATTGATAGAATTAGAAACTTATATTGCCAGTATGTTGTAAACACAACATAGGAGGTTTTAAGTTGTGGTAGGACAGAAGAAATTGAAATAATGCACAAAATAAGCAATTAAAAAAAAAAAACAGAACCAAGCACCACTTTATGTGGTGTTCTGGCATGTAAAATAATTATTGATTATTTATTTTTAACGTATTTTCATTGTCTACTTCATGTTTTGCATCGTGGATCTGAGAGGACCACAATTCCATCTATAATGTATGTATATTTGACAAATAAAAGAACTTGAACTTGAATAAATAAAAAATAAATAAAAGTCTTCAATTATGAAGAAATAAACAACACCCGGCTTATCATTTCAAATACTTCATTTTGAAAAAAACGGTTTCACATTAGTGTCCTCAAATGAGTCAGATATCACCGTCATTTTAGAATCAGAAAACGTGTCTAGTCAGTATTGGGGCGGTAATATAGAATATAGAAACTTATATTTCCAAGATTTTTTTGTTAGTGGTGGAAGGACAGAAGAAATTGAAATAACGCACATAATAAGCAAAAGAAAAACGGAACCAAGCACCACTTTATGTGGTGTTGTGGCATGTAGAATAATTATTGATTATTTATTTTTAACATCCTTTTATTGTCTACTTCATGTTTTGCATCGTGGATCTGAGAGGACCACAATTCCATCTATAATGTGTGTATATTTGACAAATAAAAGAACTTGAAATTGAATAAATAAAAAATAAATAAAAGTCTTGTTTCTGAAAATGTGCAATTATGAAGAAATAAACAACACTCGGCTTATAATTTAAAATACTTTATTTTTGAATAAACCAGTTTCAGTTGTCAGATATCACCGTCATATCCTAATCATAAAACATGTATAGTCAGTATTGAGGCGGTAATATTGATAGAATTAGAAACTTATATTTCCAGGATTTTTTTGTTAGTGGTGGAAGGACAGAAGAAATTGAAATAACGCACATAATAAGCAAAAGAAAAACAGAACCAAGTACCACTTTATGTGGTGTTGTGGCATGTAGAATAATTATTGATTATTTATTTATTTTTAACGTCCTTTTATTGTCTACTTCATGTTTTGCATCGTGGATCTGAGAATTCCACAATTCCATCTATAATGTATGTACATTTGACAAATAAAAGAACTTGAAATTGAATAAATAAAAAAAAAATAAAAGTCTTGTCTCTGAAAATGTGCAATTATGAAAAAATAAACAACACTCGGCTTATAATTAAAAATACTTTATTTTTGAATAAACCAGTTTCAGTTAATATAGATAGAATTAGAAACTTATATTTTCAGGATTTTTTTTAATAGTGGTCGAAGGACAGAAGAAATTGAAATAACGCACAAAAAAAGCAAAAGAAAAACAGAACCAAGCACCACTTTATGTGGTGTTGTGGCATGTAGAATAATTATTGATTATTTATTTTTATGTATATATATATGTATTTTCATTGTCTAATTCATGTTTTGCATCGTGGATCTGAGAGGACCACAATTCCATCTATATGTATGTATATTTGAAAAACAAAAGAACTTGAACTTTAATTGAAAAAATGTGCGTTAAAACCCCCTTTAAACAGTCACTTTATTTATCAAATGTTATGATTCTATTTGTATTTACCAGGCACAACTGTTCACACATTCAAAAAAAAAAATGATGCGTAAAACCGAAATGAGATGAATATATAAATATATTTCCTAACATCTTTTCAGCTCTTTGGATAATTAAAAAGCCCACGGATGGCTTCACGGTCCCACAGAGAGCGAGAGACAGATGGAAGTGGGATCTGCCAGCTTTTCACCTGTGCTGCCGCCTCCTGGACGTTTCTCCCGCTCTGACTGTAATATAAGCGCACGGACACTTTATGAGCCCCACTCAAAGCGAGAGGAACCGCACACGAGGAGCGGGGATGGCGCGCGGATCCCTCTCACACCTCCTGCTCGCGGGGCTCCTTCTCTCCGCCGCCACCGCGGACCACGAGGACCGGGAGAGGGAAGGGGACGCGGAGCCGCCGTGCGAAGTCAAGACCGTCACCGTATCGACGCTGCCGGTTCTCCGGGAGAACGAGTTCAGCTTCACCGGCGGCGCCTCGGGGATGGTGGTGGCGGGCGGAGGCGCAGCATCAGCGGCAGGAGCCGCCGCCGCCGGAGCAGGTGCCGCCGGTGCGGCTGGAGGAGGAGGAGGTGGAGCAGCAGGAGGAGGTGGTGGTGGATCTGGAGGAGGTGGGGAGTCGAGACTCCTGCTATTCGTTAGAACTGACCTACCTGGGCGAATTTCTGTCATGGATGATCTTGACAACACTGCTCTCCCATACTTCACTCTCGGTAAGAAAACTGCTTCTACCTACCTCACACCCCCTCTCAGTAAACTCATCCACCTTTTAAATCTTATTTACACCTGAAATACAGTAGTAACCATATACAAAAGTCTCATTTGACATGTGTTTTTTCCCCCCTCAACTGTCTCCCTCTTTCCCCATTTTGTGGTTAAATGAGACCTCACACCCCCTCTCAGAAAACTCATCCACCTTTTAAATCCTATTTACACCTGAAATACAGTAGTAACCATAAACAAAAGTCTCATTTGACATGTTTTTTTCCCCCCTCCTCAACTGTCTCCCTCTTTCCCCATTTTGTGGTTAAATGGGACCTCACACCCCCTCTCAGAAAACTCATCCACCTTTTAAATCCTCATACTTACACCTGAAATACACTAGTAGCCATAAAACAAAAGTCTCATTTGACATCTGTTTTCCCCCCTCAACTGTCTCCCTCTTTCCCCATTTTGTGGTTAAATAAGACCACACACCCCCTCTCAGTAAACTCATCCACCTTTTAAATCTTATTTACACCTGAAATCCAGTAGTAACCATAAACAAAAGTCTCACTTGACATGTGTTTTTTTTCCCCCCTCCTCAACTGTCTCCCTCTTTCCCCATTTTGTGGTTAAATAAGACCACACACCCCCTCTCAGTAAACTCATCCACCTTTTAAATCTTATTTACACCTGAAATACAGTAGTAACCATATACAAAAGTCTCATTTGACATTTGTTTTTCCCCCTCAACTGTCTCCCTCTTTCCCCATTTTGTGGTTAAATAAGACCTCACGCCCCCTCTCAGAAAACTGATCCACCTTTTAAATCCTATTTACACCTGAAATACAGTAGTAACCATAAACAAAAGTCTCATTTGACATGTTTTTCCCCCCTCCTCAACTGTCTCCCTCTTTCCCCATTTTGTGGTTAAATGGGACCTCACACCCCCTCTCAGTAAAGTCATCCACCTTTTTAAATCTTATTTACACCTGAAATACAGTAGTAACCATAAACAAAAGTCTCATTTGACATGTGTTTTTTCCCCTCAAAGGTCTCCCTCTTTCCCCATTTTGTGGTTAAATAAGACCTCACACCCCCTCTCAGAAAACTCATCCACCTTTTAAATCCTCATACTTACACCTGAAATACAGTAGTAACCATAAACAAAAGTCTTATTTGACATGTTTTTCCCCCTCAACTGTCTCTCTCTTTCCCCATTTTGTGGTTAAATAAGACCACACACCCCCTCTCAGTAAACTCATCCACCTTTTAAATCTTATTTACACCTGAAATACAGTAGTAACCATATACAAAAGTCTCATTTGACATTTGTTTTTCCCCCTCAACTGTCTCCCTCTTTCCCCATTTTGTGGTTAAATAAGACCTCACACCCCCTCTCAGAAAACTCATCCACCTTTTAAAATCCTCATATTTAAACCTGAAATCCAGTAGTAACCATAAACAAAAGTATCATTTGACATGTGTTTTCCCCCCTCAACTGTCTCCCTCTTTCCCCATTTTGTGGATAAAAAAGACCTCACTCCCCCTCTCAGAAAACTCATCCACCTTTTAAATCTTATTAACACCTGAAATACAGTAGTAACCATAAACAAAAGTCTTAATTGACATGTGTTTTTTCCCCCCTCAACTGTCTCCCTCTTTCCCCATTTTGTGGTCAAATAAGACCTCACACCCCCTCTCAGTAAACTCATCCACCTTTTAAATCTTATTTACACCTGAAATACAGTAGTAACCATAAACAAAAGTCTCATTTGACATGTGTTTTTTCCCCCCTCAACTGTCTCCCTCTTTCCCCATTTTGTGGTTAAATAAGACCTCACACCCCCTCTCAGTAAACTCATCCACCTTTTAAATCTTATTAACACCTGAAATACAGTAGTAACCATAAACAAAAGTCTTATTTGACATGTGTTTTTTCCCCCCTCAACTATCTCCCTCTTTCCCCATTTTGTGGTTAAATAAGACCTCACACCCCCTCTCAGTAAACTCATCCACCTTTTAAATCTTATTTACACCTGAAATACAGTAGTAACCATAAACAAAAGTCTCATTTGACATGTGTTTTTTCCCCCCTCAACTGTCTCCCTCTTTCCCCATTTTGTGGTTAAATAAGACCTCACACCCCCTCTCAGAAAACTCATCCACCTTTTAAATCCTCATACTTACACCTGAAATACAGTAGTAACCATAAACAAAAGTCTCATTTCACATGTGTTTTTTCCCCCCCCTCCTCAACTGTCTCCCTCTTTCCCCCATTTTGTGGTTAAAAAAGACCTCACTCCCCCTCTCAGAAAACTCATCCACCTTTTAAATCTTATTAACACCTGAAATACAGTAGTAACCATAAACAAAAGTCTTAATTGACATGTGTTTTTTCCCCCCTCAACTGTCTCCCTCTTTCCCCATTTTGTGGTCAAATAAGACCTCACACCCCCTCTCAGTAAACTCATCCACCTTTTAAATCTTATTTACACCTGAAATACAGTAGTAACCATAAACAAAAGTCTCATTTGACATGTGTTTTTTCCCCCCTCAACTGTCTCCCTCTTTCCCCATTTTGTGGTTAAATAAGACCTCACACCCCCTCTCAGTAAACTCATCCACCTTTTAAATCTTATTAACACCTGAAATACAGTAGTAACCATAAACAAAAGTCTTATTTGACATGTGTTTTTTCCCCCCTCAACTATCTCCCTCTTTCCCCATTTTGTGGTTAAATAAGACCTCACACCCCCTCTCAGTAAACTCATCCACCTTTTAAATCTTATTTACACCTGAAATACAGTAGTAACCATAAACAAAAGTCTCATTTGACATGTGTTTTTTCCCCCCTCAACTGTCTCCCTCTTTCCCCATTTTGTGGTTAAATAAGACCTCACACCCCCTCTCAGAAAACTCATCCACCTTTTAAATCCTCATACTTACACCTGAAATACAGTAGTAACCATAAACAAAAGTCTCATTTCACATGTGTTTTTTCCCCCCCCTCCTCAACTGTCTCCCTCTTTCCCCCATTTTGTGGTTAAATAAGATTATGATATTACATTTCATGCACAACCCCTACCACGGTGACCCAATCATAGAATGCAATTTGGCCTCGCAAATGTGCATGAAATTGGTATTTTCTTCCCACTTGAGCACATCATTGGTACGCTGCCTGTGCTGTGGCCGAGGAGGTTTGGTTAATGACGAGAGAGTAAGTACAATATCGGCTCGGTTTTTGTTGTGAGGAGTCACTTTTATACGTCGTCAGGTTCTGTAGTTTATGGGAGTAATGACACGGTCAGATGTTAAGAGTTTGGGGAGAATATAATTTGTGTAAAAAGGTTGAATTATTACGTTATTCAACCTTTTAATTTGACTATAAAGCACTTGTCAGTGTCCATAAAAAGAAGTCCAAAGATGAAAAATTAAGAAAAAGATGCAAAAAAAAAGAGTTAGAAGTTAAGTGTGTACATTAGCCGTCATAAAAGTATTAAAACTTTATGTTATATCCGGATATGATGCTCATTTTTAAAAGTGTTGATACCACCCCTCGCCCCGTCAAAATATTGTTCGGATTGTTATTTAATTTTAGTGTCATATCATAAAGTTATCTCACAGCATTTTCAGTTTAAGTAAGACTATAGTAGAGAAAAGATTGATTCAACAATGAGTAAATAACAGTGCGACAGTGGCAATGAAAAACTTCCTTTTAGAAGGCAGAAACCTTGAGCACAACCAGACTCGGTTGCAGTTTCTTCTCGCGCAACTGTTTCTTTTTCAATATACCTGTTCAATGTGAGGTTCTGTTAATTGTTAAATGTTGTAACAGTGATTATTTCTGGCATTTTTCTTGTTTATAAAATATACATTTTTTAATGTTTTTATCTATTGTATTATATCCTTGTAGTTTTGAGTATCAATCATTTTCCTCAGTACAAGTATCAAATTAAACTTTATAGTATCATGACAACCCTAGTGTACAAAATATATGTGGCATATTCATTCATTAAAAGAAGGAAAAAGTTTTATAAATGGTAGCTGTGATATAATTTAATAACGCTTTTCTCTGACAAGAAGCGTTTGCTTGATCAGGGTCACACGCTCAATAAGATTTGTACATGGTATTAAAAGCAAAACAAAGAACTGATGGAAACATCTTAATTAAGAAAATCATATTGTAAAAGAAATACTAAAAATGTAATGCAATAAAATGGCAAATTAGGCTCCATGGACACCTGCATTTACCTGAGTTTATCCCTTCACACATACAGTTTTCCCTGCAAATAATTAAGTTAAATTGAAAACGGGTTTAAAGAAAAATTATACTTGGAGAAGTATTGCTTTTACTTTGGGAAAACTGTATAGTAACCCAAATTGCTATTTCATGATTCCCACGTTAGGTTGAGGCCTCCTCAAAAGGATATGTAAATAGATTTTTAGTTTAGAAAGCATAAGCCAGGCCTAATTTCGTTTACAAAACCCCAAATGAAATTTTAATACTTCTCACACCTTTTCAGTATCGCAAGGGGAACGTCAATTTTTGTACATTGATATATTTCGTACAATACATGATTGTTCTTTGATTGTTCTGGGCCTTTTTCTTTTTATCCCTGAAGATTTCTCACATTTGAGATTTACTGCAAATTGTGTTTTATTTTGACAACGCAGTAACAAGCGCTGTTGAAAGTCCATACACCAGGCCAAGTACAGTTACTATTTTACACTAGACTGTATAGAAGTCACAGGTTCTTTTGTTTTAAATGAGATAAATCTTGGTCTTACACGCATTACTTAAAGCTGCCACAAAGCTTTTAAACTCCAGACGCCTCTAAAGACTAAGTACGTGATAATGAATGGAGAATCCTTACAGCCTTACATCAACAAAGAGGACAATGAAAACGTTGGCAGGTAAAACCAGTTGAACCCTTTGGACAGGCCTCAATCCAACATTTGATTTGGCTAAACCTCAGGAAGTGACGGAGCCAGAGTGAAGATCCGAAGAAAAAAAAAAAAAGACCTTCTGGAGGAATCAATAGGTTTTCACACTCGAGGGAAGTGGCAAAGGGCCGCTTCACGGCGGCGGCTTTAATGGTGTGCAAAGCAGAAGGCTCAACTAATGAGTCGATCATACGTGTAGGAAATGGGAACTCTTTCAGTTCGTCACCGGGTTTGCATTACAATAAAAGATAGATTTCAAAAGTTTCCACAAAGGGGTCCGTAAAAGGTTTTTTCTCATAACACTCGTTAAGCCTGCGAGTCCCCGCTACGGAAAGACGGACGCTATATCTCAGTATTTTAGATGTTGCAGGCGTTCCCATTAACATTTTTTTCCAGGTGCTTTTTAGCGATTCAGATAAACCCTAAAGCTGATGCGACAGTAGTGGGAATGTATTGTTCTTGTCCAGGCATAGACTGCAACTTATTTATAAGAACCACATGTGACATTTTTTATTAAAAAAGAAAGTTGTGCAGAAAGGAACAGCAACTATGACAGTACAAGGACTGCAAAAAATAAAATGTATTTGACAAATGTCTCAAGTTCAACACTGCAGAAAACTGACCAGAAACTGTTTCCTTCAACTGAGAAAAATCTCTAAATTTAGGAAAATGTTGTCACAACATGATCCGGAGCTTGTAATCTATGTGTTTGTGTCTTCTCGCCTGGACTATTGTAACAGTTTGTTTTCATGTCTCAACAAGAAGGATCTGTCTCGCCTGCAGTTAATACAAAACTCTGCAACTAGAATTCTGACCCGCTCTAGTAGAAGAACTCACATTTGTTGGATCCTGAAAACTCTTCACTGGCTGCCAGTTTCTTTCAGGATCAACTTTAAAATTCTGGTTCTTACTTTCAGATCTATTCATGGTCAGACCTTCCATCAGTGATCTGATCCAGTCTTACACCCCAGCTCGGGCTCTGAGGTCTGTGGATCAAAGTCTACTGACTCCTTCAAGAAACAAATTAAGACACTTTTATTTGTGCAGGCTTCATTTTCTGAGATTCATTTGTTTGTCTCTGTGTTATCTTGACCTTTTAAGTATATATTTTATTGAGTATCGTTTTGTTTGTTTAAGGGCTTTGTGACCCTGGTCTTGAAAAGCGCTCTACAAATAAAAATTACTTATTTACAATTAGTACCTTATTTTGAGGTTATATGTTGTTCACATCTAGATTTTGGGCTCCTTGTTATTTGTAGCATTATCTGTAGTGATGCCTGCCATACAAGTTGTAACCAAAATAAACAATACTTTAAATAATGAGCGTCTAATCCATATACAATATCTTATTTAAAATACTTTTTTTCAAGTTTGAGACTTCTGAAAATTGAGAAAATCAACCGCACATCATCACCTTTTCCATCCTCTTGTGAAAGGTAAAAAAACAATACAAATCTGGCCCGCTAATCTTTTTTTGGTCGTTTCAAATCAGAGTAGATTAATGTTGATGTTGATATTGTGACCTTTGAAAAGTTTAATGTAAGCTAAGGAATACAGATGATGATTGTAAACAATTATCCAGAGACTTCCTCAAGGATTGAAATGATGTTTTTGGTTAAGATACACGCTCAAACATAATTTGGATACATTGAACTTTAAAGAAAAAAAAAGACTGTATCGCAATCTTCATTTTGTTCGACCCATGACTTGGATGTCTAAAATATTTCGTCCCATTGTGTGAAAGTGTTTAAAACACCTGCTTGAAGGCAAAAAATAAGAGCCTAGAAGATATGACTAGAGAAGCATAAGAGTGAATTCATCTACCAAGCAGCTTATTTCCACCCATAACTATATCCATTTTCTTGCACTTTATATGGAGCTCATTCTTTATAGGCGGTTTATCTCAAATTAGACTGTTTTGTAGAGTCTTAGCAAACGGGAAAACACTATTGAATTTAGCTTATGTGGGAACATCTGTGTTCATGTGATTTTTTTTTTTTTTTTTCTATAGTAACCCTAAAACGACGACACATTTTGGCGCAAAACATTTTGTCATCAAATAAAAAGTAAAAGATTGGGTTTCGTGCCATTATTAAGTGTGAAAATATTGTGATGCAGAGTAAAAAAAAAAGGAACCTCTTGAAGTTGTTATGGTAACAAATGAAGCAACCAATAATAAGTCAAATGAGTTTATAAAAAACACACTATTGGTCTTCATTTGTTCAGTGATGTGAATGCAAGTGTAAGAATCAGTACTTGGAAGTTTGGCCTTGAACAAAAGAATAAATGAATCGTATTTCAAGTGTTTTGAAAAAACTTTAAAAAAAAATCACATAATCCAAAAAAATAAAAAATAAATAAGATGAAGTTTCTGATATTTATCCAGTCTCGGTATATTGGTCAGGCCAAATTTAATTCAATTTCATTCTAAAGGTTCTGAATCTATTCATTTTGATTCAGAATCTGATCCTAAATATTGAAAATGGTTTTCATTGCATTGCAATGTTCTTGCACCTGAACCAGCTGCCGTTTTTCACCACTGAGTAGAAGTGTAATTTCAACGTCTGTCGTTCTGATGATGTGTGAAAAATCAGGTGTTAAACTCAGTGATATTCGACTTGCAAGAAAAATGTATAAACAGTTTCTTATGTTGCACTTTGTTGCAGTGTAGAAAAGAAGGAATGAAATGAATAAAATACACGATGTTCGTTATGTCTCTGAGAATGTGCAATTCTCAGTTTGTAATTTTATATACTTTAAATACTTAATTTTACTTTCTTTTAAATTAACCTCCCATATTTTTTAAATCTGTTGAGTTTGGAAAATGACAATTTCTGTAAATTGGAAGAGGATTTGGGACATGGAATAGTAGAACATAAATGTATAAAATGGGGTGAATATTGCCAGGAAAGTTGGAGTTTAACATTAATTTCCCTTAGAATATTTACGTTAGATTTAATCGGAATTGGAAAACATGTCTGGTCAGTATTGGGGGGCGAAACCCCACTGGATATTTTTAGGATCGGAATCAGAAACTTGTATTCCCAACATAGTTTTTTTTTTTTAAGTGGTGGTAGTACAGGAAAAAATCAAAAACAAAACCAAGTACCAATTCATGTGGTGTGTTTTCTCCGGGGAGGCTTGTTGTCGGAAGTCAAGTTTGATATCTGTGAAGTGTGTTCGTCGGTCATGATGCATGTTCGTGATGTAAACTGGTTGCTGCGCGATAACAATATTATTGTACATTGTTTTACCCTTTTACCATATTTGAAAAAAACCCCACTAGGAATGTTTTGTATACAACAGCAAATGCAAAATGGGCGAGAAAAGGTGTATAATTTGAAACGCCATTCACTGTTCAATACATTTTGCTAAAGGTCAAAGAGTGACGTGGAAGATTGATGTGTGACCCCGGCAGCTGTTTTTCTATTGGGAAAAAAAAAAAAGAAGGCGCCATGATAGAGTAGCGAACCGTAATGACTCACCGCTGCTGGCTTCAGCCAAAACTCTGATTGCTAAATAGTGCTTTTCTCGCCTCAGCCAGTTTGGAGAACAAACTTTTACAGGAACAACTGATGATGCTGTAAGAGGAAAGCAACGTGAACAAGAATGTATCTGTTCCCCAGATCTTAATCTCTTTATTTTTTTTCTCCCCCCCCCACATCTCCTCTTCTCTTCATGCCAACTGGCTGCTTGAGAAACGGGGGAAGCAGACAGGCAAGCAGGCCGAAGGCTGGAGCATAAAGCCAGTAAATCACTTTCTATTCTCATTAAGGACAGCCGTTGACTGGTGAGAAAGGCCCTCTCTGTCCTCTCAGTCAGCCAGCTAGCAAATTTCCAGCTTAAACATCTGAGTGCACGGCTGCCCGCTGTTGAGGGAGGAAAACAAGAAAAATGGAGGCAATAGATTAGCGGACCATAAGATCCGGGCAAATGTGCACAGAGTAAAACATTCACAGGAGTCATGCAGCAGTGGAGGGAGTTTAAACAAAAACACGAGTGCCTTAATCGTATAAGAACAATGGTTTAAAGCAGGGCTGTCAAACTCAATCACACAACCGGGTTTCAGTCTTTTCAGTGGACTTTGCTGGACAAATAAAGTAAATATTTAGAAAACGGATATAACAGGAAGTCCAATTGATGTATAATATTTCGATTTTTCGCAAACTCAATCCATCTTATGTCTGTGTCGACAAGTTTAACACTTATTGAAAGTTTTTGTATATTTTCCCACCTTTTATAATCTTTGTTTATTATCGTATTTTAAACACTGAATTATTTATTGGTCACCATTTCAACATTAACGGTGAGCTACTATGATTTAGAGCCAACTGTCCAGCCGGCCGCATGAAATGACTTGAAGGGCAATATTTGGACTGCCGGACAGAAGTTTTGAAGCAGGGCTTGGCATTCTATTTACATAAAAATAAAATGATAGAAGATTAACAATTAAGAGTTCGTCTTTCACTCATTTTTTCAGGTTTATTTGTGGGTTAACTTGGTGGTGAACTGGATTCCCTTTTGAATACTGAACAGATATGTGGCTGACTTGCTGGTATTGAATTGAAGCTTCATGAAGCATCGTCCTCAATTTTCCGATTTCGCTACAAGGCACTGTTTGCTGTATTTCTTTGACTTTGAGCAGCTATCTAAATTAAATGTCCTATTATTTTTAACCCAAGTCGCCATCTTCTGAGCTCTAAAGAGGATGAACATGCTTCATGAAGCTTCTTCACTTGTATGTCATGCTCTACGTTAGGGCTGCACGAAATTGGAAATGAGTGCGATATTCGTTATTGGTGTCTTGAATTGTGAGTCATGCGATATTTTTTTCTTTCACCTAAAAATGTAGCCGCATGCACGCGCAGCCACGAGTACTGTAGGGCAGATCCGAGGTTAAGGGAAGGAAAATGATTCGATATTTCCGTTTCCTTTATTTCCGCGCTTCGGTGCCGACATGATCGGAGAAAAATATCACTTATAACGCTCAGTTTCGCAAGACTTGCAAAGGTTTCCCGCGAAACTGAGCGACATCAGAGAGGCGCTGCCGGTGCGTCACAATATCACAGAATCAATGAATAAATCCCGGCTCCTTGTACACGCACACATAACAGTTTACAACTGACCTGAGGCAAAGACGGACAGGTTTACAATTGGTTGGAAGTTCCACGATCTTATAAGAAAACAACTGAGACGAGATGAAAAGTTCTTACAATATGTTGCTTTAGCAAAGGAGGTTGAAAGAGATGAGTGACAGGATCACTCACGTTTGAGTAGCGTTCATGAGTTAGTTACTTACTTTAGTGGTTATACTGAGCCGTGCTAGCGTCAGCGTGCCAGCAAAACGCATCGCCATAACAACCGAGCCTAGCAAGCCGCGCCGCACAGCTCAAAGATATACGGAGACGTAAACGACAAGACATAGAAGTACAAAATCGTATTAAAATATACCCCATTTTAACAAATTAATGTATTAATAAGAATACAAAATGGCCTCAGGCCATGGGTCAAAGTCAATATTCCAAAACATTTTGAATATTGAACATAAATCTTTGTGTAATATTTTGCCAGAGGCAACATGGCACACAGGGTTAATGTAACCAAACAAATCAATATTTCTAGAGGGTCAAGGAGTTGTGGTCTCTACCGGTCATGTGTTAAACCGTAACGCTGACACTTTCTTCCAGATCATCAGCTCAGTAGATAAGATTTCTTCTTCGTTGATCCCATATATACATACTGCCCTCAGCTAGCTAGAAGTTATTCCTTTAAAACTCGACAAATCTCTGAGTGCGAAGGGCAGTGGTGTAAATACATTAGGGGCAGATAAAAAGATATCTGGGCCTTGGCCTGTTCCAGTTTGGAATCTTACTTGGAGCTGAAGCTCAAATAACGATATAAGAGAGTCACAATGATTGTACTTGTACGAGGAGAGAGCAAATACAGAACATTCTCAAAGTCCGTCTGATTTATTTGAAGCAAGAACTGTTTCAGTTGCATTTTTAATGCTCCAAAGCTAAGACTAGAATGAATTACTGGAGCGCATGCTCAGTGTTCCTCCTGGTTGCTTACGAGCAAAACTGGTATTTGTTATTCGTAGACGTCCCCCTTGATTTTGTTGCCTGCAATAATTTAAAGGGCAACTACTCGTTTGATTTAATTGTGTCTTAATTAATCTTGGACCAAGATCAGTATCTGACTGTTTGTTCCAAATTCTTTTCAATTAAATATTGACTTTAGAAAATGATCTTAAGCCTAGCCCACGAGAAAAAAAATAGTTTTTTTGGAGATGAAATCTTGTTTATATCTATATCATCTGTAACCATGTCCACTCTGCTGTAATTGTTCAAGTATCAGCGTTTATTACGCAGCGTCATCAATCCAGGAATTCTTCACCTCCAATGGACTATAAACAGAGCGGTTTACACCTGGACTTCGCTCTCGTAACCTCTCATTTGCCTAGATTTCAGACTTTTTAAAGTAGTTCAAAGCATGGTCGTAATGAGGGACTTGCTGCATCTTGGAGAGGAAGACCTCAACAATTGAAACATGCGAGTGAGTCAGGAGAGTTGTTTTTTTCACAAGAGTTGACCTTTAAGTAAATGTGATAACACACTCCACACACTCTAGCTCAGGATTTTCCATCAGTCCCTACGTAGAAGCTGCTTGACTTGAAACAATTCAGACCAACGATCGTGGGTGTGTAATGTAAGCTGTGTTCGGGCACTACCGTGCGACCCTAACACCATGAGCCTATAAAATCCGACGTGCTGATTTACGGTTACATTGCGACTTCTCATAAAATAGGTCAGTATTTGATATTCACTGTGTGAAGCTCACACTGGTGAGGAAGAGAGATATTACAGGCCAGATACTGTTAGTCATATTGAAATGTCCAATCATTTCCTAATGAGAGGTTACCAAACATTAATTTAACATGCATACATTTTTTTATTAATATATATATGTACAAGTGCTTCACGCTGGAGGGTTTGTAAACTATAAATATGCTAATGAAAACCTTCAATAAACTTCCTTTTTTTCTGCTGGATTTCGGTCATCAGAGGATTGAATGAAAACATCAGTGAAGAATTTAAATGGGGGAACAAATGCGTTCCATTAAGATTTTTAAGACTTTCGAGTCATCCAAACAGCGTTTGCTTCGGATTTGAGGGAGGACGCTGCTCCCACAATAAAGTGCTGCACCTGACATTATAAAATGGCAGTCTTTTTTATGTTTTTTTTCTGGAACAAATGAAGCCGTCACTGGTTTATGGAGAGTAAATCTGTCCGTCCGGAAACATTACGCCGCAACATCACGGCGCTCATCACGAGTTGCTTTGGAAAGTACTTTGCTAGACAAATGTAAATGTACTAGTACCTTAATTATTTTGTGCTGTTCATAATGTTATGTTTCATGTTGAACTGAATCCAGTTTTTACTTCTGCTTTTATGTGACAGTTTTAAATAATTTTAATGTGAAAGTTGATATATAAATAAGCATTATTATTGTATTGTTATTATAGATCAGTTGCTATAGTTTGAATAAATGTTGTCTTTCATGGAAACGCCCTTCCATCGTAGCAAATTTTCCATTGGAAAAATTGTGGTGAAGATATTGCACATATTTACCAATAAAACGTGTAATAAAATATGTTTAAGATTGATCTGATTGTCAGATTATAACATTGTCCTTGCTTTAATCCTTTGACATCATAAACCACCGATTGAATGTGGGATTTAATGTAAGATTTTTTTTTTAACTTCTGGCGTTGTCAGCAAAATATCTAAATAGATGCCTGGTGCTTGGACGTGGTCACCTGACATCCACGCATAAAATATTTAATATAGAAATTCTATTTTTGAATTATTGGAATTAGAATTTCAAACTCTAGAGGTAAAAAAAAACAAAGAAAAAAATATTTTAAGCAACAAAAAAAGTCAATTTATCCTCAAAAGAAAATGTAACCTTTAATTAAAAAAGGTTTCAAATAAATTATTAGAAAAATAATTCAACGTTACAAGATTCAAAATGTTAAATTCAACAGTTAAATATTCTGATGTACTTCTGTAAGGTGGTCTTTATATCAGGGTCACATTTTGAAAATTAAAACTCATTAATACGAAAAAGAAGCATTGGATTCAGCTTTGTCTGGTTATAAATGCAGACTGATGAAAGCTGTTCTGTCTCAAAAACGTTTAAAAAGGTTTAATTTTGTAATAAATATGAAAAAAAACGGATTAAAATGAATAAAAAAGCAGTTACTTAAAGGTGAAATTGTAAGAAATAAAACTTAGTACTCAATATAAATATAAAAAAAACTATCCTCATTTTAGAGGTATTTCCAATTAACCTTGAAGTTATCAGGAATTTAATTAATTATTTGGTTCTGTTATAGGGTATAACATACATAGTTGGTGCTGTCTGACTAAAATAAAAGGGCTTTTGAAATTTCAGTTGGAAAGATCATCGTTCAGGGAGCTTAACCTACTGATGTCAAATATTATTCCACCTAGAAAAAAAGAGAATCCAGATGATAAATGGGAGTACATTTAAAAGGAACGTTATTTTAAGAAATGCTCTTTTTCAAAGGTCTGTGTCAATCTTGGATCAAAATGTCAAATCTGACAAACATTTTCTCCGTCTGACACATTAAAGACATCCGTATCTTAATGTCTCTACAACAAACGACTTCACATCTCATCATCTTTGACCTTTTTTTTCTTAAGATTTATGTACTAAACAAGGTATGAAAACATTTTGAAAAAAATATATTCTGACATTATTGGTCGAAAACCCTTTTGCAGCAAGATTTTTCTTTTCCCCCCCCCCAATTTTAGAGCTTTAGAAAATATTACAATACATGTTATATACCCATGATAATTATTTAAGCAATTGATTTGATGACAGTCAGAGCACAAATTAATCCAGTGTATCTCTGGTCCATACAACATTAAAGCCAACACAATGTATACATTTTTTAATTATTTATTGGACTGTCTTAATTAGCCACAAGATCAACGTTTCCATTTCCCCTTTGTTTATTTATGACGTGTTGCTGAATAAAACAAAGCTTTAAATCATCTCCCGACGCCTTGCATTGTTTCCCTTTGGCGATAATTGGGATGATTTTTTTTTTTTAGATTTTTTTTCTTCCCTGCAATCAATGATACGCTCGGCGCGACAGAGAGGTCAAAGCACAAGAGCAGCGGTTATTAGCTAAATGTCATCCGGAGCAACGCTCTGCATCCGCTCGGCCAATACTGTCAGATGTCCGATTGTTTTGGCTAACCGACGCTGGGAGGTGAGGAGAAGCTCGGGGAGAGAGGACGGCGGCGAGTCGTCTTCCCACTGTGACCCGCCCGCTCGGCTTTGATTTATTACCACCAAGTGTCAGGGAGAATGGATGAGCTTGAAAGGGCAGGGAAGAGGAATCGCATAAGTCTTCCTCCCTTCCCCCTCTTTTTTTTTTTTTTTCTGATTTCAAACAGCTTTTTTCCTCGAGATAACATATAAATACCTGGGCCATTAAAGTTATGTGCACAGTACGGATGACCCTTTAACCTGCCTCAACATGTATATAAATATATGAAATCTAATAGCCATTTGTGTCTTGTACAGGGGTCTGTAACCCACAGCTCCGGGGTCGCATGTGGATCCTTCACACATTTATGAAGGAAAAAAAAAAAAAAGGAGTAAAAAATGTATCCATTGAATTTATATTTTCATACATTTTGAATGAGTAGTTGATTTTGAGAATATATTGTTTATATATGTAGTTACATTTAAATGGAAATTATTTTTTATTTGCTGAGAATTGAGAGTAAATGTAAATGTACATTTTCGAGATGAAGCACCTTTTATTTTATTTTTTTTAAATTAAAATATTTAAAATGAAAATTGAACCCCGTCCACTAAGATGGGTCAAACATCGAGGTCACCGCGCGTCATCAGTCTTAGAAGTCTCCGAGGGACTTGTTTTATAAACAAAGCGGGGGGTGATAACAGCTGGACTGGGAGTTAAAATAAAACTTAGAAATACTACCTAAAAAAAGTTTTTTTTCGTTTTCTTCATTTTAAAGTCTAGGATGTTGGTTGAAAACCTGAGAATCTTCAATTGTTATTCTTCTCTGCGTATTTGTTGTATTCCAACTTGCCTGCACTCTCGTAGCTTTTTCTTCGTTTGACTGATCCCAAAAACTGGTACTTAATATGACCATTTATTTTATGGGGGTAGAAAAACAAATATTTTATAGGTCTTCATAATTTTAGCATTCTTGATTTTACTTTATGGAATTAGTAATCAAATGTTTTATGAGTGTGTTTAGTGCCTGCAACTACATTTTAATGAGGTTTTGGTTTTATTTGTCAAATGTTTTTGGAAAGTATAAAGTTAAGCTTTCTGAAAAATTGACATTTTTGAAGATTACAACTTAGCCTTAATACATATACAGTATATAAAGATATATACATGTATAGACAAAACTATATATGTAAGCATGTATATATGAATATGTATGCGTATATATATGCGTATATATAAATACACACACACACACACACACACACACACACACACACACACACACACACACACACACACACACACACACACACTTTCCCTTTGATTGTATAAGAGATTTGATGTGACTATTAATGCTATTAGCTTCAGTTAATCTGTTGATCTCTTAGTGTTTTTTAGTTTGGCGGGAAACTGTCCTAAAGGGCCTTGAAGTTTTATTGTTGGATCAAAAACATTTATCTTACTGTTTTCCTTGGAGATTTGAATGGGGTTTTCTAGATTTGGAATTTTATAATGGGAAAAATCTGTAAAAGACTGGCATGTGGGTGAGGCTGGGAGATTTCTGCCACCATCCGTTGGTGAAAATATTTAACCATGGAGTGAATAATAATGTCACATTCTATCCAGAAGAGAAAAAAAAATATGCAGCCTTAACTTTTGGTCTCAGTTAAGTATATTTATTTCTTTCCAGTTAGGCAAAGCTTGAGTCTATACCAGCTAGCTGGGGTACGAGAAAAGGAATGGGTTGATGTCCATAACATAAAAAATGTACAGTTGTTCTCAGTGAAGTCAATATTATGAGTTGTTCCAGTAAGATTAGAGTTATAGGCAATGCATACATTTTTAATTTGACATTCCACTAAGTGTTATGACCAGTAACTTTAAAACATGAAGTGGAGTTTGCGGTTGAGCTAGTTTGGGCCGCAAAGAAACTTTTCCTTTTAATGCCGTTGACTTTTCTTTTTTGGGGGGAGGAGGAAAAGAAATCAATGTTGTGGCCCGCGGTGTCAGTTCAGTTGGTCTGATATGAACAAGTCGATGGAATTGGGCTTATCTTTGGCCAAAAAAAATCTGATGTGATTTTTAATGGCAAATCCTCTGGTTTAAGGGCTTGAAGGTAGAATAATATTTTTTAATTTTGATTTCACTGTTCCAACCCTTATTGGATTCCTCTGTATCAGTGTCTTATATATAGAAATATATTGTCATATGATTGTATTTTACCTCCACACATACATTATTAATACATAATCACATTTAAGTTAAATATGTATTATAATAACATC
Organism: Callionymus lyra; assembly: GCF_982586985.1. Taxonomy (NCBI): domain Eukaryota; kingdom Metazoa; phylum Chordata; class Actinopteri; order Syngnathiformes; family Callionymidae; genus Callionymus; species Callionymus lyra. The sequence continues at coordinate 9,679,272 of NC_141822.1, forward strand.
ATAACTATCTTGGCTCCTGTCTTCATACCCAGTAATACAAAAATAAAACAAATCCGATACAACAATGTTATTAAAAAAAAAAAATGGCCAAATAAATTTAGAGCCACTTGACAAGAGTTTCGATAAGTACTTGTGAACCAACCATTTCCATTGTCCAATAACAACAGCTTATTCTTCCTTAGTAACTAAAATACAATTGAAAATGAATGTGACAAATCACGTATAGATAGTTAAAATGTGGATAGTTTCAAATAAATGCAACAAAATGCAAAAAGGAAAAAGAATCACCTCTTCTAAACTTGTTTTCATACTGTGACTTAATAAGGCGGATATGTGTGTCACTAGTGAAATATTTGGATTTTATAGTTGTTCCCATTCAGTCAGCGAAAACTATGGCGAAATTTCATCATAGTTTTTCTCTTGTAACAAAAAATGTACTATAACTATAATTGGCTGTTTTGTCCAAACTTGATAACTAATGTTTAGTATAGGGTTTTTTATACAATAACATGACCGCAACCAGACGATAAATGATTTAATTCAGTTTAAAAACACGCTAAAAAGGAACTTGCAGTCTGCTATTTTCTTTAACAAAAATGTTCAGACTTTTTTTAAAGGGCAACTAATGTCAAAACCCAACTCCCATGTTTCAAATGTTGAATCTTTCCCTCCAAGATGCAGTAAGTCCCTCATCATGACCATGTTTTGAACTTGTTCTTTATAAAGTTCTCCCCCGTTAGAAATCTGGACGAATGAGAGGTTATGAGAGCGGAGTCCATTATGACGTAATAATGGCTTCACTCCTCCTCCAGCCAGCTGTAATCACGCCCCGCTTTGTTTATACAACGAGTCCCTTGGAGATGGAGACTTCTGGGATTGATGACGTCAATATTTCAATGAAAAGAATTTGTACAAACAAAAACATACTGATGAGTAAATGGAGGTCCAAGATGTATTTTTGAGACATTTATAGACACACATTATTTGCTTTTTAATCATCTGAAATCAGACTAAACTGATAATACAGCTTTAAGCAAAACAAGGAATAAAACTGAAATCAATACAAGATCGTTCCCATCTGATAGCAGATCTGAACCAGCAGCTTGGTCTGTCTAGTTTTTCCGCTTTTTTTGTTGTCGTCTCAGAGCACTCTAGTTTAATCTAAAAATAGGAATGTCGGTGACGGGACTGAACCCCCCCCCCCCCCCCCCACACTCCCTCCCCAGCTGGTAACATATTGTTGTTCACACATGCTACTGACTGATATCACTTATCTGCTGCTGCATTCTATGAATTCACTTCTTTACGTCTTTTTTTTTTTTTACAAAAAGTAATTTCCTCGGAGTGTCGAAGCTGGACACGGCAAACACTGCTCTTTAGAGAAAGTCGCTGATGGCTAGAAGTAGTGGAAGGAGGAGGGGAAAAAAAAAAGAGTGTCCTGTTCCCTGCTGAACAATGCATGTACACACTGCTCTGCCTCTCAGTTTGATGCCGAGGATGGATCTGACTCCTCCAGGCCAGAAGAATGGTCAACGAGAGAAACGAGGGATTCCATACTGTGTGGAGGCCAGTGAGTAGAAGGTCAAAACTCTATGAATTAGAACTACAAACTTTTGCTCGACTACGTTTTTTATTCGGTATCATTCGTTCCATCGTCCGCGCAGGAACACCAGGGTGGACGGTGGCGATGTCGAGGCAAACACAGCGGTGTCGGGGTTAGTTGCTGCAGACGGAACAGCGAGGTTTGCTTCTGGCCGGAGGCAACACTGGGTTTGGGGGTGAACTTTCGCTTCTTTATGTGGAGTTTATTTCTTCGTCCTCCTCCTCCCCACAGTCATAAACATACAGAGGTTAAATGATGACTCTCAATTGCCGTGGGTGTTTCGTGCCCTATCGTTTCGATTTGCTAGAGCTCTGAGTAGCCTCTTCACCAGAATAGGCAAATAAGAAATGTATATTTTCTTTGTTTTTCACTTATTTGTTTATTAAACGTATTAACAATGTATATTAAGACGACAAAATCAGTAATATATTTTTTTATACAAGTCCTTTGTACTCCATCCATCTATCCATTCATTTATCCATCTATCATCCATCTATCCAGCTATCTATCATCCATCCATCCATCCATCCATCTATCCATCTATCCATCTATCATCCATCCATCCATCCATCCATCCACTTTTATTCTTGCAAGATTTGTTACATTTTAAATAATAAAATACAATTACATCTATCAACAAGAAAAATGAAAGAAGTAATAGGGGTGTGTATTGGCAAGAATCTGGTGAACAATACTAATAGCGATACTGTAGTAACAAGGATATATTTGTAGTATTGTCAGTACTTGACTCTGGTGTTGCAGAATTTACAAGTAGTAACTGTTTTCATTTGTTTTGAAACCAATATATGTGCAAACATCAGCTGTAAAAGCTGCTGGAGTCCACTGTATCCTCTCATCCTCAGTCATCACGAAGATGTCACCGTGAAGGATGCCATGACTGCTTTTAGTGGCAGGAAGTTTAATTGCGACACATTACTGAACACCATTTGCATGTTAATTGTAAACAATTAAATGTTCATTTATATTTAACATGCTTTATTTACTTATATTGTTTAAGATTTAGTATTTAGTAGTGAAATATAATATCAATTTAATTTTTAATTTTCCCTCTGAAAAGTGTAGATAAAAGAACTTGGGTAAAAAGTAATGAGACTAAATCAGATCACACATAAATAAAGTTGTAAAGTATGGTTATCACATGTACAACCACTTATATCATTATGATTGTATCACTTCTTGTGTGGGAAAAGTATGTGACATTTAGAGATGTCTTGCCAGGTAAGATCTTTAAAGGAGTAAATGCTACCAAACCCAGACTTGAATGAGTTATTATCGCTCAAGGTGGGGTCCTTGAGCGATAATAACTCATTCACGTCTGTGTTTGTTGAAACCTTAACTCTCAGCACAGGGAGTAGTTGTTGATGATGACATTGATTTCCGTTGGTGTTGGATGCCGAGGTGCTACTTCTGGTGTTGTGCAAGCAACTATGTGAGAAAAGGACGCCCAGCAAATGTTAAAGAAAAAGGGTGTTTTTCAAAGGTGTCGCTGAAAGAGTGTTTGTTTACACGTGACGTCTATTTGAGGCTGGATTCATGCTAGCGCTTTTGCCCTTTTGTTCCATTCAATATGGCTGTGAGTAGGTCTTTTGAGCCGGACAGGGCCATATGTATTTACGTTTTCATAGTGGTATTCTGAAGCGAATCCTTTTATTAAAAATATGTATTCTTCGTTTTTCTCTCAACGTCAGGATAATTTAGTAGCATAATGGGTTTTTGCAAAAAATAATGTTTTTTTTTTTTTCCTTTTCCCATTTTCTTTTTCTTTTGGTTGATTTGTGTAATTTTATCTGGAACCTTCCTGTGTTCAAAAGGTCATAATGAGAGGAAACCATTACAGGACTAGTTACACACACTGTGAATCCCAGGGCAGCATAGTAGAATAATTCTTACATTTAAGAAGATGGTGGATGGATTGTTTGTACTATATATAAAAAGTAAGATATATTATATGAAAGGTTTTTGTCTGTAATATGCAGTAAAAAATGTAAATGCAAGGTTTAGTGTAAATATTATTTTGTTTTTATTTTACCAAAGTAGATTAATTAAATAAAATGTAATATAAAGTAGGAGCTGGGCTGATGTTGTTACTTTCAACCATTGCTAATAATATAAGTTACTTTTGCAGATAATGTTTTAAAACTGGTATAGGATCGGTTTCGGTATCAGCTGCTACTCAAAGCCCAGGTACCGATCGGGACCATAAAGGTCCATAAATAACGAAATAAAAATGTATGGATAACTTATGTGGACATGCTTTCGCGAAACTTGAGATGTATGATGTTAGCTCCTAGTTCACAGTAAGGCAAGAAAAACTTTTAAACTTTTAAAACTGGTATCTAAACGGTTTCGGTACTTGTCGATACTTAAAGCTTGGATATCATATTGGAACCATAGAAAACAGATCAGTGAATCCCTAATCTTTGGTGGAATAAGATAAACAACGGACTCAAATTAAGATGATCTATTATGGCTATTCCATATTAGTGTATAGTATTGCGATATCGATATTAATGCGATATTTTCTTCTTTCAACAAAAAATGTAATGAGTCTTAAAGTCAAACTAAACACAAACAACAAATACACAAACAATGTGAATACTTTTAAACATAGGAAGGTCCAAATATTTACACGTTTTCTCTAAAACAAAAGCCTTCTCCATTCTTCTGCAGTTTGTATTGAAACCGAAATATTTCAAAATCCCAGATGTACCGTATTTTCTTGGTATTTAAGTTACACAAAGTTTTAATCGTCATTTCACTCTTCTTCTGCCATGCTTGTTTACTACACACGTCCTCCGCTGAGGCTGAGTCTATGCTCTTTCTGGCCCGATAGCGAAGCGGCATCTAGGGACCACTGGCATTTAAGGTCACGCTTGATTGGTCAAAGTGCTCTTTTTAAAGTCGCGCATGATTGGTTGAAGTGCACACTTAAGAAATGCTTGATTCATCCAATAAATAATTATAAATTACTGCACATGTTTTTGATATGCATATCGCGGCATCTACATTTTTTCCGATATATAGTACAGCCCACTGGTATTGGATCGGTTTCGATAATAGCTGCTACTCAAAGCCCAGGTATGGGTAAGTTATCAGGTCCATAAAAGTCCATAAATAACTAGATAAAAGGATCACTTATGGACGTGCTTTCACGAAACTTGAGTTGAAAGGTGTCAGCTCATAGCAGGGTAATAAAGTTAATGTTTTAAAACTGTATCTGATCGGTTCTGGTAACAATCAGTACCCAAAGCCTAGATATCGGTGTCGTATTAGAAACCATAAAAGTCGGATTGGTGATTCCCTAGTTTCTGGAGGATAAATCTCAGAAAACCAGACTCAAATTATTATTTTTTTTTTTTAACATGATTTGTATGTAGCTTGAGGGCTTTACACCTTAGCAAAACTTAACCTTTAATAATTCACAATCGTCCATCGACTTACATACAAGTGTGTAGTATTCTGGATAGCAGTGAAAGTCGTTATAGAGGAACAAATCATTAAATATCTCTATACATGGCCCTGCCATACATCATTTATAGCTGAATCAGAGTATTTTTGATGGATAAATGTTGCTGTATGGCCAAGAGACAAACCATACTGTCAGCCATGCAGTCGTGGGACATCATCCTACAAGCCTCTGGCATTCATTAAACAAAAAACAGATTGTGAGGTTGCATCACCTCATCCAATATGAATCTAATTTGACAGGAAGGGACAAAGAGCCAGGATCATTTAACAAGCAGTGACAGACTGGAGTGCAGGCAAGGAAACGCTGAATAAGCTGTGGTCAGTGACCCGGCCCGGTTGCTGTCTCTCTCCGAGCAAGTGTATTCTGAGATGCTTTGTCATATCTCCTCCGCCCCCTCCCTGGCGTCATGGCTTTGGTGGATGGCTTTGATCTCCAGATAATCATTTGATCATTACCATTGCTGAGAGGCGCATTGCAGTCGTCTTAGTCAGAATGAACAATGGAGCTGGTGTAAATAGCCCTAATGAATGCACTTTTCGTGGGTTCTCCGGCGCCTGTGCAAAACATGCACAGATGTTCTGGCATCTTGGCCCGTTTATTAATTGCAGGAAGAAAAAAAGATGAAAAGAAAGACGACACGTGTGTTATTTGTTACGGAATATATTCTGCAAACTGATCTATAAAAGTCATGTTTTTTTTTAAATCACTAAACATTTAAATGACGGTAGATTTCATATTGTTTTCTAAGGAATACATTATATATCGTGATCACCTGACCTAGTGAGATTAAAAGACAGATTTTGTCAAGATAAATTCCACCTCGTATAAGACAAAACGGTAACTGTTTACTAATTTTAGTGTAATCAGTAGAACACTTTCTGCTCTGGAAAATGGGAAGAAGCTTTAAGGACTAATGTGTTGATTTAAGTTTATCTTAAAGTAATCTTGGACCTCTATTGTACTGATCAGTGTGTGTCTGTTTGTACAAAACTCTATTTTTATTCAAATATTGACATTAGAAAATGATCTTAAGCTCCACCCACTGAAAACACTTTGTTTTTCTGGAGATTAAGTCTTGTTTGCACTGTGCATCGTTAATCCCGGAAGTCTCCACCTCCAAGGGACTTATATGTATATATATATATATATATATGTATATGTATATGTATAAACAAAGCGGGCGGGATTACACCTGGCTGGAGGAGGAGTGAAGCCATTATTATGTCATAATGGACTCCGCTCTAGTAACCTCTCGTTCGCCCAGATTTCAGACGAGGAAGAACTTTATGAAGTAACAAGTTTAAAACATGGTCATGATGAGGGATTTACTGCATCTTCGAGAGGAAGATTCAACATTTGAAGACGTGAGGGTGTCAGGAGAGTTGGAGTTACACATAAGTCCAAACATAATATTGTTCAGGAACAGATATAAAATTGAAGGTATCATTATCAGTACTGTTTTTGAATATTTTCAGATCGATACCCAACCCTGATGCTGGTTAAATCCACAAAAAGTACTTTGTATGGATTAAAAACTCTTGATTCAAACTAGAAAACATCTTGGTGTACGTCTCCAGTACTTCTCAGTGATGGTCTGATGAATGAGTACATTGCTTCACGGTTTCATGAATCTTTTTAAGCCACTAGTACTACGTACCACAATAAGAAGGAATTAGTAGACTTGGTTCAATACAAACTGATATGCAGTTAAAAGACAATATATTGTGAAATAAGGATGAATGCTTGTTTAAAAATGAATATATAAATGAGTACATGTCTGTTTTAACAACTTGGGTCACTGTCCATTTTTTCTTGTTTTAACAAAAGTACCTGCAGAATCTGCTATAATCACGGTAGCTTGGAAGAGATGTGGGGAACAATTGAAGCAGTTGAAGCAAAGGGATTTTCATAAGTGTTCACCGTCAGTACAATTATGCTGCAAATGTCTCTTCTTCAGGGGGCAAATATGTGACCATCTTCTTACTCTTCAGAAACTAGACTACTTTAATTTGACCTTATTCATCTTGCGTGCTCATCGTACTTAATTATACCTTCTAATATAAATGAGTCAAAATGCTGTTATTTGTCATACGCTGGCAATTAAAGCTAAACAAACAAGACTTTATGCTTCAAGAGGATCTCGTACTTGTTGGTGCTTCTTTGACCCAAAACTAATGACTACCATCTGCTTTCTTAAATGTGAAACGGACCATTTATCACACGTAAACTTGCGTCCTTCAGAGTCATATATAGCTTTATTAGCCAATTAAGTATCGACAATATACACAGCATTTTCCTGTGGCTGTTAGTGAGACCTCGGGGAATTCGCATTTCGTTCATGCAGAATAAATAATGCAAATAATAAATATAAATAAAAGCGAACTTCGCAATTAGCTACCATTATATATAAATGTTTAAAAGATGAAATTGGAACCAGCATTTTCTTAAGTTGGATCACTTTCCAAAATAATTAAAAAATATATCAAAGAAGACATGAATAGGCTGCAAAAGTTGTTATTCAACACATTTTTTATAATGGAAAATCTTGGAGGATGATAAAGTAAAGGTGCGGTTTGTTGTTGCCTAAAGTCTCTAATTATTCCTGCTCAGCTTTGAAATAACTATTTAGCCAGTGGCTTATGAGACGGTGAAAAACAAACATGTCGAATGAGAATAAATTGATGCTGATTATGTTCAGTCCCTCTAGTCTAGAACATTGTTGATAGGTGTAAAAATGTGTGGTTACATTTTCTGTTCCCTTATGCCTTTTTTTTCCCTTTTCTATTGAACACGGAGATGACATCGCTGATCAAAGGCATTTAGAGCTCGATGGCCAAAAAAGGCAAGGTGTTTAGGTCGTGTCCTGATTACATTAAAAGTACTATAGATCGAGTTTTAGATTCTATTGAGATATAATTGTGGGACAGTTTGGACAGGATCTAAGTTCTGGTATAGCGTCCATGATTTCAAGTTTTTCCCCAATCAAGCACCTTATTGTATCATCCCTTTACTAAAATCTACCAATGACTTTTTTTGTGCCATTGAGTCCGAGCACTAAAAGATTTGGTGGTATCAGTCAGCTTTCAATTCAATCAGATGATTTGGCTTTTTGAAGATGGCTCGATTAAACTAATGGAATGGCTGATAGTATCTACCAAAATGTGTGACGGCCAATAGGGCCTGATACTCCCGAATTCAGTCCAGTGTCTAAAAAAACTCTGGACATCCAAAATGAATTTGTCCTCATGAACTGATGTTTTATTCTGTTAATTAACCAAATGCACTTTTACTTTTGCAAATTTAAACACTATTTCTATTGAGCAACGCAACATGATGAGTCAATCCTATTCTATTTATTTTGGTGGTAGAGTGGTTATAGTATCTTTTTAATGACCGCTTTTGGTCTCAGTCAGGGGTGAGAACAGTTGTAGAGTTGAGCAAAGTGATAGAATGATTTACAACAAAGTGTATTTTGATCTAAAGTTGGCTGTTGGTCTCGACTCAAAAACCCAGACTTCTCTTTTTACTTGGCAGTTTTCCACCTCTCTTTGCTGTTATTGAGTAACAAAATAACTCTTGGATCAAATCTACAGACATAAAGAAGTGTAGTCACTCTAGCATTTTTATTTTGTGACTTGGCAATACAATATATTTAGCCAAACTGTAGTAACAAGGATTTATTTGTAGTATTGTTGAGTTCTTGACTCTGGTGTTGCAGAATTTACAGACCACATGACTCTTGACGAAGTCGTAACTGCTTTCATTTGTTTTGAAACCAAAATATTTCCAAACATCAGCTTCAAAAGCTGCTGGAGTCGACTGTATCCTCTTGTCCTCAGTCATCACCGGGATATTGCAGAATTTTTAATTATTTCTGTAGAGGAGAAAGTAATGACTTTTGCCGCCTAGTACCTGGAAGTTTATTTTCTACACACAAAGGAAAAAATAATAATTTCTACATAAATGTTAAATAAAAGGAGAAATTAAATCTTTTGCAATTTACACACAATTTATTGAAATATTACCTTAAAATAACTTCAACATTTTACAATTTTAAATATGATTTGAAAGCCAAATATTTGAGTGTACAATATTTTTCTTACGCACATTTTGTTGCCATTTTTCTAAAAGAAATGTTACTGTATAAAAAACCTTCTGGTTCAAGAACACCAGAACCCCACCATGACTGTAAGTACATATATCACGGAAGCTTTTATATGCATCGTCACACAACATACATTTTACAGTCCCGTGCTAACATGCCAGACTGAGGCTTTCAAGAGTATGAACTGAATACATAATGTTGCTCTGATTTATATAGCCAATTACTTTTATTTGCGGCTTTCGCTCCGAGGGCTCTTCCCGTGTTTGCCCCGGCGCGTAATAGAAAGCCCCCTGCGACCAAACAGGCTGTAATATATTTGCTCTTGCACAACATTGTTTTAATGTTACTTGTTTCAGAGGGTGTTTGGGGTAGCATCAGTCAACGTGAATGAAGATGTTAAACACAAAGCAACGTGTCGAGGAATATAGGGATTTGTCTAGCAACCCTCAAGGAGCAAAGGGTACGGCCGTTACTAAAATGTACGATCACAAAGCCGGAAAGCAGATGTTAGGTTTATTGACGAAAACAACAGATCGATTGAGGTGTTTTTCTTTGTTAAAGGTTAATTGGAGAGCAGATTGGCACAAACATAGTATTTTACAATCCGCTGTCACCAAAATGAACCTTGGTTGGTCAGGAATGGGATGAAGTATAATTCTCCTCGCAGGACTTTCATTAATTTGGTGAGCTTTTTGGGTGCAGCGGTTCTCTAACCCTTTTTTGCAGTTGGGAATAAATCAGTGAAGGGATAAATTATTAAGGGTCTCGGTAGTCTGATGCCCACGTTTAAAGACATGATGCTGGACTTTAAATCAGCAGCAGAGGATTGGAAGTTATTACATGTTTGCTTTCTGAGCTGTGTCCTCTCGGTGGACACTAATAAGCGGCGAGAGCGATATATATATATATATATATATATATATATATATATATATATATATATATATATATATATATCGTGTTGGTGTTGCACCAAAACCTGCTGGGATGGCATTAACGATGCTTCGATCTTCCACTGGCCTCGGGCATGAATGGTGCTAATTTCAGTCATATATCCAAATTGACGCTTATGTCTTTATTGGCTAACTTATATTGATGAGAATATGTGCTAATGATCATTTTGCACGTCCCTGCTCGCAGAAGAATCTTTAAGGTGTGTTCTGGCTGGAAGTGAGCGTCACCCTGTTTTACTTTTACTTTTAGAAATGAGGTCCTTTTGTACATAGATTCATATAATACAAAGTCTTGCAACCTAAAGTCAAATATCTGAAGGCAGTGGTGAAGCTTCATGAAGCAGTATGATCATGTTTTCTAGCTTGGTGTATGAAAATAGGGTTGTGAAAAAATATATCGTTACACTGACTTTTTTCTTGATACTGTATCAATGTTAAACAGCACTGTATCGATTTTGCAAATCATGACTTTTTTAAAATAATGGTTCCATCATGGTTTCAATAAAGTGTTTAAAATAAAATAATATGTATTTTTTATTTACAATTAACATTGTGAACAGATATTTACAGTTTTTTTTATTTTTGTTTTGCAATCAAACTTCTGGCCACTAGATGGCACCAGTCATCAAAACCACCACGTAAAAAAGATCAGTTATATCTCGCTGTTGACTGAGGACGAGAGGATACAGTCGACTCCAGTAGCTTTTAAAGCTGATGTTTGGAAATATCAGACGAATGAAAGCAGTTATGACTTCGTCAAGTACTCCTATAAAAATATACCCTTGTTCCGACAGTATCACAATATATTGTAATATATTGTATAGTTGCACCTGTATCAAGATTCATATCTTATCACCAGATTCTTGCCATTACACACCCCTATGTGACATACGTAATAATCACATCAGTGATAATAAGACATAGATACACTCTTCATTATGTAATATTGATGATAATTAATCAACAAAAACATAAACTCAAGTACAAAGTAAGTACTCTCTTCAGTGAAATAGAAACGTATGACTAAAAGGCAGAGGAATGAGAACTCTGCTCCTTTTCAATGTCATAGAATATCTTGTCTTATCAGTTGTAAATTGTTTTCAGTTGATTACAGTGAAACTTGTTTCAACGGAAATTAACTGTTTGATTTCAGGTTATAATTTGGTTAAGTATACTTGAAAATGTGCGAATATAGTTGCCAATGGTACAGTTGTACATGTATAATATTACTTAAGTATGGTTGCAGACTACAACAAAGTACGAAAAGTGTAATGTGCTTGTCATGTGTGATTTAAAAATTGTGACTATAGCTAAAAGTGTGTGTCTATAGTGGAAAGTTCTACGATTGCTTGCGAGTCACGTATACAAAAAAATGTGACTTTAAGTGAACAATTTCTAGAAAAGCTTCCAATTTAATAAAATGAGATTGAAACAAATGAACAAACCAAAATATTTACTCTTAGTACAGAAGGGTATTGATTTAAAACTTTGAATACTAGTAAACATACCTTCACTTCGATACCAGTCCCTGAGTGATACTTTTTTGCGATACCTTTTATTCTTACCATTTCCTAACAGAAGGAACATATACTGTAACACATAGTACAAATTTTAATTTTTCAAAAGGTTTGATCACTCAGGGGTGTTTTTGATCGGTGCCAGAAAAAATAAGTTTGATACCCAGCCCAAGTATTGAGTAGGTTCAATTATTTATACGGTTGTTGTAACTTGTCTTATCTTAGTGTAGAGCCGTGCTGCATTTTATATGACTCTTGTAAAGCACATGCTACTATATGATTTGACCTTTATGGAATTAAATGGTAACCAAGCGATTTATAAAAAATAAAATAAAAACTGTTGTGAGTCAATTCTGTTGCTCTCACTTACAAAAGATGAACTTTTCACATTTCTGGAAACATAGTGGCTTTAGTTGAGCACAGATAAGTAAACCAACAAATATAAACCTGTCATTACACTCAAAATACAGTCTGGATTTAAAGGAATGCTCAGAGTAAAGCTGTCAAAACTAACAGAAAAGCAGCAGAAAAATCAGCAGACGAAGCAGAGAGGAGCAGACGTGCAATTTTGTGTAAGTGAAGGAAGCTGTTAGCACCTGCAGGCGATGTGCGCTCGTGTTTGGATTTTCACTTTGAGTCTATATACGCATGTGGAAGTAATCAATGTGATCCAGAGCTGCTGGAATTCCCCCAGCTGTGCGTGAGTCTTTGTGCAAATTCTGACTTGCGTTCTGACTGTTTCAATAGAGAAGAGTCTTACCTTGTAGCTGATACTCTGGTCCACGTGTCAATTGCACGAGAAACCGCCTTCAGCTTCTGCGAAAATCCGCTTGAACGTGGAAAAGCTGAACATTGTTGGATGGTAAATACAAAAACTAAATCAATACAGATAGAAATATTATATGAATCTTATTTGGATCGCTACTGTTTCTTTCTGCTAATATAAGTTAAGGTGGCATCAGTTAAATAGAAGATGGTCTTCAATTATTTAATGTGGCTTATGAGGGGCGGACGGGTCGCAGGGCACCAACTCAAACCAAGCTCAGTTATTTCCTGAAAGCTCTTCTGGCTATTCAGGGAGAGAAGCTGTGTGATGAAGATAATTGCAGTGTATTATTGGACTGCCTTGGAGGCTCCTTCTAGCTGGACATGCCGAGAACACAGTGAGGAACAGCATCTACCACACTACAAAATAGGTCAGACCGAATACAGACAATAGGAAACAAAGTCTAAGACCAAATTGTACCTATGAACCGGTCAAATACCTCATCAAATATGTGTGTTTATATAAATTAGCTTTTGCCGCGGGGACCCTTTAAACCTGCAGTCCGCAATCCATTTCTGGCCCATTAAATGATATTCTCTGGCCCTCTATTTGATTTATACTTTTTTTTTTGAGCAGAGGATTTTCATCTTTGCACAACATCAGTAGATCATCAAATTAAATATTTTTGTTTATGTGAATCTATGTCTAGGAAAGGGTATCAGTGGTACATTTTTGATACTAGTAATGGTCACTCCGATACCAGTTCCTGAACGATGCTTTTTTCGATACTGTTTTTTTCAACCATTTTCTATCAGAAAGAAAATTACACATAATACAATCATTTTTTACATTATTGTGTATGCTCTAAAAACCCCAGGTACTGCAGGAAGTCAAATTATGAAGTTTAAATCAGGGCCCCTTGTTTACACCACGGTCATTATATTCACGACCAACCTTCACTTGAAAATATTTTAACAGTAGTAATAGTAGGTTTATTTTTTTGATTAAACTGGACTAAAAACTAGCGTCTTGGCGTGTCACAGGCTAATGTTACTTCAGAGAAAATACATTGGCACATGTATTTTGAAAAATGCAGTCATAATCAAACAGAAATTATATATTATTATTTTTTCTGTGCCACCCAGGAACAAATTCCTCACGGACCTTTTGAGGACCACTTTTTTTTAAATACATTTCTAAAATGAATATGAAGACGTATAACTAGACAAGGGGAGCATGGTGACACAGCCTCACAGCAAGATGTTTTTTAGGTCCAATGGGAGGCAACTTGTGACCTTTCTGTGTGGAGTTTGCATGGGTTTACTCTGGGCACTCCGGTTTCCACCCACAGTCCAAAAACATACAGAGGTTGATTGTGAACTTGGGGAAATTGTCTGTAGGTATGAGTGACTGTGTAAATGCTTCCTGTCCAGGGTGTCCCCTACCTCTTGTCTGAAGAAGCTGTGATAGGTTCCAGCCCTCCCCAACCCCCATAAGGGAATAAGCACAGAAAATTAATGAATAAACTAGACCCAAATAGCCCAAATTCACAGTGAAATAACATAGAATGCAGCTCTGCTGGCACCTCTGCCGGTTAGGGTTGACACACCTCTTTTAGACAAAACGTGACTTTAATGACAATGGTTGAAAGAGTTTTTAAGAGCCATTCATACAGCCGTGCACTTCTAAGAGCTCAACATATTCCCAGACTCTTGGGCAGATCTGAGTTCACAGGCAGGATGAAAGTTGTTTTAAAGCAATGTTTCGCTTGTTATTCTTTGTCCTCAAAGCTTTCATGACCTTCTACTGAAGAACATCCTTTGTTCTGGGCATTTTTTCTTTGATTTCCATATAGTCGACCCGAATTGACTTGGTTTCCTTTGGGTCGTTGTAAAAAATGTATTAGTCCATCATCATCAGTCCTACTGTCTTTCTTCAATATAATATTGAATATTGTCTATTATCTGGCAAACCTCACGAGCGATGCGGGTCTCAATAAAAGTTAATGAAAGCCTTTGTTCTAATAAGCTGATCACAATGATGTTTAAGATCCGTTAAATTCGATTCCCCTCACAATTTGTGCTGCACCTTGAGATCTTGCCTAATGTGCCGCCGCGCTTCCATTTCTGCCGTGTGGTTCCCAACAAAAGCTTTTAAACCTTTTATCTATGCTTCTGTGTTTGTATCTATTTGCATCCCCTGGAGCGCTGTGATCTCTCAGATTAAAATCATGCACAATCAGTGTTCTCCCGGGTGATCGCTTCCTTTCACACGTTTCACTTATTGTTTGCCGTTTTTCCTGGTTCAAGTTAGTTCATTAAATATATATATTTTCCTTCTCATTATCTGCTTGATATTTCAGAACAAAATGTTCTTCCTCTAACCTCAAGTGAGCTTTTTGTATTAAGAAATAATGAATGATAAGATGTAGTTAGAGATTAAAAACTGGAAAAAAAATGCTAAACCAACAGTATTTTATAAAAATGCTTTCATTTTTCTGTCTTTAACGTAACATTTTTTATACATCGAATATTGGTACTGTATTTTCTGCACTATTAGGTGCACTTAAAAGCCTTTAAATATATTAACACAAGCCTTATATATAGTAAGTTATATATAGTAAGTTGGTAAGTAATTTTTTATTAATATAGCGCTTTTCCAGACCAGGGTCACAAAGCGCTTAAACAATCAAAACAATACTCAATAAAAGATATACTTTAAAGGTCCAAATTATATATGAACATTAGCTGGTGGGTGATGTGTTTAAAAACACTTTCATGACTCTGCATCGACACACCGTGGGCGGGATTACGTCATTGCGTCATCACAGGGTGGGATTTACGACGCACGTCATGGCGGACATCTATGGAGTGACATTACTGCCACTGGTTTGAGCGAGTGCGTCTTTGTTGTTGTTGTTGTTGTTGTCTGCTGCGCACTCAACCAGTCATACACGTGTGTTCAACATGTCATAGATGTGCGCTCTAGCTGTCATACACACACTCAACATTTGTCTGCTCACAACACAGGTCTTGTGCGCTGCTGCTTGAAGCCTTTTAAACATCATTTGAACATCGTTACCATGGGAATGAACGGATTTGACAGAACGCTTAATAAAGTTTGACTTTATCTGACTGTTTTGTTGACATTCCCTTTAGCACAGCTTTATCTAGTGGATGCATAACACAACCCCAGTCACTGTATCTTCTATTCTATGCGCCTTATAATCCGGTGCAAACTATTTATGAAAACGGTTCTAAAATAGGCCATTCATTGAAGGTGCTCCTTATAATCCGGTGCGCCTAATAGTGCGGAAAATACGATACTGTAACCAGATAAACCCTTTTATTATCAATACTTTTGTTGAGTTCAGATACTTTTGATACCCATAGCACATACCAGTGAGGCAATTATTTTATATATTAATATTTAATAAATTTGAGATAATATTTTGACCAAGATTTAACTACTAAATAAGTATCTTGAAATCAATGTTTTCTATTAAAATATCTTCTCTAGTAGTGAAGTTATCCTTTTTTTTGTTTTCAACCAATCCAACAGGGTTAACATTTGTCATAGTTAAACACTAATTAATGTATTTCATTCAATAGTTTTATGGAATAAAACACAACGTAAAGCCCTATTCGCATGGGATAAGTATTACCTGGGGACCTTTGTGTTTTGTAAATTACCCCCCCCCTCCTCTGTGTTTTTTAAGTGAATTCACACGGGATAAGCAACGTCTTTAAAATAGTAATTTTTACTGACATTACCTAGATATACAGATGTAAAAAGAAGCGCAATTACTGGAAGAGAAAATTAGTGTAACCAAGCGTTCTTCGTTTAGAGAAGATAAAGTGGACAACCGTTGTATTTTCTTTGGTTTGGTCAACATCGAGAGCGCTGCCCTGCACATAAATTTGCACAATTTACATTATTCTTACAGAAGTGACAATCTGTTACAGTAGTGTAACCGAGTGTAATTGTATCGGAAACAACGACGCTGGAACTAAGTTTGTATCTGTGCGGCTCGCATATCTTCTTTACTTTTGTCATGTGGAACACACCTCCGACAACAACAAACTCGATCTACTTCCTTTTCTACCTCTTCAAAATAAAACAGGGGAAGTAAATATTAACACAATGGCAAATGCCTAGAAGTCCGTTACAGTGGCATATCGGCTGCATTTAGAATTAAAAACAAACATTCACACCGGTTTAGTATTATCACCCGTCGTCTGTGTTTGGTGAATTAAAGTAGGTTATTTGCGGCAAAATGTTAACATTACAAATCACAGAAATGGCGCATTCGCACTGGATTAAAACTCAAACACTCTCCGTAATTATTACAAATTACCAGAGGTCCCAGGGTAATGCTTATCCCGTGCGAATCGGACATAAGTCACATATTTAGTTTTAAAGTCTGCTCCAATTGACTACTGCGACCCTTGCTCTGATAGAAGCGAGTGAAAATATTCTGCTTTTACTACCCACTCCATGATAAGCCTGAGGAGGAAATTGGAATTTTGCCTCTCACATTGTCTGCTTATCCAGAAGCAGCTCATTGGTATGTCATCAACGTTGTCTTCTCTCCTTTGTTCAGAACCAAAGCGCACGCTGTGCACGTTTCTTTTCAGCTATTTTGTCTGGCTCTGGATTAGCTCTGATCTAACGGCAATTACTCTCAGAGGTGTAACATGGGGGGGGGGGGCGGCTCTCCTGAGGTCGGGAGTGGGTGACGTGACTTAAGACTGGTTAAGAGCGTTGTCAAGGTGAGCAGTGGATTTAAAGCCTGCTCCGGCTCCCGTGCTCCTTGTTTTTATCCCTCGCCAGGAAAGTCGATGTTTCGAGGCGGTCGAAAGGTTCTCTCTCTAAGAAAGCACGCTAATTAAAGTTACACTCGCGTGTGCACAGCGTGAAGGATTGTGACTGTAAATGTTAAGTGTAAATTATCACTTGCGTTCCTTCCATTTGCTTTCCGGAATGATGCATACGAAAGACAAATAAACAGCAGACTGTCAACGTGTCTGTCCTCTTTTTAGATCCACTCAAGTTTTTTTTGGTCTAAAATATCGCCTGTAATCACCGTTCGGTTTTCAAAAATGCACACGATGTGGATGTGATTTAAAGTGCAACTATTGTGTTGATTTAAATAGATGTTGGACTCTATTGTATCATCAGTATCTGTTTGTACACAACTCTCTTTTCATTGAAATATTGAGCAAGGTTTGTCACCGTGCATCATCAATCTCTAATGTATCCACCTTCCAAGGGACTCTTTGTGTAAACAAAGCAGGGCGTCATTACAGCTGGCCGAAGGAGGAGTAAAGCCATTATTACGTCATAATGGATTCCGCTCTCGTAACCTCTCATTCGCCCAGATTTCAGACGGGGGAGATCTTTGTAAAGTAATAAGTTGAAAACATGGTCATGATGAGGAACTGACTGCATCTTGGAAAGGAAGACTTCAACATTTGAAACATGTGAGTGAGTCAGGAGAGTTTTTCACATTAGTCGGTCTTCAATTAAGAAAAATGTAAATTAATTAAACGTTTAAAAAAAATAATTACTAATCCATCAAGACAAAATTGCTACCCTGGGGGTCCCTATCAGGAACCAGAACTGACCCCATCTTATTGCTTCATTTTTTACTACTATATTCCCTAGATTGTGAAAATTAATTTATGTGTAGACCAACATTTATTTAGTTAATTTATTATATGAAGTATATAAAGATTTCTTGACATATTTTTAGGTATCTGTGCATAAGATAATACCAGATACATAATGTACAAAAGAGGAACTTTATTTATTTTTAGCTTCTTTCCCTATTTTTTTGTTTTGCTTTATTGTCTGTCATCATTATTCTATTGAAAATCATTAATATTCATTACAAAAAGACACAAAAACAACATGCATTGATATAACTAACAAATATTATATTCCCATCTTATCCATTAATCTAGATAAATATACAAACATACATTTGTTTGTTGTCAAATATTTGCCACAAAAGCATGAGTGGATCTTGAAGGCAAAATTCAAGAATTGAAGTAAATGCCAAAAAAATATAACATAAATAAAACATACTTTTAGTCTTTAACTTAACCAGATGATTTTAATAGTCTTTTATTATCTATATCAGTTTTTTTCCCTGAAATTAAGTTTTTGAAGTGTTTCTCCAATTATTATTTTAAAATTTACTATTTGTATCGTTCATAACGTATTGTATTAATTTGTCTACATGCTTGAAAATTAAAACTATAGATCTTTCTTTCTTCTTTCTTGGACACTGTTCTTTGATTTGTACAAAGCGACACAAAGCTTGTGTAGATATCTTGTGTAGTTTCACATAGATAAGGTAGAAAGGACACAGGGACAAATCTGGTTACTACTTGACTGCGGTGTTTTACCTTCAATAATTAGGTTAGTGTGGCGGATAGTAATACAATCTGTGATCATCTGTGTAACCTCATTTATCCGAGTAACTGTATTGCCAAGGTGCTGGAGAGGCCCGTGGATAGATGGTGCTGATAAGATAAGCTGTTTCCCGGTCGTCTTGAACAGGAACTGTAGCCTGGGTTAATGTATATTTAACATCAGGAATCAAGTTTTAAAGCCTCGTCTACAAATGTGACACTATCTGTACACAGGATTGTCTGTTGAAAGTTTATTTCTCACCAATACTTCCAGAAAAATCCACTATTTTGAAGGTGTTGGAAAGTGTAGCTCGAAGCCTTGCTTGAAGGATGCCTCGCTTTCAAGAGAATAAGGGCTGCTTACTCTTTGGGACCATTTTTTTTCCTGTGCTATGTGTTGTGAATGTGCAAGTGAAATGGTATTCTGTCAGGGAACATTGCGTCATGTCTTCTTTTTTTTTTTTTTTTAAAAGGGAAAACTTTTTCGGAACTAGAAGGCCTCTGTGACAATATGTACCTTTCCAAAACAATTATTTCAACTTTTATTTTACCAAAAAAATAAAATACCATCAATTAAATAAAGACAAAGAACAAAATATTTAATTCCAAAATTGGGTCGTACCAAAAAAAAAAAAGTAGAATTATTAGTTAGTATAAAGTATATTACTTTATATATATTTGTCAATGTTCCAAAAAGTTGGTAGAAAAAGATACTAAGGAAGTATATTGATCAGAAATTTAAAATACTGGTTCTGTTACCGTTTCGTTCACTCCGATACCGGTTCCCGAGTGATACTTTTTTCAACCATTTCTAACAGAAATAAAATGACGTGACACAAAGTACAAATCCCAAGTTTCAGGTTTAGTACATTGCAACTCCAAGATGTTTTCTTACAGAAAAAAACCACATATTTCCAGTGCTAAGTAACACTTACAAGTAACACATGTATGTGCTCAAACAAATGGTCAAAGGAAATGAGAAAGGGAATACACTTAACAACAGAAAAGCAAATAATACTCTTAATGCGTTAGCGTAAGGGCTTTCTCTGTGAGATGTTTCTTTACGTTTTAACAAGTTTTTGATCATGCGTGGTCATCGAAACTTGGCACCGAAAATGCGAAGAATGTTACGGTACTCGATACTACATAGTATTGGATAAGATCCTGTGTGTCGATATGCAGAGTGCAATTTAAGTGTTATGACAACGCTTCTTCCAACTCTTAAACAGGTTATCTAAAATAGAATAACAACATATTTTACCCTTGTACCCTAATTATATAGTATTTTTATTTGAGTGATTATAATGTTCACTGGTTATTTTATTTATTTCTGAAAACCGAATAACTTCTAATGAATTCCATTCAATGAAAATATATTGAGAGTTTTGTGAAAATATGACTTAATTACAAACAAACTAACCATAAAAACGTAATCTCATCCGCAAGTTAAGACATAGGCCTATGCTTTAAGGTGGTTTATTCCTTTATTTTAGTCCAAGTGAAACCCACCTGATGCCTTGTAGAATGGTTTGAAAAACAATATCACATGCACACGCTCCCATTAGTCCAACAGTGGGATCACTGTTCCATAGCATGACTACAATCAGGATACTCGCACTATTAACTCTGTAATGAGACAGGAAAACAAACGCAATTAATGGTACTGTTCAAAACGATTCTTACTGGCTCCGATCACTGTGTTCACCTTGTAACTACGGCTGTGGTGATGTAGAGAATAAAGTTTTGTAAAACAAATTAGGGGGAAAAAAGACGTTTACGGCCTCTATGGAAGTACAAAGTAAATCATAATGTTCTTCTCGCATTTGTTCAGACCTGACAGCACATCTTAGAGTGTTGAATTATACTTCTTTATCCACCAAACTCTTGTCCTGACACCAACGTACACGTTCTTTTTTGTTGTATGAAGGTTATTCAAACCAACATGAAACAGGAAGTTAATTTGACTAAATGATGGTCCATTTAAACTTTCAACTTTAAACCTGGTAATCTTCATCTTGATAACAAGATAGCTACACCAGTGTGTTTATCTGTGATAATAATAATAAAGCTTCGATTGATAGTCGAGTCATAGGTTGTGCAGGTATTTGAAATAATTAAAGGAAGCTTTTTGAATATACAGACCTGGAACAGGCAGTAAACCTCTAGTGTAGCTACTATTAAAGTGTTAATGAAGCTTCATGAAACAGTGTCCTGATGCTTAGAGGTCAGTAGGTGGCGTTATCAGTTTTAAAATGATGTGATGTTAAATTAAAAAAGTAGTTCCAAACAAAAGAAAATAGTGCAGAGACGCCATCTAGTGGACTCTGAAAATAATGACACTGCTTCATGAAGCTTCATCAGACCATCACTAGCAGCTACTAGGTCTGGGACGTAAGAATTGTATACTGTGGCAATATTTATCACGATAATGATAGTATCACAATAAACGATATTTTGAAAGAAATCTAATCACTGTATATCGCAATAAAAAAATAAAAAAATAATAAGTGAACTCTTCTTGTACATTTATTTCAAAAACGTCTTAGAATGTACGAATGAATAAAAACTGTGCAGATGGACCCATTGTAGTGCATGAACATTCATAAAAAGTCCATTATATCCAGTAACAAGGTCAGTGATTTCCATCACTGAAAAGTCAGTAGCAACTTATAAAGTTATAAAAGCTTGGGCCTGTTGAAGTTTAACAATAGCTTAACAAGATGTAAAGAGAAATTGGGCACATTTCAGAATTCAACCAATCATGGACAGAGTTATGTTCACCTGTCCAGAACCTGGGAAGTGGAACAATTAAAGTGCATTGGGTCAACCTGGTCACATGAAGCCTACATAGTTGTCTATAAAATTTAAATTAAATTTAAGATGGACAGATTAAAGTGCCTTATGTTACTAAAAGCTTTTTTTGTAATTTAGGACGATGCTTCCTAAATAGTGAGTAGTAACTCCCAATGTAAACTAAACAATTGACTTATTTCTAAACAAACAAGAAAGACATGGCTTTGCAGATACGTAGTGTCGCCGTTTTATTTGACCTTTACAAACCCTGTTTGTGGATGGTGATTAGAAAATGATTTAGAGCGGAAAACTTGCAGTTGAGATTTTAGTTGTTTGAATATAACTTTTGTATGATCTCAGGGTCAAGGAGAGCCGAAAGCCCGGAAACAAATGCGTTTGTGGTATCCCCTGTGTTGGCTCCGGGTCAAGGTTAAACGACCTCAACCAGGTCACCTTGACCCAGAGATGACACAAGGGTTCAATGTTTTTTGTATGGACGTAAATTCGCTACTCATGCCTAATTTACGGGATTAGCGCCCCCACAAACCGGAAAGGAAAATTAAGTACTGGCGGTGACAACAGGGTAAATCTGTAGTACGTGTTGTAATGAAATATCGATATTTGCCATCAGTGTATCGATTATTTATTGCAACAGAGATCACAACAATATATCACAATATTCCTTTTTTTTTCGCCCCACTCTTAGTAGCTAAGTTGTTTTGTGCCCCCAAGTGATCGTCCCTTCAACTCAACTGCAAGAAGTTTGTCTTCATCTCTGCTCTGTGATTTCTTCTTTTTTTTAAGCGCAGGGGATGTAAACTAAGACGGAGCAAGACAATAAAAAGGCGAGGAAGAGAGAAGAAAAGATTAGAGACAGATGGCAGATTTTACTTCAATTCTGGAGGCTGAAAAACACAACTGGAAACTTGATGTAAAAAGGAACAATCTAGTTTTAATGATGCACTGAAGATGTCTTTTCCTAAAATCTAATCTATTCTTGCTGAACTGGAATGTGCTGCCGGGACACTAAAGTGTTCCGTCATATCCTGAATATGACCTTACATTTAACATTAAGTTGAATTTATAGTTTTTTGCTGTAGTTTTGTATGAATTGAACTGTTTCTGCCATTTTTCTCACACCCTTTTCACCAAGATTAGATAAAAACATGACATATACTACTCCTAGCATTTGCTTTTATTCAGGAAAGATTCAAATAATCTCTGGGCGTCAAACACAGCAACATTCTGTGACAACCCAAAGATAGATTTGGTACCAGGCCCTTTTTTCTATCGCAAACACTGATCTAATGGGCTTTTCCTGACTGACTATTATGATGAAGTGGGGAAATGATTGTCAGAAAGTTGCCTCTCATCAGTCATATTAATTGCATTTATATATCATTATTATGGTCTTCTAATGGATTATAGCTGCTTGCTGAAGGCCCTCTCCTTAATTTAATTCCTCTTTCAGATGTTCATTTCTCCCACAACGTTGCACGTCGTGCACTTCCATCCCCTTGTGGTTTCCATTTTAAAATGTTTTGCTCTTGTTTTATTGCTTAATTCTATTTGTTCGTGGATTTCTTCTCTTTTTTAGGTTCTAGCTTA
Source organism: Callionymus lyra (assembly GCF_982586985.1). Classification (NCBI taxonomy): domain Eukaryota; kingdom Metazoa; phylum Chordata; class Actinopteri; order Syngnathiformes; family Callionymidae; genus Callionymus; species Callionymus lyra. The sequence goes on from NC_141822.1 coordinate 9,702,526, forward strand.
TTGATCAGGAAACTATTTTCTGTGGCTTTGGAAAGTCGACAAGAAATGTGCGGGGATCAAAACAAACTTATTGTTTGTATTGATTTCTTTTATGCAGCACAGTTTCAGCCGGGCTAGAAAATGGAAACAGGGTACTTCTCTGTCACTGATCCACTTTGCCTTTACTAAATGGGTTTGCATGATACTAGAAATGCATTTGTTGAAATCACATCAATTGTGACGCAATGTCTTCTTTTTTATTGTTGTTGTACATTCCTGTATGTTTTTCAGAAACATATTGGCTACAAATATACAATTAGTAAATGTGTTGAGGTGTGAAAAATGCAAAGATTAAACATAGCGTTGTTGTTGATTCCTTCCATCTGTCACTTTGACAAGAAGATAAGCAAGTATTTTCTTTAGGTTTTCAATCTGTTCATTCATTTTTGACATATTTTTCTTGAAGACATCAAGTTGATGAGCCACACAACAATAGTTGTTCAGTCCACGATGAAAGTAGAAGTCACTATAAATGACTGGAAATATAGTGTAATGCTAAGAATGGAAAATCACCCATTGTTTGACACAGAATTCTAAAGGAAGGTCAGAAGGTCTTTCACTGTGTCTTTGTTGATCACCAACCTACCTGAGAAGAAGTATCATTGAAGTATTATTTAATTTTACAAACACGTTTTTGAAATAAAACCCCATAAAATAACTATAACCAAAAGAAAATGGGATTTGAAATTACGTATGGAAGCGTAACGATCACTCTTGGATATAGCACGTCCTCTTTTGTCTCTTTTGCTTAAAGAGAAAGAAACATCTTACTTTCCTTGCAGGAAAAGCAGTTATTTTTGTAAATAACATGTTTTGAGTTTTAAATGTTTTTTTTTAATAAGGTCATTTTAAAATATAACCTTTTCTTTCCTTTTTTAATCATGGCTCTATGGCGACCATTGTTAACTGTAACACATGCTTCACAGAAATAAGTGGTGCCTATGCAGTGTTATTAATCTAGAGAAAGACTTTGCAGGGAGCTTTCTAAAGTTATATGATGGTTTTGAGTACATGTATGAGGTAAAAGGTGGAAGTAAAGTTATATAAGCTCTTAACCCTTGTGTTATCTCTGGGTCAAGGTGACCCAGAGTCCCGAAAACAAATGAGTTTGTGGTATTCCTTGTGTTACTTCTGGGTCAAAGGAAACCTAGAACATATTTGTTCTCCGGCCTCTGGGTCACCTTGACCCAAAGGTAAGACCTCCTCGTTCACAATTGTGATGGTCGAGGTTAGGGAGGGAGTCTACTTGATGTTTGTGAATGATATGGTGATTTATATTGTGCGTAGATAGAGGTCATTGATGAGGTATTTCATGAAGAAAAACATGAACTAGGGACTAGGGAAGGTGATGGAGCAATGAGGCAGACTTGTTGTGGCAACTCTCAACATCTGTAGGGCTTGGTATCGATTAAACCTTTTTGAAACTGGTATTGCTACCGATACCTTCACTTCGATACCGATTTTACATGATCAATTCTAACAGAAAGAAAAAGACACAAATCTTGACTATAACAATAAATAACAAACAATTTCCAGTGCCATAGAACATTTGCAAACCAGTGACAAATCTATCTGATGTTCACTGCCTACCATTTTTTCTTTAGAAAAATCCATACATTATCAGGTTCTGATCTCCTATCGAAACCAAAGACGAAGCATGTTTTGATAATCTGTACTACCGAAGCTACAAATAACCAGTTCTCTAATGAGCCCTAGATGTGTGTCTCTTTATCGAAGGATTTTATTTACCAATGCATAGCGATTCATATATTACTTTAATGTGTACCTTTTATTCAGGGAATTAGTATTATTTTTCAACAAAATGATGATCAAAGCAGGCAACCAGAAAGAAACAAAGCCACAGCAGGTACAAACAGGATAATAACAGTATGTTGTTTTAAATGGTAATGTATTCAGATATAATACAAACAGTAGCCTGGAAAAAGGGAATCTTTTGAATACAATTCTTCTTTGTAGTCTGGCTATTTGTCGAGGATTAATTCAACTGTAGGCCGTCATCGCGCTGACAGATCTAGTCATTGTTTCAGGTGGTGCTTCCTCCTGTCAGCAAATGTTTTCCCCTCCATTTAAGATGTGCTGCTCCCATGATGCTTGTCATTACTTTCCACTCAAGTTTGTCCCAGATGAACTAATGGCAGCATATTCATTAAAAATGATGGTTTCATCGCTTACACAAGACTATTTGTTCCAGCCTGCCGTATTTATTTTGTCGTTTAGATCATACTGGGAAATTCTATTTGACAAATGGATAGAAAGCGTAATTGTTTTATGGGTCAAGGTTTTATCAAGAAAAGTCGACAACACAAATGGAAGCAATATCAAAACCCTGTAGTTGCATTATACTCTTTTCCAAAAGATGGTTGAGATATATTTTCAAGGATGCTGTTGCACTACTGGCTCACTAATTTTAATGGCCGTGATTCAGGTACGCTGCTCAGTTTGAGCCATCTGATGAGGTGTGAGGTTATTTTCCAGCTGAGGTTAGACAGGTTCCTAATGATGTGATATCTGGTTTTATGGACTCTTCCCTGTGAGTATGGGGTAGGCTTGTGTAATAGGCTGTCACCGAGGGACAGTCACCCATTAAAAGCCACTCGTAAATGTCTGTATGGGCTCTAGACGTGGAGTGAAAGCGCCTCAATCACGTCAACAGCGTGCCATTTCCTGGTAGTTTGAAATCCATTAATTCTGTCGAATTTAGCTGGCTACAGCATAAACTATGGCTTCGCTTGGAAAAATGATGTGTTGCAAAGTTCTGAAAAGTCCAACATGGACTCTTCATGACCTGCCAAGAAATAAAGGGGAAAAACTCAAGAGGAGCTCATTATCTTTACTGTTGCTGGGCGACAAGGTGATGATACATACTCTCTCAAGTTATCAGTCTAATTATGAATTCCTTTCGCCGTTCAATAAAGACTGGCTCTTACTCAGATGGACGATTGATTTGACTGAAAGAGTCGCAGAAGATTTTCTGAACCAGCCAGAGTCCTTTTTTGTCATTATGTAGATTGATTTTACTAACACAGACACAAGATTGTGTTAATGAAGTCGATCTTTTTCATTTAAATGTAGCAAAAGAAAGGGAATCGATCGAGTTCTGATTCCTTAACAAAGAAAACCCAATTCTGCTGTTTATATTTTGCTCATAATGAGTACATACATTGACAACAATGAAATGTATTTTCTGACTCTTTGATACACCCATCATTATTAAGTCACACACATCATTTTTCTTTGTGTGTAATTGCTTTTTTATTTAACAACAACACTTTGAAATTGGACTTTGTATTCATCTGGTAGAAAAGAAGCAGAATTTCAATTAGTTTCAGAAGCTTTAAACATTTTAAATCATTCTGGAACTAATGGCAAGTTATTTAAGTTTTGGTGATTTTCGATAAGTTATCTGTTTAAAATGTTGGCCTCCTTAGTGTTTGGTTGTCTATACAATACTGCATCTTTTACTTAAGGTGTCACAAACCTTTTTATACCACGGACCTGCGGAAAAACTACAATTAAGTGCATTAAAAAATATCTCACCATTACTCTGAATCTGCAAGAGTTCTAGACTGTTTACAACAAGATTTTTGTGTGTTTGTATCTATGTCTGTTTGATTGTATGCTGACGATGGTGTTATGTATGTGTGTGTCTTCTGGCTTTTTGACTTTGTGCTAATGTGTGAGTTTGTGTTTCAACATTTAGCAGGAAGTTCGGTTTTAATCACTTTCGCAAGCGACAAATCAGATGCTAACATTATTTCTGAAAAAAAGGGTCTTTATTTCCAAATTAAACGCCATTCAGGCAGTAAGAATCAATAGAACAGACTATTTAACTTTTTCTTTCTGTGTGGCCCAGTAACAAATGTCTTATGTACCTGTACGGTTTCCTGGAACGGGGTTTTTGGACATTGATTTAGGATCAACCTTGTTCTATGACAGAAAGATCATGAAAATCGAACAGAAAATTCGCCCAAAGGCCATTTATGAACATACAGTTCTCGGGCAAGTCGACAAGATCATAAGTGATCCTTCTCATCTTCTATACATGGTCTTTGAGTCGTTGCCCTCTGGCGGAAGGTTTGTTATCTCTGGCCGCAGGCTTTTCAAAAATATCATTCCTTTATACAACACGTTTTTTTATCGCTTCCAAATCGCTGAATTTTTAAAACTGACTCAGCCCTTGATGGTGTCTATAACTATAAGTGAATGAGGTCATAATGTGACCATAAATCGACCAGTTCTTGCACCGAGTAACGGTGTCCATCTACAGTATACTTAAAAGAGGCCAAAATGTCTTCAACTGACTAAGTAAAACATTTTTTATATTTGGAGAGTGCTCTTCCAGACCAGGGTCACAAAGCGCTTAAACAATCAAAACAATACTCCAAAAATATATACTAAAAAGATCAAGATAACACCGGGAACAACACAGAATCCCAGAAAATCAGGGAAAAGCCTGCACAAATAAAAATGTCTTGAGATGTTTCTTTAGGAATTGGTAGAATCCATCAAGCGCAAAGAGAGGAAGATCAAGTGAAGCCAATTAACGTCCATCGTAAATCCACTTTGAAATGTAGTCTCTTTGTTTAGCCAGACTCTGGTTAAGAGTTTAGTGGGTTAAAATATTATTTTGGACAAAGACACTGCTCCCTTTATTATGCACATTCAGTCGAACAGATTAGTTGGAAAATAATCAATAAAATCACAAATTGTTAAGCTTGTATTGATAGTGAAGTCTTAGTGACTGTATTTTAAATATGCTGTAAATATATTTTTATTAATGCAAAATTATGTTTTGGGGTGGGTTTTGTTGTCATTTGAAAACCAAATTTCTCCCCTCGGTTATAACGCTACGGAGATCAAACTACTTTAGGCCGATTATTCCGTGACCTTCTTCTTTCACCACCTAAAGCATATAGCTTTAACATATAGAGTGGGAAAGCTGATCGACCAGTAACTCGAGAGTCTCTTTTATTCTACCTTGACAGGCCAATATAAAAGACCTCATGACTTATAAGCTGCACTGATCCATCACTCTTGAACAAAACCCCAAGATACTTTAGCTCCCCTTCTAGATCTCCAAGTGTGTGGTGTTTGTCTTGCTTGTTTTTTTTTGTTACTAAAATGTTGTTTCGAAATACGTCATTTTTGTTTTCTGTTCAATATAATAGCAAAGTGTAAATCACAATCATAGTCCCTTTTCTTATTCTTATCCACCTCAACAACTCATGTTTTCCTTCACTGTTCAATCCAACTCAGACTCGATTGTGTTTGTGTTTCTTTATGGTTGTCTTTAGAAAGAAAAGCTGACCATCTCATTCTTCTCCTACGGAGGATTTCAGAGGTTCTTTGTGTTTTGGTTTTTTTTCTAATATTGGCTTCCATGTCCTTCACAAGAAAATAAACTGGGTCACAGTCTCTTAAATGTGCTTTTCTCACATTTACGAAGGATGCAAAACAACCCAAAACAAAACAAAAAAAAAGCAACCACTGGATACCTTTTAAAAATGGTCTCTTGAACATATTAATATATATATTTAATTTTTAAAGAGGCCTGCAGGAGTTATGGCTAGTTGACTCCAAATTTAAAAAAATACTGGTTTCAAGTGGAACAAGATTAATTTCAATGCACGCTGATATTGTTAAGCTACTCTTTTTTTTTTTTTTAAGCAAAATTGATGCAGTTAGAAGGGAAAGTATTTTTCAAATGGTCTCGAAGGAATATTCTGTTTGACACCTTGTATTTCCCTTTCAAGGAGTGGAGATAAATATACGTCCATTTGTTTAGCCTAGGATTTTGACCACGTTTAACATTCAAGAGGGCGTTCAAAGAGTCTGGGGCAGTGTTCGGTCTGCAAAGAGATATGTTTAGAGATGTGCTTCACACTGGTCTAGACTGCAAGTGACCAGGTTGTTAATGAAGATGGTGTTGTCTTCACCCTGATGTGAATAAATACATTTCATTTCAAGCAGGTTGAAGCAGATGGTGAGAAATAGATTTCTGGTGTGCTTCAAACAAAAGGATATAATTAAGGGACAAAAGCCAGACGTCCTTTGTTTTTGGATGAAGAGACTTATGCTGCTGTGGTACATAACATTATTGTTTAGAAGTGGATTAGGTTGGATCAGCGTGAATGGAAAAATAAAAAAAAGGAAAAATACTGGAAAGAACGTATTCAAGTTTCTACTGGCTTTCAAGACTTTTTTAGGAAAACCAAATGTAAAAAAACAACAACTTGTGTTCCTTTAAGGTTCGACCAATGTGTTGATTTAAGTGTCTCTTAAATAGATGTTGGACTCTATTGTTATCATCAGTGTCTGTTTGTACAAAACTCTGTTTTCATTTCAATTTTTACTATAGAAATAATCTTAAACCCTGCCTTCTTGAGTAAAAACTTGACCACTCTGCTCTGATTGGTCAAGTGTGGAGGTTTGTCACCATGTGTCATCAATCCCGGAAGTTTCCACCTCAAAGGAACTTGTTTTATAAACAAAGCAGGGCGTGATTACAGCTGAATGGAGAAGGAGTCAAGCCATTATTGTCATAATGAACTCTGCACTCGTAACCTCTTGTTCGCCCAGATTTCAGACGGGGGAGAACTTTATAAAGTAATAAGTTGAAAACATGGTCATGATGAGGGACTTACTGCATCTTGGAGGGACTTTAACATTTGAAACATGTGAGTCAGGAGAGTTGGATTCTCACATAAGTTCACCTTGAAAGTCCAAAAAGACATTTTCTTTCTTACAATATCCATATGTTTATTTGCTGCTTCATAATAATTTAAATAAATGTAATTTAACTTGTAAACCAGAAATAAATCCCCCAAATTTTAATTTGCAAAAATTAAATTTTGCACAACTATCATGTAGATCATTTTAAGTAAGTGTTCAATCATGTTAAATTGAAGTCCCATTTTCTGCTCACCCTCATGTCAACTAAGGGTTGGGATTATAAAGAGCAATAATCCCAATAGATGTATAGGCAAAAAATCATGTTCATTTTAATTTAGCAATTTGAGCTCAGTAGTATTCATCTAAATTCCAAAAGACACTTAAAACATCCAAATATTTTCATGCTGCTCGTCTGTAACGTCCCTGTTGTATTGAGGCCTCGACATGAGGAATCAAACTAACCAACTACTCCATATTTAAAGCTTGTTCTCAGCAAAAGTTTAAAGGCTAACATGCCTTACTATTAAAAATAAGTTCGGGGATGATTCAATGTTTTAGTTCCTCAACAATAGATAAAATAGATGTGTTAAGTTTTTTTTTTTGTTTATTCACCTTCAAGATACTTTAACTGATTTTCTTTGAGTCACAGTTGTGGCTCATGACAAAATGATGGTTAGAAAAATTATTTGTTTGTCTTGGCTTTTCGTTTTCTATCACCACATTGATAGAAGTCAGTTTAGGGAGCATGTTTTGAAGTCGCTGAAAGCTTCTTTTGTGAGGTTTAACATCATGTAAAAATAGAGCAAATGCCTCGGCACGACCCTGGAGGAAGTCTGGCTGCTTCCCCCATGATCTGACTATGAAACCTTTTTCTTTTTTTTTTAATTAAAATTGTTTTTTATTTTCTCAAATTACTTCCATGGTTATCTCCAAAATGAATCTTTCTTGCTCGAAGAAAGGCACTTTCATGAAATCTCTTGTCTTTTTATCTTTGTTTTTCTTGTGAGAAAAGAAGAAAATATGAAACCCACCACGAAAGACCACTGACATGGTGTGCTCGCGGACCCACTGTGTGAATCAATGTACCATTCAAGCGAATCCGGGTGAGATAGAAATCCACTTAAGGAGCTCTGATCACGATCAGTGGAGGAGAAAGCGTGTGTAGGCAGGTTTGCCTTAACTTCAAAAACACAGAGGTGCCACACAATAGGGAAGTGTGGAAGGGAAAGCAGAGGAGATTACATCTCAGGCGCTGCATGCCGCACAGTGGGAGGTGTCAGGGATTCTTCAGAGTGAGCACATGAATTCTGAGGAGCCGCCGCGGTGTGACTGAGACGAGCGCCTGGTCAAGGTTCACTGAATTCATTTTTTTTTTTTTCTCTTATTATAGCCGCCTGTCTGACGCACGCGGCGCTATCGTACGTATCGTAATGTGAGATGAAGACGGAGATTCAAACATTGATAAGGTGTTTGCACAGGCGAGTAAACCTTGCAACATGAAAGATAATCGACTCCTGTCGGTGCAATTTCACACGGTAACACTGTTGTCCGCGAGTGCAGCCACGTCTTCTTTCACATGCTCCGCTTCTGAATTATGATTTGAAGATGTTCATGGATGTTTTTTGACAACATGGAAGTGTTTATTGGAAACTCGAGGGGCTCTATTCAAACGGTTTGATGTTGTTTCCTTTGGGTGGGGGGTTGAAGAGAGTAGATCTGAAGGGATATTTTCAAATAACTAGGAACACATGCAGTTTTTTCCCAATTGTTTCAAGTGGATTTTCCTTTTCTTTTGCCTTTTGTGGTGCCGAAAATTAAAGTTTTTTTAAGTCTTCATTTAAATTTATTCCAAAGTTTAAATTCCACAGTGTTGTGGATTGCAAAAAAGCAATTTGATTATTTTTTTGCGCAATTCAAGACCCTTTATAATTCCGTTAATTATAGTTATACATGAGAAAAACTAATATTTGGGTTTCATGCAACTTTTTTACCCCAAAAATACTTTATATCTGTATGAAAAACTAGACCAATGGAATAGACATTAAGATGAACCAAAAATAAACTGCTTACATTTAAGTGAAATCAAGGCACAACAACACCACAATTTCCAAAGGCACCTTTAATGCACTTAAAGCAAGGCTGTCATAAAAGAATAAATTAAACGGGGAATACGTAGAACAACAATTATGAGGCCTTCAAAGAGCGCTTCTTTCTTTCTTTCTTTCTTTCTTACCTTCTGGTGCCCATGTCATTGCTATATTCCGTCGTTGTCGTGGTCCTGCCGCAGCATGTGTCCAATCATTTTCCATCTGCTTCATTTCTTCACTCAGTGGCTTCATCTCTAGCAGGTCTTCAGTTCTGACGTGATCTTGCCACTGTATTCGACATAGGCATCTATTATGGAACACATGAACTGCTTTGTTGTCTCCTTTGTTTATTTTCCATGTTTCATGTCTGTATAAGACTGGCACGACTAGTGTTTTGTAGAGTCTAAGCTTTGTTCTTCGTGTGATGTTCTTGGAGCTCCAGATCTTCTTGAGTCGGATGAAAGCACCTCTTTGATTATGACAGTTATTCTTCAGATCCTTCACTGCCTCCCTCTTTGCAAACTGTTGCTCTCAGGTAAAGGAACTCCTCTACCTCTTCGATGTCTTGGCCACTGATCTGTTCTTGCGTTAATGTTTTTGTTTTGTTTTTGTGTGTTGATCTTAAGTCCTGTTCGTCTGGCTTCTTCATCCATCGTTGTTGATTTAATTTGAATTTGTTTTTTTTGTAGAGAAGAGTAACACTATGTCATCTGCGCAGTCTAAGTCGTCCAGTTTTTTGTGTTAGCGTCCATCTCATTCCATTTTCTCCCTTTCTAACTGTTCTTTTCATGATACAATCCATCACAATCAAGAAAAAGAATCCCGACATATTGCAACCTTGTTTGACACCGATTTTAATATCAAACCACTGTATTTCTCCCTGATCTTCTACTGCAAACTGGAAGTCTTCATAAACCGTTCTAACCACTCTGACTATCTTGTCTGGGATTCCATACTCTTCCTTAAACTTATCCACAGACTTTTGTGATGGACAGTCTCAAAAGCTTTTTCTTACCACTGACTTGTTCTATGATGTTTCGTCGTACGAAGACTTGCTCTGTTGTTCATCTTCCTGTTCTGAAACCTGCTTGTTCTTTTCTCAGTCTGCAGTCAGTTCCATTTCTTATACGTCAAGTATCTTTCCTACAACAGAAAGTATGGGTTATGCCTCTAGAGTTCTTACATTCTTTGAGGTTTCCTTTCTTTGCTAGTTTGATGATGAGCCCTTTCTTACACTTTGTTGGGATCTTTTCATGGTTCCATACTTTCCCTAAAAATGTGCGTACCTTTATTGCCGAGAACTGAACATCAGCATTTTAATAATTCGGCCGTGATGGATTCAATTCGTGGTGCCTTACTTTTCTGCATTCTTTTTATTGCTTCTTTGACTTCACCTATTGTTCATTTACTGTTATCTCTTCGATTCTGTCATTGAAGCCCCATTTATCATCTTGCGTTATTGGCTTTTCCGTTTCTTCTTTATTAAACACATCCTTGAAGTGTTCTTTCCACCTTAACTTAAGTAAGTAAGTAAGTAAGTAATATTTATTTATATAGCGCTTTGCGAATTGCGTCTCTTCCACTCATTAGGGTTACCATTTTTGTCTAGTACTGCTGTACTATGTCTGGGTCTCCCGTTACATAATGTCTTTGTGAGTCCATATAGTGTCTTCATGTGTTGTTTTCTTGCGGCGTCTTCGGCTTCACTAGCGATGTTCTCAAACTAATTCCTTTTGTCTGCTTTTATACTTCACCTCTTTGTTCTTCTCTGCATACTTCTCTTTTAACTGCTTCTTGATTATTTCCGAATGTTTCTCTAGGATTGTCTTATTTATTCTTTCTCTTTGTTCTATAAGGCTTCAAGATTCTTTACTGATCTCCGTGGTCTACTAAGAACTGCTTCAGCTACTTCTGTGTTTTCCTTCTCCAGTACTTGGGAGTCAAGTTCTACCACTTCATCTCCTACACCTTCCACTTCCGCTTCCTTTTCCAACACCTGCAACCTGTTTTCGCAGCCTGATGGAAAAGGTCTTTAGGATAATTTTATCCTTCAGCTTTGCAGGAGTTTTTCTCTTCCTTTTGACGTTTCTTCAGTCTTACCTTGATTGTTGTGAATACAAGATGGTGGTCACCTCCAATGTTCGCAGATCTGTGTACTTATACTTATCTTTAACTGGATTTCTAAATCCATTTCTTGACTAGTGTATGATCAATCTGATTCCTGGTCTTCCCATCTGGAGATATCCAGGTTGCTTTATGCATGTCTTTATTTGTATGAACAACAATTATCAATACTTTAATATTGATTGAGAAAAGAAAGAGCAAAATATGCAGTAAACTGATGGGATGAAGTTAACAGAACGAATAACCTCAAATACAACAATATTGAATGACCTCCACCACTTCAGCTTGACCCTGAGACGACACAAGGGTTAAAGGCAATTTAAATCTTTCATGTAGGATCATCAAACTGTGAGTGCATGTGAACACTCAGAATATATATTTTAAAAGGCTTGTGCTTCATGTACATTTCCGTTTGTTAGAATTCTCCCTGATATTCCTTTCTCTGATCCATCATAGATCGTAGACTGGGGATGTGTTTTCATTCATCACATTGTGCAGATTCCTGAGGGACGATGAGGAGCAGCTGTCTACCTTAAGAGAAACTCGTTAAAAGTGGTCTTGAACCTTCTGGTCAGAGTCAGGTGGTTAAGTTATTTATGATCGTGGTTGATTCATTTTAAATCTCTATCTCTAACATCTGATCTTTGCAAAGATGGGAAATGCCTGGGCTAAAATTGAAATGTTTTTTTTTTTTTATGCCTGAGTATCCTCTGTTTCATGACAACTTCCGCTAGAAACAATCTTAAAAGATACAGATTTATTTTAATAAAAAAAACAATTTTAATTTTTTTGGTATAATTCCTTGTTGAGGCTTTAATACAAGGAGGTCGTTACAAAAGAGCAGTATGGAGGTATTTGGATGTTTTTTTAGTGTTTTAAGATTTTGGTGTACAACTCTAAAAAGGAACGAAATAATCCCAACCCTTCTACATGATGGTGAATGAGTGAAATTTGAATTTCAGTTTAATTATCACTTAACGTTGTAATCATTTATATTTGTTAAAATACTTTCAGGGGAAATTACCAAAAATCAACATATCAATGTCTATTTTATTGTACATGCTATTGCTTGAAAAGCGGAATTCTTGGCAAGTTATGATTCTACATAGCTCCTGGGAAAAACTAGACAAGAATTATGCGGTGCGTAAAAAACTGCCACTTACATTTTGAACATCAGCAGCACAATCTACTTCACAAACCATGTTGATTGTTGGCATCCTGAAAAAAATGTTGACGGATCTTTGGCAAGAAGTCGCTAGTGTCACCAATGCCATACTCCTTGGAGAGGATTAAACGGTCAATGAAATGTTTCATAGATAAAAAAAAGTAAGTTTATTGTTCCAATATGTTGAAGATTTAAGTGAGAATCAAACAAATTATGTATATACTTATTGTATTAACATTTAATTTCGCTGGGGTTAAAGATGTGAAGGGGGTGCACGAAGGCATGTTACCTTAAGTGTGTCTTAAATAGGGAGTAATTCAAAGTAAGACCGCCACTGCTTACAGGCTTATCCCTTTGGGATGTTTTGTCTCCTTTAGATTTGACGTGTTATACTTCTGCTTGAGAAAGGATGGTTGCTTTTTGGGTTCCCCCTCGGATCGAGTCGGAATGAGCTGCTGCTGCTGAAAAATGAATCGTCCAAGGTGATGCAAAAGCATCGTAGGGGTTGTATTCAGTCTTACCTGGCTGGAGACATTGAACTCACTCTTTCCAAACTGACCCAACGGTGTCTGTACAAAGACTATTATTTACGTTTTCTGTCTGTTTTATTTTCACACGGTTTTTGAACTGAAATCTTGTCCTTGTGCGACTTGCTAAATAACATGTGTTGAATGAGCCACATTTCATGACGTTTTGAAAATACTTTTAATGTTGAATCAACGGTACGACTCAAGGTCTGCTTGACTTGAGTTTGGGGTCAAAGGTCCAACTCTCACTTTGACCAGGCTTCAATACAAGAGTGACGTTACAGACGAGCAGTATGGAGGTATTTGGATGTTTTCAAGTCTCTTTTTGGACAAAAATGAAGACGAAGAAAACTGAGCTCCACTTTAATACCTGTCATGTTCATATTTTTTTGTCCAGTGTTTTCAGTTTTGTTTACTTGGAGAGCTGTCCCTCGCCGCAACCCTTAGGTGCGGACCGCCTTAAGAAGAAGTTGTTTGAGTTTTTGTTTCACGCCTTCAGACAGAATTGTGGGTTTGTTTAAACTCTATTCATTGTTTGTCTTCATAGTAGTTTTATGTTGTAAGGTCTTGAAATGTTCATTTGTGTTAGCAGTGCGATACTATTCGGTTACGTTTGTGGAGGATGTTAACCCGACGTTAACATATGTTTCTTTAAATGTGTTTTCCACAGGTTTATTGTGATGGAGAAGTGAAAAACTAAAGAAAATACAGGGTAGTTGTGTTGTGAGGGGAGTTAAGCTGGCTGTCACCGCAAACAAAGAAGGAAGACAGCACAGTAAAACCACGAGCTTCAATCGGGTGAAATGGAAACGCTAGTTGTTTGGCGGCATTAAATAGAATTTCCTTTTTTTAATACACATCATTTTTCTAAAACTCAAAGCTGGTGTTGACTGCAGAATTTCAAAATCTTAAATGTCCATCTCTTCTAAATGATAAATGTTTTCATAATCAGGTACACACTAATCCCAAGACCTATTTTGAAAGGCTTTGTGCAGCACAAGAACAACTGATTGATGGCTTTTCACAGAATTCATGATTGATATTTAGCCCCGGTCCAGCAGCACAGCTGTCGGTGTGAATATCCACAGACTGGCAAGCGCGTCCCTGGTACCTGTTGCTCGGACTTTCCAAGATGTTTCCTGTCACATCCCATCAACCACGCGACGGAAGCCATCTTGGTCCTGCAGCTTACCTTAATCGACTTCAACTTTTCCTTTTGCCATGTGCTGTCGGAGCCAGACTTTTCAGGAACATTCAGCCATATTGAAACTTGGCTCACTTGCAGGTGATAAGCCTCTTACACTAATAAAATGTAGCATGCCAAGTTAGCTCTGATACCGAATGTAGAGGAAGAATGAAAAACATCATTTTTATTATTCACTCACAAGAAATAGTTTGGGGACATTCTGATTATAATTTGGCAACATTTTGATAATAGTTTGACAAGTACATGCAACCCGCTGTTTTCTGTTTACTTGATTGAATGGATACATGCTGCTTGATGTTTGTTCTTTTATAGAAAAAATAAATTAAGTACTTATCTTGATCTACCAAAGCAATTACAACAGTATTTAATTATTAGTTTTGTCATTCGTCTGGTATCAAAATGTCTCTGAGTTTTAAATATGTGTATCCACCTGTTTCTGTAATTGATGTTCAGAATATATTAAAGTATCTAAGGTCGTAGAATGATGGACGGATACACCAAGAGAGAGGCTCAGAATGAGGCAGTTTGGAACAAGCGGAGTGTCATCGGATCTCTTATGTCAGAGATGACGAGTTGAAGGGACTCTTTAAAGGTCAGGACAGAGATGTGCGGTGATTAACAAAAGCTGTCTCAACCATAGAAGGTATATTTTATGAATGTAGTGGTGACATCAACTGTGTGTGACTGTACCATTGTGTTGAAGCCAAACTGTGACCAAAAATTCAGTCTTAAGTCGGACTCCAGTAAAGACAGGGAGTTCAGGTGCGCTGAATTATGATTGGACGATGTCAGTCAAGTCAACCACAACCATTAATATGCAGAGTAATGGAAACTAATGAATGCAAATAATTAGCAAAAGGGAAACCCATGGTAAATAGGGGGGTAAAAATGTCTTCCGGTCTTTCTGCTGGTAGTGTAGTGTTGGTGGAGTCGATGGAGACGATAATCATCCTCTCATGGATCAACCTCTATCCTTCTCTAAGAATTAATAACTAAAAACTATTTCACATTTCTAAGAATTATTTAACATGCCTGTAAGACAACAGAGTTAAACGTTGCCATCTCTAAGTAAATTAAGTCTTCAAAATAGTGGTTGTTCTAGTTCTAAAGATATACGTGGAAGCATTATGTTCCAAGAATGCTGTGAGGCGCCATGAAGTAAATGGAAACAATAGGTTAATAGATTAATCATATATATGTATATGTATATAAAACTGTACGATATATGTGGGTCTATAATTTTAAAAGCATATGAATAGTCAAATTTATATAAAAAAGTGTGTGAACATTTGCAGAAACTCTCTTAAAAATAGACTTTGAATTTCCAGATTTGAAAAGGTAAATCAATAAAAAGATGAATAACTGCCGTAGCTGTAGCTTTAATGAAGGAAAAATAACAGCATGGAAAACAAAATACATTGAGAAATGGTTAATATTAAGTTATATATATTATTTTAACATCAAAAGGTTTGATCATGGGCACATAAACTGAATAAGTCTAATTTTAAGTCTAAACCTTTCTATTTCTTTTCATGAAACATTCCCTGTGAAGCGTCCATGTCCTTCAGCCATTGCTTAACTCAATGGGAATTGATTAAAACTGTGTCACTGTAAAGATTAGCAGTATTGCCTTTTATATTTTTTCTTTTTTATAATTTATAATTTTTTCCATTGATACAAATGGTTGATTTGTGCAGCGGCGAGTCAAACCATGGGAAGTAGAGAGGTCTTTAGCAAAACTTATCATTTCACTTTAATACTATTGAAGTTCTCCTCCAAAAGTGACCCCTTTAGTTTTCAAACCTTATAACTGAGCGAGTGTTTTTGTGGTGGAGGTCAAAGAGCTGCTGAAAGTGAAGCATGTTGGACCCAGCTGGAGCTCGACACTTCTCACTGAATCACCGATTTATCTCGTGTGACAGGAGACCAAAATCAGCATGTCGCTGGCATCGCCGCCATTAATCAAGCCAGACGCAGACGGTTGCGGAGGAAATTAATTAAGTCTTAAAAAAATCAGCACAGGGTCATTATTTATACTGATTTATTAATTGCAGAATAATAAGAAAATGGATATTTATTTAAGTGATCTAGCTGATTCCTAACCAAGGTATTTGGAAAGATTGTTTCAGTTTTATTTTTCAAGTTTCTCCATTCTAATTCTAAAATTTTCTTTACCAAAACCACGCCCACTCTCCTGTGATTGGTCCACCATTGAAGTTTGTCAATCCCGGAAGTCTCCATCTACAAGGGACTCGTTGTATAAACAAATCGGGGCATGATAACAGCTTACATGGAGGAGGAGTGAAGCCATTATTGTGTGATAATGGATTCCACTCTCGTAACCTCTCGTTTGCCCGCATTTCAGACGGGGGAGAACTTTATAAAGTCAAAATAAAAAACAATACTCAGTTAAAATATATATTTTTATATATATTTTATAAACAAATCTATTCTTATTGAGAGGAACGACAATAAAGGCCTTGAATCTATGACATAATTGAAACATCAGAATGAAGTCCTATTTTCAGTTCTACTCCCCACTTGCCTAAAGTATTAAACCAACATCATACGCTGAAAGTATTTCATTAATAATAAATCCGCTCTTTCTTCAAATACCTCCCGATGATGGTTTTCGGAACATGGAATTGTCCCGCAGCATGTTTTAAACATATAGGTGCGATCAAACGCGTGTGAGGTTTTCTTCTCACTATTCACCGAAACAATTGTTCTGGTCTTTGTCACGTTTATTGCATTCCGTTTGTTGCCGTGTGTGTAGTGCACAAAAGGCCCAGCAGTGCACCAGTAAGGGGATGCTCTTTCACAACCCATTCTTTTCAAATGTTTACCCATGACAGAGTTCTGATTAAATTCTCTTGATCTTGACGGAGTTGTACAACATGTTTCTTCGCCTGCAAACAAAAGGTTTCCGTGAGTTTGGCAGTTTCCTTTAATGAGGTCGAATTGCCCGAGAACAGAACTAATTAGAATCTTGACTTTGGGGAGACCCGGGATAAAACAAACATCCACTTCAGTGAGGGATGTGAATAACCCCCAAGCTTAATCAAAAGTGTCCCACTGATCCTAACCATTCTCCCTTTTTTATGATTTAGGAGACCGACTCTGCCCCATTTTAACAACAGAACCCTCTGATCGGAGTAGTTTTTAATAAACTGGTACAGACGCTTTCCTAAATCTCCTGTAAGACAGGAGGCGGAAAAAAAAAGCTTCTAAGAATGATATCACCATTAAAAGCTACCATAAAACGGTCAGTATAATTCAAATGAAGTTATTCGTATTCAGATGAGTTCTACATCATAAGGTTTTGGGAACAAAGTATTACTTGACTTTTAATTTGTGAGAAACTGGAGATGCTGCTACATATGGTGCTGATGATTTTGGTTTAGAGAAGACATTTCCAATTTCACAGAAGACGAGATAAATTGAAATAAAAGCAAACGGATAGCAGCTGGGCAGATGAAAATGTGATGAATGATTCGGCATTGAAAGCAATACAAAATACTTTTTACTAAAAAAAAAACAAGTAGGGGGCCAAGGACACAGGGTTATCAAAAATGCAAGAAAAGGCATTTAGGTAAATTGAAAAGCCTGCGTCTTATCAGCTTGACTCTTGCCTGAAGCCGTAACCTTTTTCTTTAATATGTAACCGCTGTTTATCTTTCAAGATATTTGATGCAGACAAACTGAACTAGAGATGGCCCCATTTAAAATAACACTTTTTTTTTCTAAATGAGGCCTCTCACCTAAGACCTTGAGCTAGCAGTGACTGAACATTTGAATAAAGGTAGATTTGCTGCTCCTCCACGTTGATTGAATCAGTTTGAGATGATTGAAGCCATTTTGTTGCCTCCTTGGTAAGGTACTCCAGGCATGGTCAACTTGGTGAAGGCCCCAAAACAACCTACCCGAATGTTCATAGGCGAGTTTTCTTTGTTTGTTTTTCTGGGTTCATCTATAAACACCTCGGTAATTCTCCCTGACGTCCTCCATAACAACTAGAGATGGGGTTCTTGAAAACTGACCCTGACTAGTGGACGTATCCATCGTGTGGTTGGAGATACTTTTTCTCGTTTTTCCCATGGACCCATTCGGAATTCCTCCAGAAGAACTAGAGATGCAATTACTGGAAACCAACGCTGTACTAGTGGAAGTATCTAATATGTCGTTGGAGATACTTTTTCTACTTTCCCCCATGAACAGTAGACCTCCAGAAGAACTAGAGATGCAATTCCTGGAAACCAACGATGTACTAGTGGAAGTATTTAAAGTGTTTTTGGAGATGCTTTTTCTCAGTTAGCCCATGAACCTGCTGGTAGTCTTCCAGAAGAAAGAAAGAAAACACAAAAAATGTTCTCGTGGAAACATCCAACATGTCGTTGGAGATACTTTTTCTAGTTCCCCATGAACGGTAGTCTACCAGAAGAAATAGAGACGCAGTTCCTGTAATCCAAATGGTGTACTCGTTGAAATATCAAACAATTTGTTGGAGATACTTCATCTATGTTCGCCCATGAACCCCTTTAGTAGTCTTCTAAAAGAACCGGAGACACAATTCCTAGAAACCGACAATGTACTTTTGGAAGTACCCAACATTTAATTGGAGATACTTTTTCTCGGTTCGCACATGAACCCCTTCAGTAGTCTTCCAGAGATGCAATTTCTGGAAACCAACGTTGTACTAGTGGAACTATACAAAGTTTTGTTGGAGATGCTTTATCTACGTTCGCCCATTAACCCCTTCAGTAGTCTTCCAGACAGATGCTGTACTAGTGGTGGATCATATAATTGTATTAAATTCTTAGGATTTTACTTTGATGAGAAATGAGTTCTTGCCCACTTAGAAATATCGTTTTGTCCTTCTTCAACCCATGTGGCCCCTGTGTAGCTTAGATTGACTCCGACTGTCTAATCCTGTCAACGTAAAAGATGCTTTAAAATAATCATATTTAGATACATTATTATTTGGTTTTAACAGAACCTTCCTTCCCTCTCTTTTTCACCAGCAGTGCTTTTGAGTGCCCTTGTCATTGCCACCTCTTGTTCCACTGAGGTCTCAAATGAACAGGCCATTATAAAGGATTACTAAACCTTAATGTTTGTATTATAACACTTAATCTGCCCATTCTGGCAGCGGCAGCCACATTGTCCTCGTTGTTGGTCAAGTCTTACATTATTCGAAGACACAGTTCAACATGCAAAATCAGAAAATGTCCTGTTAATGGAATTGTTTCTGAAGTCGTCTATGCACTCAGCAGATAAGGGGGCTGTTTATCCTGTTAATGTGCCACTTTAAATACATTAGCAGTGGGAGGGTTCACTTTTTTGGCGCTCTGCCTCACTAATCCAATGGAGTAACAGTGACAAAGTGTTTATAGAAGCACACACACATTATTGTAACCTTTTTTTGGGGGGCGGGGTTGATGGCTACTCTTGGGTCGCACGTTTGACATTCGATTAATGGCACCATTATGTCAGGCAACAGTGAGCAATAGATACTCTCAAGATTATGATCAGATTTTGGGATGTATTATAATGGTTGTCTCTTTAGGGCTGCTTATCAAACTAGATTATTATTTTTTTTATTTTTTTTGGGGGGGGGACTGACCCACATGCTTTGCTAGTACCTAGTATTAAAATATAAACGTTTGTTTCATTTTATATTTGTTGCAATTGATCGTATAAAATTAGTACAGAAAGAAGCATCGTTCAGGAAATGTCTCCACGTGATGGTATTAGTATTGGTATCAATGTACAGTCAGAGATATAACCATAAAGTGGAACAACATCATGATTATCATTGTTTTAAGGTTGCCATTATTATTCAAGAACGCTGTTGAATCATTTAGAATAATATGATCTGAACAATTCAGTGGCATTTAAGAAGAAAATTCATACCTTTTAACTGAAATAAGGACGATTAATGGAAAATACTTCAGATTTATTTGGAAAGAAGTTACACACCTAAGATTGAGAGCAGGTTTTGCTTTTGTATTCCAATATAGACGTACTACAATATCCATATCAAAATAAACTTCTGGTCGCTTTGCAATGAACCTTTAGTGCTGTAATATCTACCAAAAATGTCAAGTGTAACTAAACACATTTCTTTATTATAAATATCAACGGCTCAACATGACCTGGCTTCAGAAAAGTTTTCTGTGCGCACTATGTTGCCAGCAATACTAAACAAGGTCTTCTCTGTGTTACCTTGACGTCTCTGTAGATGGTTGGAGAGGTTTGTCGTCTTGTTGTTGTAGTTGTATTTCACTTGACCTTTACATATCCTACCAACCACAAGTGATTTTTTTTAGGTTTTCATTCTCATTCCACCCAAGCACTCGGCAGCAACATATTTTCAATCGATTGGTTGCATATTAAAACAATTTTGGATTATTATATGCCATTCAGTTGCCAACATGCTGAGCAAAGATCAATCTAGTTGGAAAATGGGAATACAAATCAATACATAGTTGTTTTAGGTGAATCTTTACACACTTAGTTTTAGCTCCACTCCAAATGAATTTATTTTAAATAACCATTTAGCCTTTAAAGTTTTTCTAGCTACTTAACTAGTATAGCTAAATTTCGAACTACTATTAACCATTATAAGTGGTAGAAATCTCTGTAGGATCTATCTTGTACAAATGCATTGGATCTGAAACAGCACTTTAAGGGACCGTCCTCCAATTGACGAATAGTGAAAAAGAAGAAGAAATGGTTGTATTATCGTCTTAAATGTCCAAAGACTACAAAAACAGTAATTAAATCTAAGTCACATGTGACATGAGTTTAAACTATATTTTAACTGTGTTATTTTTGTTCTTCATAAACGTTCTTACAATTATATTTTAAAATTATTTTTGGTATTCCATTAATATATTTTCTGAATTTTTTTGTTGTTACTTTTTATATACCAGTATATCTACAACATTTTTATACGCCAAATGTAGTTTTAGCATCAGTTTGTATGTTCGTTTTTTTAAATGAACTTTATTTTA
The DNA here is from genome assembly GCF_982586985.1 of Callionymus lyra. NCBI lineage: Eukaryota > Metazoa > Chordata > Actinopteri > Syngnathiformes > Callionymidae > Callionymus > Callionymus lyra. Next base: position 9,723,384 of record NC_141822.1, read on the forward strand.
AACTCCGGGTTTTATAGTTTATGTATGTTATTTGTATTTCTTTTATGTTTTTATCTATAATTTCACAATCACTAATATATATATATACTTTTTTCAAATTTTTGAACCATTACGTTAAAGTATAGGAATCAAAACCTTCAGCCAAGTAAAGTGAAGATTTATACATTTCCCATATTCATTAATCTCTAGAAAAGAGAAATACAATTCAAAATATATTTTTTTCAATTAAAAATGACACAATTATGAAGTATTAATGCATAACAATTATTAATAATTCAAATTTACAACAGACAAACATCTGAATAATATGTTTTTTTATACCTAAAACCTACGTCTGGCATCATTATTCCACATCAGTAATATTTGTCATTCGGTGAAAATGTTGTTTCCTTTCAGCAGAATCCCGCCGTGACTGTCTAATCTCTGTCCGCCTAAACTTGTCTTTGTTTACTGAAGTCATGTCACCTTATCGTTCCAGCTGTGCTGTTCAGAGCAGCTTGCTCTGAAAGTATGATTGGTTTCTGGTTGGAGGTGGTCAGTATGCGCGTCAAGCAGCTGCTGGTGTGATGGATCGCAGTGGGAGTTAGAACCGGTCCAGACTGTGGTGACGATGCCAGAGTGACTCCGGAGGCGTCTCTCATTAGCAGCAAATCCTCAGCCGAGAGAGAGAGAGAATTGATCTGAAAAACGTTCCTGGTATTGATGGTGAAAGCTGTATTCAGCGCATGTACTGTAGCTTCATGCAAAGAGGTAAATAAACGCGTTCTGTCACAGCGGCAGCATCTTTTGAGCACCAAACCAAATAACAAGACATGACTGAATCTGTTTTCATCCGAGCGTAACCACAGCTGCTGCTTTCGTCTTCTTTGAGCACGTGGTGGTTGTTTGATTCAGATTTTTGCATTGATCGCTTTTCAACTCGCAACATAACTTGACATCACAAGTTATTTTAGTGAAAAATCCACTAGAAAGCGGTACATCTGAATATCATGTGCATTTGTACCCTTTTTCATTTTTATTTTGATTACCTTATCCAAACAAAACTTTGCTTAGAGGATAATTATCAAGAAATTGTCTGCAGTTCATTTGATTTAATAGCAGTAGAAATGTTAAGAGGTTTCTCCAAAATTAATATGGTTGTGATGATATAAAATCATTAAAAACCATTTTTGATGCTGCTGTGATTAATATAAAGACTTAAGAAGAGAAAAATGTCATTAATGACAAATAAAAACAAGAGACATAACACGTTAAAAACACAGACAATTGTTTTCACGTTGTGCAAATAAATAAACAAAAAAAAAGAAGCAAAATCTAAATAATTATTTTATTTGAGATTATTTGTATGAGGTATACTTTGTTAATGTTTCAAATGTTGAATATTTCTCTCCAAGATGCAGTAAGTCTCTCATCATAACCACGTTTTGAATGTATTACTTTATGAAGTTCGTCAGAAATTTGGGCGAACGAGAGGTTACGAGAGCGGAGTCCATTATAACGTTTGTTTATACAACAAGTCCCTTGGAGGTGGAGACTTCCGGGATGGATGACGTGCGGTGACTATCATTGATGCTTGACTATTTACAGCAGAGTGGGCGTGGTTATGGTCAACAAGATGTAATCTCAAGAAAAAAAAAAGTGTTTTCAGTGGGCGGGGCTTAAGATCAATTTCTAATGTCAATATTTCAATGAAAAGAGAATTTTGTACAAAACAGACAATAGAGTCCAAGATCTTTTCAAGACACAAAGGGAATATCTAACAATATCCCAATAGAGGTATTTTGCTATAATCCTGTTTTTCTTAAAGGCATCATCACCCTTGAGATCGTATTTTTGTTTTCAAAAAGCAGTGTTTTTAAGCAGAGTTTAATGTAAGTTTATTTGCCATCGACTCCTCTCAGTCAGTCTAGTCACACTATGGCATACATACTTTAATCATGTTTGCGCCCACAGTCTTTAAATAATAAATACAAAAACCCGACACAAACTGTCCACAGACCCTGTCCTTCGTCAACTCTTGTCGCTTTTATTTCCAGTTGATACAATAGAAACCAGTGAATCCAACCTCCTTCTCCCACATGATTAATTTAGGAAGCCTTTTTTCTGCTGTCGTGAGAACATCCATCCTTTCCGTGAACCTTCTCCCGTCGAGGGAACGTCGTGTCATGAGACCAAGGACAGGCTGTGTTGTGTCTTGAGGGCGTCTGCTTTCATCATTGTTAAGGTTTGATGACACAGGTTTGTTTCTGCGCTGACAACGTGTCGTGGAACTGTCAGCGTTTTCAGAATCACTGACTCAACATGACTGTGATCAGCAGCGACGGTGACTTGCTCTCCATCCTAAAGGTGACGAAAGCTGCCGTATAAGACGATATTTTCTGTATCAGCTGTATTCACATGACATTTAGTTTCTTATGGACAGACTCAGAAACCTAATCTTTTTGATAGACAAGTGTCGATATCGACAGTGGAGTAGATCAACAATGGAATGGTTTGGGTTTTTATCTCTTATTTTCTTTGTTATCTGGCTGAATAAACTTCCGTAATGAGTAATGCCTGGTTTTCACTATACAAAAATTTCAGTAGTATATAAGAATACCAGGAAATGTTTTTTAAACTTCGATACCATGATTAAAAAAAAAAAAACTTTTAAGTTCAAAACTTTATTAAATAACTAAGTCAACAAACAATCATTTAACATTCAGTATTTCATTTGTTTTCCTATAAATGTGCAAATTAATTACCTAAACCAACAACTATTATAAAATATTATAATATTACTTTCATGTCTAAACACAAAGGAGCTGTCACGCCTTCAGTTCATACAAAACTCTGCAGCAATAATTTTGACCCGCTCTAGTAGAAGAACTTGCATTTCTCCGATCCTTAAAAGTCTTCACTGGCTGCCAGTTTCTTTCAGGATCAGTACATTTTTAAAATTCTGGTTCTTACTTTCAGATCTATTCATGGTCAGACCTTCCATCAGTAGATTCTGATCCAGACTTACAACCCAGCTCGGGCTCTGAGGTCTGTGGATCAGAATCTACTGATGGTTCCTGAACACGCTTCAGGACCAGAGGAGAGAAATCCTTCCAGGCTGTTGCTCCTAAGATTTGGAACGATCTCTGTGTTTGATGATCAGGTGACTCCTTCAAGAAACATCTTAAATCATTCTGATTTGTGCTTTTTCTTAATTTTCTTGGGACTGCTGTGTGTATCTCTGTTTTCTTGGCCTTTTAAAGTATATATTTTAACTGTGTATTGTTGTGATTGTTTCAGCGCTTTTTGACCATTGTCTGAGAAAAGCGCTTTACATATAATAATTACTTATTTACTTAATCTTTAGAGTCATCCAACTGATACTTTCAAGAAAAAAAGGAAGCTGGTTTTGATGCATTTTTTTGTGTGTTGGTACCAAAGTATTGGTTCTTGTGACAACCCTAGTGCAGATTCTGGTACTGATATTGATACCAGTACTCTGATGTTGCTTCTTAAAAGATTTTGAATACCAATTTGATAAGATCAATTCTAACAAAAAGTAAATGACGATACACATATAACAAATCTTCAAGTCTTTAATTTTCTTAACTTATTAGTTTTCCTTAAGATAAATCCAAGCATTAATAACCTTGGATCATGTGTGAGTACCATAACTCGGCCCTGAAAGACAAAGCATGTTTAGAATACTCGGTACAACAGAAACATTTCAACTGTGCCTTCAAAAACCCATGTTGGATCCAAGAGCCACGATTATAAAACAGAACCTCATTTGTTGGGCTCTGAAAATCGATAAGCTCCTTCACAGAGATTCATTTTCGTTTCTCCCCTGTTGGCGTTGAGTTTCCACCACCTGTATGTCACCAAGTGTCTCACAATCAATCCTCTGTAACTGAATCATCTTAAACGATCCAGATTTTTAATGAAAAAATTGTTTATAATTTAGTTTTTTAAGAGACTATTTTGATCGAGAAGTAATGGTTCAAGTGATGGTTTCATCTCCCACCTGTATTTTTTTCATTTTGCCTGCGAGGATTTTTTATGAGATAATATTTCATCAAAACCTCAACCTTAAATCAACTCGGCGCTCACTATTTATGCGCCGCCGCGCATTTTAAATGATCCTCCGATTCAGGCTTTTACACCCTGCTGGGTTTCCAAAAAAAAAAAAGCTTTAGATTTGTGGTTTGATTTCTCCCTGATTTTATGGACTGGTCTTTTGTTCCCAGTTTTTCTGCGAACAATTTGTAGCTTTCTCATTTTGTGTCTTCACAAACGGATAAGTTTGTGTATATAAAAAGTCTGTTTGTGTGTCTGTCGGTCTCATCTTTAAGTCTTAAAGATTCTTGAACTGCTTGTCAAAATCACAGGAAAATGATCATTTTGACTACTGATCTGCAGTTGGATTTAAGGGAAAGGGCAACTCGTAAAGGAAAAGGGGGATTCAGAAGACCCCCGCTGAAATTGAAAATCCATAATGTTTTCACAAAATTAAACAGTTTTTAATATATATTAGATACAGATGTTTTCATTAATTATGTTTTTTTTTTCTTCTTTAGAACCTTTCTAAAGCAACCCTACCTCACTTAAAGGGTAGCTGTAATCACGTTGCGCTTTGTTTATACAACAAGTCTCTTGGAGCTGAAGAGTTCCGGGATTGATAACACGCGGTGACAAATCTTCATTTCAGATGTAAATATTTAAATAAAAGAGTTTTGTACAAAAAGTGAGTACTTTAGAGTACAATAGAGTCCAACATCTATTTAAGACACTTTAGTTGCCCTTTAACCGTGCAAAATACTTAATATAATTACTAAATCATTTAGTACATTTCCTTTAAATGATAATATACTCATTTAATTTTTTATTGTGATTTCGTTACCCTCTTGTGAAGCCAGCTTTTAACAGTACAATGAACAGTAACACAGGCCGAACAAAGGGATGAAATTAAAGACAAACTTAAAAGGAGGACACAGAGTCCCTCAAGCAGGGAGTTCCTTGGCTGAGGAGGGGGTGCGACTGCACTCATGGTGATAAGACGAGATTTGGGAACTATTAGTAAGACGGTCTGAAGGCTATTTTTTTTCGTATTCTCTTGTGTAGACACATGAATACTTCAGTTACTTATTTCTTCACATAGAGTTTTTTTTTTTTATTCCACGTGGGAAGAGCTCAAGGCCAACGACACTCTGGTTTACAATACGGCTGTCTTTAAATGATGTCAACTAAATATGGACAAAAGAGCAAGACACGAGTGACGTTCTCAACCTCTCTGTCGTGACCATGGACCACACAAGCCCACTCCCTTCCCTGAAGAAAAGCCATAGTGATGAATTGCCTACATAACCTCGAAACCGACGAGCCACGTGATGTTTTCCATCTTCTTTGGGCCTTTTTTTTTGTGAAATGACAAGAAAAGGAAACTTGAAGAAAACGCAGGGACATTAGTGGTGAATCATAAAAAAAAAAATAAAGCTCTTCAGCAAACACCAGATTTCTGTTCACTTCAAGCCTGTAAACACCCTAAGGCAGACGCCGGTCCCTCCTTAAAGACAAAACACCCAGACAAACAGAGCAATGAGGTCCTGTTCAGTGAGGAATGAAAAGACCTGTAAATTGGGGAAACAAAACATCAGCTTAACAAGCGTGTGGCCCGATAGGAAACCAACTCCTCGGGTCATTAGGTAATTTATTCTGTCTACTTTCAGTGAAAGGATGGCAATGTACAAGTAAAGAAGACATATCACTAGGCTGGAGAAACTCTCCCTTAATAGAGGTATTAGCATAACGTTGACCCTGGTTGTCAGGGTGAAGGTGACCTAAAGGCCGGATGTGTTTTGACTACCAGAAATACATATGCTGTCGTGCAGGGTAAGGGTTACGTTCACCTTAACCCAGAGAAAACACAATGAATTGTTGTCAGTGAAGAGTTGTAAGGATCAGAGAAATGTGAGTTTTTCTACTAGAGCGAGTCAGAATTCTCTCTGCAGAGTTTTGTATTAACTTCATGCGAAATAGCTTCTTCTTGTTAAGACGTGAAAACAAACTGTTACAATAGTCCAGACGAGAAGAAACAAACTCATGGATTACAAGCTCCGGATCATGTTGTGACAACATTTTCCCAAGATTAAAGATTTTTCTCAGTAGAAGGAAACAGTTTCTGGTCAGTTTTCTGAAGCGTTGAACTAGAGACATTTCTTTTTCAAATACAAAACCCAAGGTTTCTCTTCAAGAAACATCGTAGGACATTTTTATTCTTGCAGGCTTTTCCTTGATTTTGTGAGTGTCCTGTGGTGTTCTCGGTGTTATCTTGATCTTTTAAGTATATATTTTATTGAGTAGTTTTGAGTGTTTTGATTGTTTAAGCGCTTTGTGACCCTGGTCTGGAAAAGCGCTCTACAAATATAAATGACTTACTTACTAACTTGCCTTGAGCCTGAGATAACACAAGAGTTAAAGTGATAGTTCGGCCTAAATTCAAACTCATTTTCTACTCGCCCTGATGATGACTAAGGGTTGGGATAATTTTCAGAGAAATCTTTCCCTTTTTTAGAGTTATAGGCAAAAATGTTTGTTCATTATAATGTAGCGACTGGAGCTCAGTTGTCTTCATCTTCATCTTAGTCCAAAAATACAAACTTAAAAACATCCAAATACCTCCATACTGCTCGTCTGTAACGTCCATCTTGTAATGAGGCCTCGACATTAGCAATTGTTCTTGAAATTTGTTTTAAAAGTCGGTATTTTAAGCTTGTTTTTAGGGAACGCTGCAGGGCCAAAATCCTCCGAGTAAATAATATCGAGTGCTTCCAGTCTACATAGGAAGTGTCACAAGACCTTCCTGTCAGTGTAGGCTGACCGCTAAGAACAAGCTTAAAATGCTAACTACTTTAAGATTTTTCTGATCAATTCTTAATGTCTAGGCTTCAATGCCAGAGGGGCGGACATTTTCTTTCAATGTATTCAAAAATGTTTCTTACTCCTGAAGTGCTTTTCTTTGCTTTTCCAGCCGCCAAAGTGCTTTATATTAATTCCCTGGTTCAGTGCGTCAGATCGACCATCTGGAACAATTGGAGGTTAAGTGTCTTGCTCAGGGACACAACAATTTGTGGAGCCGTGATTGAACCCGCAAACTTTTTCAGTCACAAGTTGATCACTCTGCCCCAAGTAATCCTGCCCAAAAAAACGAAATGTTTAGAAAAAGACGGGTATTTTTTCATATCTTGTTAAGATAATCGAATTTGTAAGTAATCTATGCTGGTTAGTGTTTGAAAGGACAGAAGGTAGAGGTAGTTTTCTTTCTATGTTCCAAGAGCCATTTTCTAGAATCATCTTATAGAAATACGTCTATTGTTGTCAACGTCAACCTCAGAATTCAGTTCTTTTCACTCAAGTTTGAATCAACAAGATGCGTCATGACACAGTCTCCCTCGATATTTTATAGCTGACACAATACTGTGTTTAGAAACTACTTGGAACACAAGATTACCATTGATCACAAAAATCGCTGCTAAAAAGACACAATTTTAGAGTATAGAGTGCCACCTAGTGGGCACTTAAAATAAGGACAAAGCTTCATTATCAGCGCTTAACTTATTAGCAAAAGCTGAAATGTAAATGTTATACATATGTCATGACCTTATCATGACACAAACTTTACCTCCATAGAAAAGAACATTAGATTAGTCAGAGTTCAATAAAAAAAAGTAAATTCAATTAAAAAAACATGTTTCAAATAAAAAAAAAATGTGTTTAATAAGTTATATTTGTTGTGTCAGAGTTATTTAAGCCTTTTTTAATCAGAGTGAAAAACATTTGGGTAAATATTTTATTGTTGATTGAATTATTATTATTATTTTTTTTTATTGAAGTAACTTTCATTGAATAGAAACAAATTGACCCAATACTTTTTTATACATACTTTTCAAGAAATGTATTTTTTTAGTGCATATTGGTGAGTTTTTCATCCAATAAAGCAAAAAGGGTGGTCCTACCTGCTAAAAAAATGTAACATTTCACAAAAATAATGAATAAAAAAAAAACATAATATAAAAATATATAAATACATTGTTCCCATACATCCTTCACAATCCACTCAACAATGAAGTCTTACCGTGGAAAAGGTTCAGGGGAAATGTTCCTTTTAATGGAGTAGATGAACGATCTGAGTAAAGAATAAGATAAAGAATGGGGGGGGGGGGGCACTCAGGGACACTTATATGATCCCAGACTCTTTAAAAAGCAAGTTCTGCTGACACACAGTGTTCAATAGAATCCACTTAGATGCCCATAGAGAGGCCTTAGTAGAGACAAAGACGTCTTTATCAAGGACGTTTTCCCTAATCGCTCGCTCACTCCTGAGGTCTTTGTGAGAAGTGAAAGAATGTGAAAACTAACCAAACTTTGTACTTGAAATAATCTTGAAATATGAAGGAAGAAAGAGAAGGAAAGCTATTTTGAAAGCTAAATGTTGGGATGATTAATGAATATTTCCTTTAATGCCTTTATAAGGCAATACTATTATCAAAAATAATCTTTAACTAAACTAACCAAATATTTGACACTGTAATAAACATTTAATGTACTATAATTGTAAGGTAAAGAGATATTCACAATATAAAAACTCAAAATATTGTTCTAATTGTTTATCTAATTAAGTGTCAGACCTGAAACTTTTTCATAATAAGTGCAGTTTCTTCTTGCACAACTGTTTTATTACAAATATTTACCGCGTTAAGTTAATTGTTATACATTGTAACCAATGCCATCTTTCCCATTTATATAAATTTAAATATTTGTTTTTCATACTAAACAAATGAACTTTTTCCCATATCGTCATCGATTCTAAAAGTATTGTGACTTTAGTACCAAATGAGGTTGAACAAATGTATTGTTTCTTTCAACATATGTTTTTTTAAATACAGACAATGATTTAAAACATTATTTTTTGTTTTATTTTATCTATTAGAAAAAAAGCGCCAAACTCTACACTTGATGGGTCTACTGACTCCTTTAAGAAACATCTTAAGACGTTTCTATTTGTTCAGGCTTTTCCTTGATTTTCTGGAACTCCTGTTGTGTTATCAGTTTTATCTTGATCTTTAAAATATATACTTTATTGAATATTGTTTTGATTAAGTGCTTTGTGACCCTGGTCTGGAAAAGCGCTATACAAATAAAAATGACTTACTTACTTACTTACTCACGCCCTCTTTAATATGATTCAAGCGAAAAAGCTGATGGTTATTGTTTTAAATCCATACTGTTGAGAGTGTATTGAATTTGTCCTTGAACACTGGTGGACTCCGTCTCATTCACACATCCACGTTAACAATGTTTTCCATAATGAATTACAAGCAGACCTTGAGGCCGTACCCCTATAGCCCAGCGTTGTCTGGCTTGGCGCCCAATGACAAGCATCCGAACACAAAAGGCAAGGACACAACCACTCAGCTCTTTTGTCTTTAAATAGCATCTTTCAGGAGCTGCGGTGATTGCACATTTATTCAAGGAACTCTCTTTGCCTGATTTTCATTGCGCAAGCAACATCTATTATCCCTGCAATGTCTTGGTAAACATTATCATTTCAGGTGTTTTTTACAATGAGCCGTACGTAGCATTGAATGCTAACACCTGGATCTTCTGTCTTCAAGGTTATAGAGACAACAAAAGTAGCAAACAAACTAACAAAAGGGCGAACATTCCCTTTACAAATAATTCCGATTTCCATTAAAAAGGGAAAGATTCACTCACTGTCAGTCTCAGTCTACTTTTCCCACTAATAATGTGACCTACTTTATATTTGGCAGGTGGCAGTAATGTTGCTTTCATGGCTCTGAGGACAAGCAAGCCCACAGCATTGATCCATTTTAATGTTCTACTTTACTTTTGACAACTTTATCTCATTTGGATTGGTTTACGTTCAGAGTCTCCGTTTTAAGATACTGCGTCTTAAAAATCTTCACAACCCTCATTCAATTATATACTGTATATTCAATAATATGTGTATCAATGTGTGATTCAGACATCTCTCCGTTTGTATTTTGTCTTGACTTTACAGATAACCATTACTTTTTTACTAAAATTACGTATAGGACTGTTGCAATACACTAATCTTATTATACGATGTGTTCAGCTCACGATATGATACGATATATTTCGATACACCTTTATTTTTAGTGATATCTTGTGATCGTTTCACTTAAGATAACATCTTAATATTTCCAAACACCAGCTTTAAAAACAGCAACAGTTGACAGTATCCTCTCGTCCTCAGTCATCACCGATATCTTGCCGGAATTAATTGTTCCTTTTGCTACGGAAATCGGCCATCTAGCGACCAGATGTTTAATTGCAACACCAAAATGACCAGACGCCGTAAATATTCGCTTGTTAAGTCTTACATATACGTTATTGAAATATTAATCGTAAAATCATTATAATTAAAATGTATTATTATTTAGAAACCCAGAAATGTATCCTAAAATGTTGCAACTGTGTCACAATATATCGTATTGTCAGCTTTTGGAAAGTAATCGATACGGTGCTGATGAATATTGATACAGTAACGTAAAATAAATAATATATATACCCCTTATTACAGTGTGCATAGAGATTACTCCACACTGAGGAAAAGGTTTTTGTATTATATCTGATTTTAAAGTAGATAAGGAATCAGGTAAATGATTTTCACTTGTTTTTGGTTGTAGTTAAACAAATGATTGTTTCTTTATTATGTTTATTTTAATCTAAATATGTCAATTAGTTGTTGAAGGTGATGGAGGATCAGAATCTTCCGAGACTTTCTCTAGTCTTCACGCTTATTTACACCAAAAGTAATACATCCCAAACCTTTCCTGGACCAGACTGGACACATAATCTCTCCATCTGACCCTGTTTGGCCCTTGAATCTTCCTCCGAGATTGAAACGCTCAATCTCAAAAATCACAAAAACCTGAGGTTGCAATGAAAAACTTCATAGCCATAAACCGCCTCTGAGGAAAAGGGATTGCTCAACTGCAATTCTATGGTAGAATAGACCCTTTTATTCGCTGCCAATGAAAACCCATAGGTCATGAGCTTGACTTTGTGCTCATAGGTGAGGTGAGAGTAAGGAATATACAGCGATGGGTTTTCTTTTACTACACATCAGGCTTAAAGAACAGAGTAGGTTCGTCACCTTATGACGGTTAAACTATGAGCGTTAAACCTAACCCTAAAAAGAGTTTTCAAATCCAGAAATGACTTATTTCAAAGACACCAACTAAACAAAGTTTTATATATAGATCTCAACATAGACATTCAGAAGGTTCCCAATCAAGAAAGAATGATGCATGAAACATACTGTATGATGAATTGAATATAGAACAAATACGTTATTATTAATGACTGTTAATGTTACACAGAGTTTTGAGATTCAGTATCAGGTAACTGGAGGACTCTTTAAAGTAAATAAGGAATCAATTAGCTTTGTCAGAAACATGGATGGATTCAGGAAAAAGGAGTATAGTTCCTTCTGGATGGTAATGAACCCTGTCTCGACAAAAGAATGAACATTGTTGCAAATTATTTACATTTTTTAATTTTGACATAGCACCAGGATGTTGGGGGTGAGAGTCTTAGAATAATATCCCAGAAAAGTATAAATGCCTTTGGAAACATATCGCTTACATGACACTCACATGACGCGCACAATATGGACAAAACAATTGAAATGCTCACATAAAAATGATAAATGAACACATGACAATGAGAAATATACAGTAGCAGTAAATTGTTTAAACACAATTTTTTGGGGGGGATTCTGATATGCTTGACTATAGTTGAAAAAAGGTTAATCATAGTTAAACACTTCTAGGTTACTGTGCATGTATGATGAATAAAATACAAAACAAGTGTTTCATTGTGGCAACAATGACAACAGATGAACATGTTGTTATGTTTGACTGGAAGCTGCCGATTGTTTATTTGTTTATGGAAACTGACGTTATAGATGTGATGAGATTGAGACAAACGATAAACGTTCAAATTGAGCTTGAATATAGTATATATATATATATATATATATATATAGTTTAGAGATGATGATCCTCTATATTCCGCTCTAGATACGATGTGTTCAGCTCACGATGCATTTGATATGGTATGTTTCACTAACTACCGATACAATATATTTTTCGATACACTTGCATTATTTTCGGAATGATTTTAGGGTTGTTATTTTTCTGCTCTCTTTTGGGATTTAATTTTTTTCTTCGACTGCTGCCATCTAGCGGCCAGATGTTTAATCGCAACATTAAAATGAAGAAATGCGGTGAATAGGAATTCTAAATAGAAAAAAAAAAATCACAGACCTGTAACGTGAAAGAAATATCGATATAATCGATGTAGTTTTGTATTACCGCTTCAATCATTAGAGGATGAGCATCCCAAACTCCAAACTATATATAGAGATATATACAAAATTACAAAAGAAAGAGTTAAATTGAAGACGACACACAATAACACACTTCGAACATCATCTCAGTTCAGACACTGAACTTGTTGAGGAGCAAACTTTTGCATCTATAATATTCAAGGTGAAGGGTCGAGTATAGATTAAACCAGAAATAGCCAGCGCATATAATATTCAAGACTCTCAAAGCTCACAAAGTTTTAGCATAAGGCAGAGTCAGCTGGAAGCTCGGAAAAATCTTAGTTCCGTGGTAATAAGTAGAATATTTTAGGTGCTTAAAAAAACGACAATAACCAAATTAAACGTAAATGAGGTCTGAAGATTATTCAATTTATATTTCCTTGGCTCAAGATAAGATTGTTGCAGTACATTTTTAGTTTTCGAGGAGCAGATTCTTAAAGGTGAAAAATACATTCTGTTATTATTTATTCATGAATTGCATTAACTTGCTAGAACTTTCTGGAAGAGCTCACAGGACCAGTGAACTGCACATAGAAGACAGGTAGAGTTACAGCTACACATATACGTCCCAGTGGGTGTGAAGTCAGGTGTTAGCCCTGTAGCTAATATCAGCGGTTCCTGAACAGAGGTCCGTACGGACGAGAATGAGGTCCATGATGTATTGAAGGGTGAATTCACATGCCAGTTGACTCTCGACCTTTTATCTTAAGGCAGTTATGAGTCATTGCATCTTGAGCCTCATTGGTAAAGTGAAGTTGGGGAGAAATATGTAGTAACATTCATACCTAAGATCATTCCACTGTAGTACATCTGGCGTTGAGTAGAGAAATGCTTCAGGTTTTAGGAGATCAAGTTATACATTAACATCTTCAATTATACGCTTTGATTTTTCTCATATTATTCCTCATTTTTTTCACTCATTTTCAAGGGTTGGGATTATTTAATCTGTTCCTTTTTAGATTGATAGGAATCCATATCACGGTCACAAACATAAATTGTAACATAAAATAATTAAATAAATCTTTATTAAGCTTTTTGGCCTAGAAAAGTAAGCCCTGGTCCCTGCCATCATAAGGATATACCTATACATTTTTGCATTAACTCTGAAAAAAAACAGATAACTCTGTAAATAATCCCTAAATCGACATTAGAGTGATTAGAAAATGAGTGAAGTTTCAATTTTGTAAAAGACAAACTATATTTTCGAAGTGTAGGCCAATCTTGTTTCTTCCATGGCTCAATTCTCTTTCATGCATTTGATAGTTTCAAGGATCAATTTTAATCCGATAGGAAGTCAAAACATTGGGAGTCTGAGGGGAAAATAATTAAAATGTCTATCCTCATCTGGAATCAAAGTTAGAGGAATAAATAAAAACCTCTGATTCACTGCTACTGATAGACCTATGAAGCTTCATGAAGCATTGTCCATATTTTAAGAGCCCACTAGAAGTCACTTTCAATATTTACAATATTTAGTATTGCAACAGTTTGTTTTCATGTCTTAACAAGAAGGATCTGTCTCGCCTGCAGTTGCTACACAACTCTGCAGCAAGAATTCTGACCTGCTCTAGTACAAGAACTCGCATTTCTCCGATTCTTAAAACTCTTCATTGGCTGCCAGTTTCTTTCAGGATCAACTTTAAAATTGTGGTTCTTACTTTCAGATCTATTCATGGTCAGACTCCTCCTTACATCAGTGATGTAATCCAGCCTACCTCGCTCTACAAATATAATTAACTTTTTTGCTTCCTTTGACTTTGAGCAACTATTTAAATAAAACCTCCCTTCATTTTAAAGCCAATGGCGCCTCCTACTGAGCTTGACCCACTTGTTGATCTGACTTTACAATGAGTACTTTTCATAAAGGAACTACACCAAATTGCAGGGACAAAAAGTAGTGTGCCTTGTTTCTTGACCAATCATAGCAGAGTGAGTTATTATAAACGAGATTTCATCTCCAGAAAAATGTAACTTTAATCAACCCATTAGTTGCTCTTTCATATGTACATTTCTACATAGTCTTTGTTACGACATATTACGTTCACTAATACATTTTAACTACAAAAGTTTCAAATTAAGGCAAATTGATGTTTTTATGTACTCCTATACTAGAGCACTCTATCTTGTGACTCACTTTCAAAAGACCAGAAGAAACCGGTTCACTCTCAGGGATTTATGATTCAACTCTTGCTTTTGTCTTTTTTCTTTCTTTTTTTTCTTTCGATTGAATCGCAGGTCACGTCAATATTGCCAGGCTTCTTTGTTTTTCCTGGAAGTTTGTTTTAACAAGCAATTAAAAGGGAGGAAGTATGCCAAGGAAATGAGGTCACATGTAGGTGTCGGTTCATTTTGATTCAACGTTCTTCAAGTTGTTTATCAGTTAAATGTAAAGCCAAAAAAAATCTTAAGGTTTTACAGAATAAACAAGGTTTTGACAAATAGCGTTGAAGAAATTAATGGTCCTTACCCATCTCTCTTGTTGTTTTTCCTCTTTAACAATGTAGTTTGCATTTGTTAAACTTCTTATTCTTTCAGTTAGAAAATTAAAAATGTACAATAACTCAAATGCAAAAACATGACCTTGGCAAGCTGAGGTCCGCCTCTTACTGTTTATAAAGTTGTTTTCTTTGTCTTCCTGACGTTCCAAAACCATACGGTGACTTTATTTAACAAAGTGAGAACATGAATCAAAGTCCTTCACTTCTCGTGATCCATCATCCCCGCAGCAGACGGTGGCCTCAGAGCGTCACCGGTGGCCTGGTTGGACAAGATTAAAAAAAACAAAAAAAAACCTTGTCATTTTCACGTCTGGATAACATTCTGCATGAGCTAACACCGGTGACCGAGGCCCCCGGTCAGCAGGTTAATATCCAGCTGATGAACTGAGGGCCGTTTGTCATTTTTTCCACCTGCCGCTGACGGATGATCCCGGGTTTCCACACCTTTTGTCTCGCGGGTGGTGACGAGAGTGTCAGAATCCTTGGCCTCTGCTGTCGGGTCTTTAATCAAACCACGATACTAATAGATATTTGGTACGTCAACCATATGGATGAAACTGATGAATCGCACACTTGTTTTTCCAGCTCAATACTTTATTCAACCCTCGTGTATCTCACGGTCAAGGTCGTTAACCCAAAAGCAACACAAGGAATAAAACAATTACATTTGTTTTTTGGGCCTTTCGGGTCACTTTGACCCTAATATTACACAAGGGTTAAACATATTGGTTGTTGAATCCAATGAATCAAAGCCATTTGTAACACTTTGTCCATTTGGTATGTACTATATAATATATTTAAACTACAAAGGCAGTACTTAGACTAGTAAGTGATGGTCTGATGAAGCTTTAGGAAACGGTGTCATTATTTTCAGAGTCCACTAGATGGCGTCTCTGCACTATTTTCCTGTTCTAATGAAACATATTTTTTAAACTGATGGCGCCACCTCCTGACCTCAACATCATACTTACTAAGTATAATTTATTTTATTTTCCTTACAATCATTTGAGATTTGCTACGAAAAAAGGAACCAATATAGTAGTGAAAGCATCTGTATCTGTATCAATATAGAAATTTTCCCTAGTTATGACTATACTAGGATTTAAAAACAACAACTAGGGCTACTACCTGGTTGATCCCACGAATAACTTTGTAATAATGAAGCCATGTACAGTAAATTGACGTACACCAGGACAGAGTAACTGCAAATACAGTACTTTAGGTGCTAGAATGAAAGCGTCCGTTCGCCATGATTTCTACCACCGTATTTTATTATTCAACTTGACTTCTAATTTAACATTTTTCGTTTGATAACCATAAAATAATAATAAATTAATAATAAATAATGAAATCTGGCTAGATCCCGGCGATGACTGAGGACAAGAGGATACAGTCACCTCCAGCAGCTTTTAAAGCCGGCGTTTGGACATATTTTGTTGTGAAAACAAATGAAAAGCAGTTACAACTTTGTCAAGAGTCACTTGGTCTGTAAATTCTACAACACCAGAGTCAAGTACTCGACAATACTACAAATATATCAGTATCGCAATATATCGTATTGGTCCCCCCTGTATTGTGATACGTACTATCACCAGATTTTTGCCAATATGGTGTGTCATAGTAAATACAGTTGATTTTTTTTTTTTTTTACTTTATTAAACTATATCCTAGACGCTTAACTTTCCATACTCATCCCATTGCCCTTTAATGCATCATTTCCTGCTCAGAATCAGTCAAGTGAGAGAGTGAGAAGTCCACATGAATAAAACATCTTCTAAACGTCATCCTTGTTGTTTAACAGGAACACAATATCAGTTTTGCATCATCACAACATCCTGTTTTGGCATTCTTTTTCGTGTTTCGTCTAAAAGCCAAAAATACCACTTTAGGACCATATTTTCGGTGGCTGAAAATCCATAGTGCTGATATTAAATACAACAACTGCAATTTCTCCGACGCAAATGTCCTCATAATATATGTAAAACGCAAAGGGAAAAAAAAAGTTTAATTTTTAAAAGCTTTAATCAAATGTGTCATACTTAAAAAGTCTGTGATCCGAAATCACAAAACCTCTCTGAAAGCAGACAGAAATAGTCCGGCTTGAATTTAGATATTTTTTCTCTTGTAACAATTACAATCTCTGCTGAGTTTAAAGAGAGGCCATGTTCGGATGATTGACGTCCCTTCCATCTGCCCTCTCCTGAAAATTATAGGGCTGCTGCCAGAGCTTGATAGACGCAATTTTGTTGTCATTTCAGATAATTTGTCCTTCAATTACAAAATGACCACCTTAAAAATCAATCCGGCAATTCGATTTTTCCTGCTCCATATGTGACCGGAAATGAACGTTGAATACTAATGCTTCCCTTTTTTTCTTTCTCCTCCACACACACAGACACAGACATTTTAATGGTATTTAAAAAAAAGTTTGTCACTACTGCATGATGTATAAGTAAAGTAAAACTTATATAAAGTATAAGTGGAGAAATTTTACATCAATTTACTTGTCAAAATGCTTCTTAATATAGATAGAGGTGAAAGTCTTGCATGCTTTCAAGTTAAATAAAATGCATATATATATACTGACGTAAATTGAATGAGTCTGAGACTTACTCTACTCACTGAACTATAGATTTTTTGTTTTCTTTTTCAATATTCAACAGCACTGTATCCATTTTTCTTATGTATTTATTTGATGTCAATGTTTTAGACAATTCAGTAATTGTGTATATAATGAAATAATCACATTTTTTTTACCTTACAATATTCGAAAATTAAACGCTACTATTTACAGCGTTGGTTCATTTCGGTGTTGAAATTTCACTTTAGTCTGACTGAGGATGAGAGGATACAGTCGACTCCAGCTGCTTTTAGCTAATGCTTTGACACATTTTAACGGGTTTTTAAAAATGTTCATCAGCACTGCTTGATGTATAAGTAAGTAATTTAGAAACACACATTTACATTAAAAAAATAAAAATAAAAATGCTTCCGTATATATTAAAAGTTGAATCTTACATTATTTCTCATAAAAGACTTTCCTTACTGAACTATGGATATTTTGTTTTCTATTTCAATATTCAACATCACTGTATTGTTTTCTCTTTTTCTTATTTATTTACTTTATGTTAGTATTTATTCAGTAATTGTGTTTAAAATGAAATAATACATATTGTACCTTACAATATTCTATATTAAAAATGTGAGTCTTAATTTTACTTTCAGTCGTTGGATAGCAGCAGTCATTACATTCTCTTTAGCTTAAGAATTCCAGATATAACTGAGGATGAGAGGATTCAATCGAATCCAACAGCTTTTTAAACGGTTCTTCTTTGCCCTGTATATGTTTTTTTTTATTCTTCTTCTCTTAAGTAGCCTCTGTTAAAAACTATTCCTCCCACTTACTGTCAAGAAAATAGAAATAAAGTCTATAAAATAAACGACTCATTAATGTTTGAAACTTCCTTGTGGCTCTGCACATCTGTCATTCTTATATAACTCTATTAAACATTCCGTTGGGTTCAATAAAATACCACTTTTTTTTATTATTATTGTCCATTTTTGTCATCGCTTTCACTATTTTTTACAGCTCCATTTACTACTTTATTTTTATTGGAAATTGATTGGTTCTCTCTTTATGTTTGGTCTCGACAGAGATGTCCGGAACCAGCGAGGACATCTCGCAGGTCCACTGGAAGCAGCAGTGGTTGGAAAATGGAACGCTCTACTTCCACGTGTCGATGACGGAATCGGAGATTCCTCCTCAGACGACGCAGCCGTCGGCCCGGGAACCTGCTCATGCTCTTCACGAACACATGCATCTGCTGCACATATCTGTCATGGTAAGTCCTCTTTCATTCACTGGAGGTCTAACGGCTGGATGTTACGATTGATTCAATGTTTCTTTTCAAGTACTTCTTTTATATAGAAGTATAAAGTGACCCGGTAGCCTGAAAACAAATGTGTTTGTGGTATCCCTTGTGTTTTCTCTGGGTCAAGGTGAACAAACTCCCTGGCTTCCAAAAATACATAGGCAGTGGTGGAGGTCGATCACATTGACCCAGAGACAACACAAGGGATACCAAAAACACATTTTCTTTTTAGGTCACCATTTCTGATTAATTAATCTTTGTTAAGGAGGTTATATAAACATGTTTGTCAGAGAATCGGTTCGCTAAGTCATAGTGGTTTGTATTGCCCATAATCTAGCTAAACGATACGTATCACAATACAGGTGCAAATATATATATGCAATATGCGATACTTTAGGAACTAGGATGTATGTGTAGTATTGTCGAGTACTTGACTCTGGTGTTACAGAATTTACAGACCACATGACGAAGTCGTGACTACTTTCATTTGTTTTACACCAAAATATGTCCAAACACCTGTATCCTCTCGTGCTCAGTCATGGCCTGGATCTCGCATGATTTCAATGTTCCTTTAGTTTCCGAGGAAAGAATGACTGCTGCCATCTAGCGAACGGAAGTTTATCTGCAACACAAAAATGAACAAACTACATGTCTCTTATAAAAAAATGAATTAATTTATCTTAAACACACACATAATTTAACTATTTACCATAAAAAAAGATTAAAACATAAAATATGATTTGCAAGTTAACTAGGGAAGAAAATAAAATGTAAAATAAGACTTTTTTTATGAGTGAACAAAGCAATCGAAGGACTTTTCTAGCACATATTTAACATTTATATTAACAAAAAAAATCCTTCTTTGTTATTCAGATAATTTTCCAAGCATGTGTCTGTCACTTCCTGTTTTGACGACATGTGACTGTCACATGACAAATGTGTATGGGCGACGATGCTGAAATTCGAGTTTGACTAAAATAATGTAACCGTACAATGCAGGATAAAAATTAAATCGACAGAATAAATAGCTGTTGTTATTTTAAAACAAAAACTGTTTTATTAATTAATCCTAAATTTAAAAAGTAGCATGGGTTCATCCAATCAGCGGCGCCGTCACATTCTGTTGGGGTGGAATTCACATGCGTCTGTTTTGTATTTGTGGAAAGTGGCCGGAAATTACTCAGTTAAAGGTTATTTCACTCATTAAAAGCATTTACAATCCTGTGACTAGGGCTGCACGATATTAAAAAAAAAAAGTCAAACTAAACACAAACAACAAATACACAAATCAACAAGAATACTTTTCCGTTATTCGGCAAATACAATGACTCAAGAATTTCAAATACTCCATTTTTTTGCATCGTACACATTAACACGATGAACATTCAGGTTATATACCTTCACATCTTTATTTTTAACGTAAAGTGCAAAAGCAATTCTGCGTTTACAGTCTTGACAAAAGCTTCTTAAGTCTCTGGAATTGTAAGTTGTGTGAAATATGTTCAAGAAGGCAGTTGATATCTTTGGTCAAACTCCTTTTCAAAGTTTCAAAAAGCCACCGTAACATACTTTATAGACTGAAAGAGGCTGCCTTCCGCTTTCCCATTTTTCTTCTGTGCAGTTGTCGACTGATATGATGCGCAAAGTTCCTTGTGTTGGTTCCCAAGGTGGCTCTGTAGATTTGTAGCGTTCGGCAGAAAACGTGTTTTTGGGATTCGCTGTATGTATTGAAAAGGAAATAATTCAAATTCCCTGAGGTACCTCGCTTCCTGCTATGAGTTGTTCGCAGCTTTTATCGGCATTTCCGTCCACGTCTTCCTCCATGCTTGTTTACCAGACTCGCCTTCCGCTGAGGCTGTGCTGGTTCTGACCAATAGCGTAGGGGCATCTAGGGACAACATGCATTCAAGCTCACGCCTGATTGGTCGAAGTAATTCAAGGTTTTGCCTGTCGAAGTGCACATTTGCGTGATTTATACAATAAATACTAATGAGTTATCCGACATTTTTTTACGATATGCATATCGCACGTGCCAATATGGCCTACTGGTGACTAAATCCGATCTTCAGTCAGTCGTGACGTCAGAACCAGATCGGGACATCCTTATGGGATTCAAGCACGTATAAGATCCATGATATAAAGCATTATCCACTGTAGCGTTGTACCTTCTGACATGTTATCCCGTCGACCATTACCTTCTTCCGGGGATGAGGTCAGTACGACAATTGATTTTTACCGTTCCATTACTGGATCGGGTGATTTCTAGTGTCTACTTTGATTCATTAAAATGGACCTGATGAAAACACGACCCTGACACCGGGGGCTGGGAATGAAACGGGGGTTCGCGGGGATGCAATGCTTGACCGCTTGTCATTACTGATATCAGACGTACAAATCAATATGTTATGAAGCGGGTTTTTAAAATGTCATCTGGTTTGAGAGAGATGCTGACTCAGCGTAAAACAGATTAGAAAAGCATTTCACAGAGTCCCGTGAGCTGATTATTTCCACCATTAGCGTGATTTTTGCACCCAGGTAATCCAATTTAAGCAATACAAAGATGAAAAATCAATGATATTAATTTAATGGAATATCTTTTTTCATGGATAAAACCTTGTGTAGTTCTCCATAGAACCGTACATAGTCTAATCACTTTTAATCCAATTTTCAGATAATGAAGAATACTTTTTGTATATTGACATACATGGTTTTTGTATGTTTGTGTTCAGATTTCCATTTATCTCTAAATCACATAGACATCAATGACGTCACAACCTCTGACTAAGGCTCCTGAAGTTATGAAAGCAAGACAAATGGTTTAGAGTCTTAAAGTGATAATTCAGCCGACATTTGGTAACACTTTAGAATGGGAAACATATTAACCAATAATAAGCTGCTTATTAATACGTGTATTTACTAGAATCAGTGGCAGAAAATGAATGTATGACTCATGTATTAACCATTACAAAGTATGACTATGCTCTATCTTCAAAAGCAATTATGAGTTCACTCTGAACAACACCTTGGTTACTGGTTATTAACAGGAATAAAGAATACATTTAAGGCTGAAAACTAACTAGCATAAGAGAGGTAGTTCACTAATATATACATGACTATCAATATATATTTATATATATATTCACATATTTTTGAGCAATTAGGATTTATTTATTAAGTACATTTTCGCTTTTTTCCTATAAAAGAGAAATTATTATTGATGGTAAATTACTTAATAAAGAGAACATGGGTACAATTGATTTTTCTTCTATAAAGAAAAACTTAAATTACCTTTTTATTTTTCTGTTAATAATCAGAAGTTTTAGTTCAGAGTGAACACCTTATGCTATGATACTAAGGGTAAAATATAGACACAATGAACAATGTGTAAATTAGTACTAAGTTAATAAATGACTAATTTGTTGTTAAAACGAATCTAAACAAGTGTTTTATTAATATAAACATGTGTTACCCAAAATTAAAATTTCACTCATTTTCTACTTGCCTTCATGTCGACTAAGAGTTGGGATCATTTTCAGAATAATCTTTTCTTTTTTTAAGATTTATAGACAAAAATGTTGTGTCATTTTAATGTAGACTGGAGCTCAGTCGTCCTCGTCTTCATCGTCGTCCAAAAAGACACTTAATAACATCCAAATACTGCTCGTCTCTCTTGTATTGAAGCCAATGACACTAAGTAACAGATTATTGTGAAAATATCCTAACCCTTACTCGACATGAGGGTGAGTAGATTTAAATTCTGGGTGAACTATTACCTTAAATAAACATTTTCGAACTTTACCGTACATGTTTGTCAACTCCTCATTTTGGTTTCTCTATTCACTTATCGACACTCACTTCCTGACGCTTGCATCCCCGTCAACTCTATTTCCGTCTTTCTCTCACCTCTGGTTTACTCTCACCCGACACCTCTCGTCGTGCACAAGCCTCTCCTCCGTCGCTCCGATGATCTTCCCGTTTTTCTTTTCTCAACCCAACACCTCTCTGCCTCTACACCTCGGGCAGCTTGTGTGACGGCTCGATGGTAACGCTGTTGCTGTCACCGCTTTGAGAATCGAGCTCCAGTTAATGTTTTGTAATTACAAGGTTGTCAGCGAGGGAAACTTTTTGAAAAAATAAAAAAGGCATAAATGATGCTCAAATAAAAGAAAAAAAACAACATATTGATGCTCAGATTGTTGTGGGCGAAATCAACAATTAAAGATGGATGAAATAAAAAAAAAGGTAACAAATAAATTTGTTTAAAAGATAAAATGGTACAAATTAGGTTAATTTATTTTCTATCTTTCAATTTTTTATTCATTAATTAACCACTGCTGAGCCAAAGTGTTCGTTTCCACCCAAAAAATGTTTCTAGACCTTGTGAACATATGTAAGTAAGAACACGTGTATGTTATCTTTATCTAAATCAAGATAGTTCAGACTAATGTATTCTGGGTCTGCACCAAGACCTCCCCCCAGTGGCATATGCAAACAAAAAGAGGTAAAATGATTGATTTAAACACATAAAAATAGAAAATAGGAACAACAAAAAAAAACAACGATTTAACCTTTAACATTGTGTATAATAATGGAATACACCTCATACCTATTTAACTATTCAGTATCTTGATAAATATAACTATAAACAGTTTTTTTTAAAAAAAGAAAGCAAAACCTGTCTTTTAAATGACAACTTGACGATTTTCGGTCCAAAATAGACATTTTGCTTTATAATTACAACATAGAAAAAAAAAACGGCAAGTACGCTCTCTTACGATAATATTATAAAATGCCTACTAATATTTCATAATACTTTTAATCTAGCCTCATGAGGTAAGGTAAGGTAAGGTAAAACTTTATTGATCCCTCAGGAGGTCTCCTTGGGGAAATTGTTTTTTCCAATAGCCACAGAAAATACAGCAATTTTTCACAGCAATTTTTCATAAAAAATAAATCAAAAACAAATAAGAACAAGAACAAAGAGAAATAAAGAGAACAACAATAGAATGAAGACTAACATAGAACAGAACATCCAGATACTTTCGCTCCACTCCTGCCCTCGAACTCAGAATTGTATGAGAGCCTCATTCATACAGGTAAATGGTTGTATGTGGGATTTTGAGAATGTGATTTTGATGATGTCAACGGGATGAGTTTACTCTTCATGAAGAAACAAGAGGCCTCGAGAGGTCATTCGTTAATTGACCAACGCCCCGGCATCATCAAATCTTCTTAAGGATAACACGTTTATAGTTACCTACAGTCTCTGATCGCCGTTATTTCCCCGACGTTACGTGACTTCTTAGCGATCGACAGTTAGCTCTATTTGTGACGTTAGACAAAACGCTCCTACTCACAATATCCAGAACATGTACCGGAAAAAAAGGAAGTTCTCTCCGGAGCAATTTCCATAACCATCGCTCCTGCGCAACAACTTCTCCTGGAACATTGCTAGTTACTTTTAGCTGACTCATCGGACCTTTCTACTCAGGAGTCAAAAAGGTATTTTGTCGGCCATGTGTTCACACTCTTTCTGGGGAAGAAAACCAACAATAATTTCTTACAATGACCACCTGTAGCCATAGTTGAGAGCAAGAAGGTAGATCTGTTGGTAGGCTTACCTTTTGGCTCAGCTCTTTTCTCACCACGATGGACGACTTGGGTAAGTATTAGGTCGGGTAAGATAGAACTGTATTGATCCCTCAGGAGGTCTCCTTCGGGAAATTGTTTTTTTTTCAATTATCAACAGCAAATACAATACAGAAATTTTTTCATAAAAAATAATCAAAATAAAATAAGAACAAGAAAAAAGAGAAATAAAGAGAACAAGATGATACCAATCTAAGTCTAAAGATATAGATAAAGAACATAGATCAAATAAAAATAACAAAGACAAAGGATACAAAGACTAACATAGAACAGAACATCCAGATACTTTTACTCCACTCCTGCCCCCGAACTCAGGATTGTACAATTGAATAGGCCGAGGAATGAATGAGTCCTTGAGTCTATTTGTTTTGCACCTGGGTAGGAGCATTTGTGCACTGAATCTGCTTCTCTGTTCACTGATGACAGTGTTCAGAGGATGACTGTCATCATCCATGATGGACAGTAGTTTGTCCAGAGATCTCCTCTCAGAAACTTCCTCACACTGAACTATTTTATTCAAGCCACTGAAATCCACGGTCAATCAATCTTGCAAAACTCCTAAACCGATGACACATCTATTGGAATAAAAATCAGAATTCAGTGGCAACTCAGAGGTGAAGTCTATCATGGACGGGACAGAAGCCTTTCTGATCTGGTCTCGTGGCCCTGAGGTGTCTTCCAGCTCTCGGAGTGAACATTACGGCGGCTGATACTGTCAGCTGTGTGTGCCAGACGGAAGTGTGAGCACTCTATTCTCCTGGCATTGAGCTGTCAGTCGCTCACTCATGTTCCCGAACTGCCTCGCCGTTCCTGCGTCTCTTTGTTTGTCATGTGACAGCGGCAGACTGCGACAAGTGACACTTTTTTAACATGGGTTACATGAAAAGAAGTGGAAAAGAAAAAAAAGCATTTAAAAAAACACCTCAGTTTTCAAGAGCAGTTTGACAAAGGATGTGTCACAAGGTTATGAATAGATTTATACTTGGAAATAATCTCAACCTTGAAACAGTTTTGAGGTTTTGAGTTGAAGTATTAGAAAATGATATAAACATGTTCTCTAAAGAAATATGATTTGAATTGATTGAAAATGTACGATACCGGTACCTTCACTTTGATATTGGTTCCTGAATGATACTATTTAAAATATACATTTTCGTACAAGACCAATTCTTACATGAAGAAAAATGACATTACACATAGTAAAAATATTAAGTTTAATTTTCCATCTGTTTGTAAATTTATACTACAAGCTCTTTCATTACAGAAAATACATGAATAAAACAAATTGGAAAAAAAAGTGTTCTTTCTTTTTATTCCATTCTCAAATAAGTAATCAATGAGTCAGAGAAGTTGTGCTAACTCTTGTTAGCATCTTATACTTGGGTTGCACAATTATTCCAAAGATAAAAAGATTATAATAAAAGATAAATAAGATTTTAAAGCATTACAACAAAGTGATATGTACATGGATGTAACTATTTTGATATGATATAATGTATAATAATACAATGACCAACAGAATATCTTATCAAAAAGGTGCAATAACAAAGTAGTATTAGTACTGTCAGCAATGGCTCCTTTTGATTTATCCGGTTTTTATTGAAAGTAAAAACCTTATTGTTGGATCATGATCTGGAAAATGAACGTTCCATGTGCCTTGCATTAACAAAAAAAGCAACTTTATTCATAAAGCCAAAGAATGTAATGTCTCTACTAGATAAAATTAGATTTGATTGACTTTATTAATCCCTCTGGAGATTTCCTTCTGGAAATAAGGTTTCCAGTTCACGCCGGACGATAGAAGGTACAGAAGTTTTATAAAAGCAAGAACAAGAACGAAGAGCAAATGAAAAGAACAAAGTGCAAACTCTGAGAGATGTTTTAAATGAAAAATTATTTTTAAAAATGCATTTACTTTTCAATATTTCATTGTCCCTTAACATACTTGCATGGACTTAAAAGGGTGCTAGCATTATTTTTCGGACATTCACGACAGATTCCAAAAAATGACCCGGAAGTGGCTAAGAGCCAAATACGTTGAAAGACTTGCAACATTTAAAAAGGCTGTAACTTGATTAATATTTGAACTACATATCTTACATTTATTTTAAAACTATTGTAACCGTGTAGTTGGCAAATTACCGTTTTATGCCTTTTTGGCTTTTGTTGGCAAATAAGGATATCAACGAAAAAATCAAGAACCCTGTAGTACCCTCGAGAGAACCAAGCTGACTCGAGTGCCCTTTATAGATATGGAAGATGATGAGGAAAATGATTCATCAAACTCTCAACTGCGGAGCTCACAGCATGTTTTTAACTCAACTGACATGCCGGCCAACAAAAAGCTTTCCTGGGAACGTCTTAACCGTCATCTCTTGACTAGATGGTTTAGACTCCATGATTCATTTTCTTCTTCATGAATTGATGATTGACTCTTAAGAGACATTACATGTCCGTGTATTTAAATAAAGTTGTGTTTTTGACCCGCCAATGGATTCAGATTCTGTAGCTAAACCTATTATTTCTCAGAGTATTTCTGGGTCGTTCTCACATATTTTAAATCAATTAAATGAATACAAACATTGTTTTTGCCCACTAGTCGTCGGCTGTCGACCTGTTGAGCAAGTGCTTGATAAGATGGCAAACAAGCCACAATTTTTAAGCTCATTCCTGACCACTGCAGTCAGGTCTTTTATTTAAAAATATAATGTTATTTAATCCTATTTTCTTAGTTTTTCTGTAGTGTGTACATTTAAGAAAAATATAGTAGTAGTAGTTATTTTATTCCCATAAATATTAATTGGTTTGGTATATTTAGAATTATTCACGATATGTCATGTATTATCATTTTAATTATTATTATTATTATTATTATTAGTATTATTCATATTTTATTTTATAAATATTAATTATTTGTATCTATTAATTTAAAATGTAAACATTTTTGATTGTTCAAATACAGTATGTGTACTGTGTAGTGTATGTATTTGTATGTACTCGAACTGAAACAACTAAATACCAATTTTGGAATAATAAAGCAATGTAAATCGATCCTATTAATATATTTACTTAAACACCAAAGTAAACTCTTAAACCCTCAAAGCTCAAAGCTTTAAAGCAGTTTGAAAAAAAGACGTAATTTCCTTCTGTAATTAATCTGACATTTCTGAAGTACTTCATTAAAATTGACTTGCCAAAGTGCTCTGTGGGGGACCGATGTCAGTTAAAATCAGGATGGGGACCCTTTTAACATCTCACAGAGAGTCACTCCCTGCAAAGAACCACATTTCTTTTAAGCACATTTAAGCAGAAATCAAACAAATCCGACGTGTTATCCAGCGACGAACAATGAATCATAAACGTTTAAAAGGAACATTCAGAAACAGTAAAATGACATTCTAATAATTATCATGAATTTTTTTATCTATATATATATATATATATATATGTGTGACACCAAAGAGCTGTTCATGCTATAAGTAACCGAATGACATTTTTCAAAGAAATGGTGTATTGTGAGTTCACTGGGAGGCCAGGTAGTATTTTACCAAAATGAGATGCCATAAAGGAAGGCAGTTGGGAAGCTTTCATGTGAAACATCACAGGCCATAATCACCCGGCAAGCGCTGAGGCGTCAGCGAGCACAACACAGCAGGTACATTAGATATGTTTCACCGCACATAAGACTAGAATCAAGAAAAACAAAGCCCTCTTTATTGTAAACTTATCTCGTTGTATTCATATATTTCTTATTTGCAATGATATTGTTGTTGCAATATCAACCATAACATATGGAATACAGTATAACAGTAAAGATAATTGAATGTGTTTATTTGTTGAATATCCGAAGTGGACCACTTCCACTCTTCTTATCTGAGATTTGTATATCGATGATGATCTCGGAGCACGTGGCTGGAATAGCTTCCTTTTAATTAAGCAGTCGCCGGTGATATACGACCGTCAGTGCGGTGGGTTATCGAAAGCATCTCAGGCAATCGGAGGGAATCGGGGACTCCGGAAATTAATTTCCGCCGCGAGCCGGCTCGAGAACTTATCCGGCGAGAGAAGGACACCGATGGCGCCCGATGCATTTGAGCTCCAAGGGTGTTGGATTCTAATTGCTCGGAGCGGTAATTGTTCGAGTCACCTTTCAGAGGGTGGGAGCGTACATGTGCTGAATGAATTCATAATCACCTCTGAAATGGCGGCGCCGGTTGATTGACAGGCGAATATGAGGCTTTTTAAAAAGTGGAATCAATTACAAAAGTGGTTAGAAGGAGAAGCTAATTGTTCGAGTGACACTTAACATCATCACATATCTGCAATTTATTTCTATTCGTACTGTATAACCCTTTTTGTCTCTGTGAACAACGCGAGATTAAAAGCGTCTAAGTGAGTTTATATTACATAATATAATAATATTATTTCCAACATAATAACATTGAAACGTATTTGTTCGCCTGTGTTTAATTTACATACTGTTACACAAACTGGAAGAGCACTGAGACAGAGTGCACTCCTGCCAAGGAGCTTAATTTTTTATACTCAAAAAAACACAAAACAAAAACACAGCGTCCAATTAAATCAATAAGAAATAGCGGTGAACAAAATATGGACATTACGATACGTTGCTATATATCAATGTACTTTATCAATATTCGACAGCAGTGTATTAAGTTTTTTACACACACTTTTTTTTTACATTTTTGATCCGAAAATCACATTGTATATGTTACCATTGTGCCTTTAAGGTTTATAGTACAATCAAGTTTGTTTAAAATAAGAATAAAAAAATGAATATTTTTACATACATTTAAGATTTAAATGTTAGCATTAAGTTATAACTTCCGGACTCTAGATGGCAGCAGTCATTACATCTTCCGCAGCTAAAGGAACAATTAAATCCCACGAGATCCCAACGATGACTGAGGATGAGAGGATACAGTTCACTCCTTTTAAAGCTGATGCTAGAACATATTTTAGTAAACAAATGAAAGCAGTTACGTCTTCGTCAAGAGTCGAGTGGTCTATAATACTACAAATATATCCATGTTCCTACAGTATCGCAATTTATTGCAATATTTCATTTTGTTGCAATTGAATTGTCTTTTTTCCAATCAAACCGAAGACCCAGGGGCCAAATCTGGCCCACCAAGTTATTTTATGTGGCCCATTGGATCTTAAAATCAAAGAATAATAATGTTTAGGTTTATATTGTGTCCTATAACGAAAACAGTGTCTAAGATAAGAGTGAAATGTATGTTAAAGGAAATACAATTATTTGGTTATATACTATGAACATAGATAATTGAGAAAAATTCAGACACATGGAATAAAAAGACAACTTCAAAATCAGACTTCATCAGCTAAATATACATTTATTTTGGCCCCTGACTGACCTGTGGGATTGAGCTACACACCCATGATGTGCAGTTTAACTGGAGGATTTGAAGTTAAGAGCAGCCTAACATAAATGAGATTGCTACATTTTCTGAATAAAAGAATACATGCAGATGTTAAGTGGCTTTTGAACATCACTATCCAGGGATTAGGTGATTTATTTTTTGTCTTTTTGGAGGTCAAGAGGCCCCAATTTCTGACTATATGGGTGGACCTTAGGACAAAGAAAGCGATCCATTGGTTCATTTTCTTACTAGTAGTTGGCTGGTCCAATCAAAGACTGACCTTCAGTGACCATATTATATCAATTAAGTACTTCATGTGCTTGTTTTAAAATAATACAATGCCATTGTCAAAGCACAACCGTGTGCGTGTGTGTGTGTCTTTTTATAAATGCCCTGTGATGGATTTGAGACCTTCTCACAGTGTTTTATGCCTATTTTCATGACAAAAATCCTAAATTATAATTCAAAACAGTTGTTTTTTTATCGTTAATCTAAAGTGTTTTCTATGTCTTATTGTATTCCTTTACATTTGAATATATCTACTGTATATATTTGAACAATTTACAATGAATTAAATATGAATGTAGCATCATGCTTTGACCGCACTTTACAATATATATTTTAAGTATTTTTTTTGTCCTCATGGTCATTTATCTTGATTGATGACGACACGCTTCACTGTTCTTATGTTGATTCAACAACTTGAGACAATGACCAACTCTTGCTCTCTGACAAGCGGGAGACTTGTGAAAAATGCATGAGTTGCGTGAATCAAGAAACACTTATCGGACATATTGACATTTAACCAATAAGTCTTCGCTTACACTTCCAGTGTCGCCTCGTCTTTAGCTACTCAGCCTGAACGCTGAAGCTTAGTTATTTTCCTAAAGTACTGTAGAGACATTTACTTCTTTAGTCACCTCAGCATATTCAATGATTACATTGTTAAGGGTAAATGTTACACTTATACAAGTGTGAATTGACAAGAACGTTATGATTAATTTCTATTTTGGGCCTTTTTTATTTACTTTTTAAATGGGTTTGTGCTTTGAAGCAAGGACTTCATGTTCATTAGGACAACTTTAATCTACTGTTTGATTGAAAAATAATATCCTCCCCATTATTAAATTGTTTATGGTTACATATCGTACATACTTTTACTGTTTGAAAATACCTTTGGTCAATTAAATGAATAGTATTGTAAAATAAAGCACTTAAATGAATGAGAATAAACTGTTGTATAGGTCAACAGGAAGTAATTTTATCTTAGATGGAAGACTTTCCTATTGGGTTCTGGAACATAATATGATAAAGTACTGTATCTTATCTTATTTTATGTATTTTTTTTTTAGACTCAATTGCCCTCTGTTAAAATAAAGATATCAGAAGACAAAAACAACACCTGAATTGTTAATAAAAAAGTATACATCATAGATAGGGTAAGAAAATGTAGTGAAAGTGTATTTTATTATTTACATTTGTTAGGAACTTTAAATGAAAATGCTACTTACATCATTGTGAGACATATTGAATGCACATACTTTTTCTCAACATCTTTAGCATAATTTCTTTCTGGTCGTTTTTTTGGACTAAAATATAAACAAGTAAGGCATACAACTATCTTTTATTATCTTATCATACATGGATAATAATATAAATAAATGAATAACCTTTAAAAATGAACAAAGTAGTTTGTAGCATGTAGAGTTTATATTGTACTGTTAAAGGCTACACAAAAACCAGATGGAGCAAGAATCGTCCACCCATGATGCAACACTAATAGACTCAGGGACTCATCAATTCCTCGTGCTATTAGACTCTATAATTCTGAATTTGAGGGCAGGGACAGAGTGAATGGATTATGTTATTCTCTTCTATGTTAATCTTTCTATCCATTTCTTTGTGCTATTTATTTATATCTATGTTCTTTATCTTTGCCCTTTGTTCTTTTATTTGCGCTTTGTCCTTGTTTTTATGAAACTATCATCTGTGTGTACTTGAAACCCAATTCCCCAAATGAGATCTCAAGAGGGATTTATAAACTCTATCTTATCTAATCTAAAAAAAACGATATAATGATACAAAATATTTCTTGAGATTTTGAATTTAAGTTTAAAGATTCAAGATTTTTCTCTCTTAAAACATTCCCCTATATCTCACCGAATTTACCTATTGGATGTTTGGGCCTTAGGTGTCTCGATATAGAATATATATCGAATAGAAATTGGAAAATTGTACTTGGAAAGATGGTTTTGCAGTGTTTGGATTTTAAACAGTTGAGCACGAAGCATGCATTGCAAAAACAAGTCAGCAAAGGTTGTTCCATTTTTGTGGAGCGTTCCATCACCCTGACCCTCTTATCCACTGGGATGTGTTAAATTTGCTTAGATGCAATGTCGGTTGGACTCTGTGTCCGTGTCCCTGTTGTTCTCTGCAAATGTCATGTGCACCTTTTATAAAATACTTTCTGTCCTCTTACTCACGGAGGCCAGAGTAAAATCTGCGTCACTGCGACATGTTTTATTTAACCGCGTTGACTCTGCGTGCTGAAAGTGAATGTATTTGTTTAAAATGACAATTCAAAATTCGGCACGAGTGCTTGAAAACGCTTTCCAGTGGCTGGAACTTGAATGTTTTTGGCACCAAATCAATACATTTATATCCCTCACAGTCTAATAAATGCAGTACACGCAGAATATGCTGCAATATCTTTAAGCTTTTGCTTACAAGTTAGAGAGTTTGGTTTACACAAGACAATATTGATTTGCTACTGTATGTGCTAACCAGCTGTATATACAGCACTCTAAATGTATACCCACTTCTATTCTGAGTGATATTAACCTCCTCACTGCCTGGATATGAGGCCGGTCTAGCTCTTGGGGGAAATAGGAAAAGGTAATTTTCCTTTAATTAGCCAGCAAAGAGGACAGCAGCCTTGTTACAACCTACTATATAGCGCACCCCCCTCAGTGAGTGACACCATATGTGTGGAGGTCAAGGTGTCCTTTATGGGCTTTGATTTTTCCAATTTTTACAAACATGCATGAGGTTGAAGCAAGTCAGTATAGAGACGCCAGGCTCTGAGTCCACAAATATATTTTCCAATTTTCCTGTAAACACAACATGATGTGTTGATACCTTGCAAGCTTGTAAAAAACAATAAAAAAAAACTCTTGCTTGGATACTAGTATTTTGCAGTCTAAGCAGTAGGAGAGTAAAATATAAAAAAGTAATGCATACACCTATCTTTTATTATCTTATGGAATCCACAAATATATTTTCCAATTTTCCTGTAAACATGATGTGTTGATAGCTTGCTAGCACTGGATTGTACAAGTTTTATATCTGAAATTAAAGCGAGTAAAAACTGTCTAAATATTTATAATACAATTTGCATTAACCTGAAGTCTAGCAAGTGTCTTTTATCAAGATATTTGAAGACAAAAATTACACCATACTTGCATATAAAGGGTAAAACAAAAGTCACTGATAGGGTAAGAAAATTACACTTAAGTTTCTTAACATTTTTTGTGTTTTTTTAAAACTCTACAAGAAAATGCTTCTCAGCTCATTGTATACAAACATATTTAACACTTTATACAACTAACTCTTGTTTAATTTCTCTTACTTGAGGTCTTTTTTATGGCAAAACTACTATTATTAAATGTTCAATGGTTTAGACATAGTAGTACTATAAACTCTAAATTATATACAGATTTTTGTGCAAAACCCAAATCAATTTTTGCATTGTTTTATTATTACAGAAAAGTGGAGGATATCAATTTCACAAAACTTTGGTCATGAGCATTTGGTCGCTAAATAGACTGTTTTATAGCGGGTCAGCTCTATCTTACATTTCCTTC